>NC_025994.2:46705357-47032906 GCF_000442705.2 Elaeis guineensis
TTTCCAGAGATGCTCTTTGTTCAGCAGTCGGACGTGATGGCATGACAGGTGGGTCCTGATCTAAGACATGAGTCAGTTTTTCAAAATCCAAAACAATTCTGTAGTTTCTTAACCAGTCCTTGAAATTGGGTCCAGTCAATCTGTGGGTGTCTAGTATTTTGGTTAGGGGGTTGGATGCAGACATTTTTCTTGTAGAGAGTCAAAAGTTTCTACTTAGATTTTGTAATCAGACTTAACCAATTTATTTAGAGATTTTATTTTTAAATAAATTAGGCTCTCACTATTTCTCAGATCCCTACACTCCCTAGGTAGAGATGTGAAAATTTTTATGATTAGTGATTTCTAGTGGGTGGTGCGGTCTCACCGACTGGCTCATCACCTCACCTAACAGTTATTGGTGATGGGTCAACCGATGAGTGGACAACTCTTGTCCAATGATTCTCTAATCATGGTGCACCCAAACTTGGTCTCTAATTCATAAAGCTCACCGTGTCTGGAATATTGCTCCAATCCTTAGTTAAGTCAGACCCACCATTTGCACAAACTAGATTCCTGATTGAGTCCCTCACCGTATCTGAAATATTGAGCACAACCCATCCTCTAATCCATAGCATTCAATGCCTAATGGATATGGTTGCATTTTCCCGATGCAATTGAGCCACTGTAACCAACCAAGAACAATCAACCCCAGGAAGGGCCCGCACATCTACAATGGTGGAAGACCTCAGACTTAATATTTTCTTAAGAAGATTTAATTTTGGTCTCATTAAACTTAACTTGACATAGTCATAACAATTATGACTAACCTAGTGGCATGGGTTAGCTCGAATTGTTAGTCACCTCAAATCAGAACTGGGTCGACACATATGGCCAGGTAAGTGAGACCGATGGAAGGGATATGCCATTAACTCGACAAGAACACATTCGAGTCGAATAGCTCTCAATTAAAAACCATTCGGTTGTATCTGTCCAACTTACCTTAGACACCAAATTATCAAACCAGAACCAATTGGGTTAGCCTACAATCCAGGCTCAACCACTGAGCCAAATTAGGTCTTAACTTGATCGAGTCACATCTAAATGTGATTCGATCTTGACCTAGACTTAATCCTATTAGGCTGGTCAATTATTAACTTTCATGATCCTATCTAACCAACTTTTGATTCGGTTTGATCAACCGCTAGACCTAATTGAGCTATCCAAGTCCGAACCCAATTTTATGAAAATAGCTTAGATCTAAAATTCTCAATTTTAGACCTAATTTGATTTCATAGGCTTAATTCATTAATTAAGTCTTGGGTTCATAAATAAAATATGTAAATAAATCCTAGGGTTTCAGGATTTAAAATTTTACAGAAAAGTAAATTTTGATTTCTGATTAAGGATGAACGTGCAGCACCCCTACACGCCATAAGAACATCCCATTGAATGGGAGGAGAGGGTCTTAAATCTTACTTTATTTTTATGATCGGACGGCCATGAGGAACACCTTAATCAGAAATATTGATATAACTACAAAACTAGTTAGATCTAAGTTACATATCACATATATAATTTCAGATCTAACTTATACATGCTTTGCATACATCTTATGTATTAAAATCTGATCTAATTAGAATACTTTTAGATCTGATATATCACATGTAATATCTAAAAAATAAGATTTAAATTAAACTATTCAATATAAAATCTATTCTAGACAGTTACTAGAATAATTCTACAACTAGTCTAGGCATGTAGCAGATCAATCTTATGAATTAATTAAAATTTTATTTTTATTTTTTGATCTGAATATAATATTTATAACATAAAAAAATAGAGAATAAATTAGATCTAAGTTATATTTTAATCATATTAAAACATAAAACTATAAGACTATTCATAGATCAAACTACTCCTAGTCTAGTCATGCATCTCATACATGTTAGATCTACTTAGATTTAATTTTAAATTTTTTAATTTCAGATCCTATCATATCTGATGTGACATCTGAAATCTATTAATATTAGATAAATAAAAATAAAAATTAGATCTAAATTAAATCTAAAATAGAGCCATCAACTTGGCTCTGATACCAGTTGAAGGAAAAATCATCTTTTTTTTGTAGGATCTTCCAGATCTAATGAGATCTAGGGCAAAATATTTAAAAAAAAAATTATCTGACTTTATTTCAGATCTAAGGTCTATTAGATCTAATTTTTATTATCTAATATTTAATATAAAATTAAATATAAAATTTGAGAATTAGAGGAATACCTCTAGGATAACTAGATTACCCTGTAGATGATCGCAGCAACGCCCGAGGTTCTAAAATAGCCACACAGTCATCTGTTCTCTAATGGTATCCACTCAAGTAGGATCTAGATCATCTTTTCCTCACAAATCTTTACTCCAAAAATCAGATCTAGATCTAATCTGCAAGATCTTCAAAAGATCTTCTGAAGCTGGAGCAGCAGCTTCTCGACAAATCTCTGTAGCCTTCTGATCAGGAAGCCACCACACCTTGGACAAGCACTAGATGGATGCCCAACCTCTTGGATGTGAAGAGGGGAGGTTGAGGAGTAGAGGAGGCATGGAGAAGTGGAGTGGTTTCACTTGTTTTGCTGGGTATTGAGCAGTCTCTAAACCCTAGGCACAGACAGGGTTTAAATAGACCCTGCTGTGCCATGCAGTGCCACATCATTCGACCAATCAAAAAATTTCAATTAATTTTGAAAAAATTTTAATTGGTGGAGTGATGTCATCTGATCATATCAAATAAAAATCCCACCAAATCCTCCTACTGTTGGCGCCAACACTGGATAAACACAATGAGATTGGAGTCCAACAGTTTGAGTCGATCAAGGCATAGAGTCCTCATCTCATGGGACTCTATCCTTATCCACTTGAGGTGCACGCCATATCTGATTATGGTGCCTACTTTGAGGGTAAAATTAGCAGGTGGACACTCTACAAAAACTCTCCAATGACCTCTTGCCAAGTGGCCTTCAGTCCAAGGTCCATGGTCAATGTTTGACTGATGACCTAAAATAGAAATGGCAGGTGACAGGAATTAGCAGGTATTGTCTTAAATTCATCTCATGAATTAAGACCAGACTTTTCTGAGCTGGACTGGATCAAGTCAGACTGAGAGAAATTTTTTCAAGGTTTTCTAGATGAGTCAAATCATATTTGGCTCAATCGAGATATAAAAGATTACACGAGAAGAAAGTTAGGCTCAATCGTGTGCTAGCATGATTTTCTTGAACCTAATTGGATCTAATCCAAATCAATCGAACTGGGCTAGCTCAATTGATGACATCCAGACCCTAACTCTTATTTGTGTGATCCAGTTAGGTTCATTTTCGTATGGTAATGAGACATGTCATGATCTCATCATCGACATCATCGAAACTCCTTTCGATGCACCAGAACTCTTCTGATTCAGACAATTAGAATGATCAATCATCAAGATTATTCTAATTGCTCCCAAAATTCATCAGTAACACCTAGTAATATATGGTGGTAACCCATCAGAAATGAAGATGAACCTCTCGGTGCAGCTACTTGTGTGATTGAGTTTTTCTATCATGAGTCCCGACTAAATTAGGGTTAAGGTGAACTCGTCAAACCCAACATCAGTCATATGAATCAATCGATCGATCCAAGTCCGATATGAAATCTTAATGGAAAACTCTTTTCTATTATTTCACTCTGCCATGGTCATGGGCTTAAGGACTCAATCTTTCGATCATCATAGGACTACTCCTCTTATCTACCGAGGTTGATAGATCCCATCTTGGTGCGATCTGGTTCCTACAATGAATATGCTACAGCCAACATACACCTCAGGGTTCTGAATGGCTAGAAGATCGAGTTATGGTATAGTCAAACTATAATACACTCAAGGTGAACTGTCGATGCACCTTAGGTCAAAGAACTAGACACAGCTACAGCATCGAGCTAGTCATCGACGAGAAGGTAGACTTCCTTATGACTTCTCGAGGTGGTCACGCTCAGTACTCTCATTCTCAATGAATATCTGTACTCTCACTTCGGTGTCTCCACACTATAGACTCAAGACACATCTACCCTAAGAAAGTGATCGTACACCAACCTTTCAGATCGATCACCATCCTCGTGATGATCCTATGGTCAGGAGCTATTTATGAGTTAGTTATGTAAATTCATGTCTTAAATTTTTAACTCTTGAAAATATGAATTAACATTCCTACTAACTCAAAGGATGTATCACAGACATAATGTACACAATGTGATAGTAGAATAACCCTTTTATTTATTTATAGACAAAATTATAAATTTACCCTTACATTTATATAGGAATGTGTCAGTCAATCTGGCATCTAGGGCACACATCTAACATGAACCTATGGGGTCACACTCAAAAAATATTTCTGATTGATCATGTAGCTGATCAATAATTAAGAATCGTTCAAGAGCTTAATCGTCAATTCGATTGATGATTAACCTTATGCAAAAGTTGCAATAAATTTATTCATCAAGTGTTAGTGAATTAATAAAAGATTAATTAGTAATTAGATTACTGATTATCTCAATTTGATTGAGCAAAAAGGATTAAATAAAATCTAATTCAATTGGATTCAATTAGGTTTGACTTGATTAGGTTATGAGATGACCTAATCGCTAAGAAAAAATTATCCCTGAATTGATTAAAACTTTAATTCAATCAATTTTTAATTTATGAACCTAATTAAATTCATGAAGCTAATTTGATTAAGTTTCATATATTTTATTTGGATAAAACTAGATGTGAGTTGGTTTGGATTCAAATAAGAAAATTAAGAGTCCATATTGGAATAGGACTCTTCTCTCATGTGCCTCCCACTTTGATGCCATATATCCTCATGCACAAATAGTTTTTGTGTAATATTTTTTCATGTCAAAGAGTCCTTTTCCTTCTCTATCTCACATCCAAATTTGGGTATGATCAAATCTGATTTGAAATAGGATACCATATGGATAATGTTTGACATTATCTTTAAGACCTTGCCGCCAACTTTTTTTTTTTCTTTATATGTGCAACACTTTGAGAAGATTTTTTATAAAAAATTAGTTGGAGAACTAATTTATTATGAAAAAATATGGAAAGGGGCATCCCATATTTTTTTTTGCATGTTTTGGCATGAATTTTTGAGTAGGGGCGACAACATATCAAGAGACCATGATCTCTAGGACTCTTCACCCCACCTCCTTACACGTTGAAATAAAAAGAGTTTTATTTCATTCTTGTGTGTGTAAGAGACTTGAGAGAGAGGCCTTCATGTTGAGAGGGGTCTTGGGAATGGTTTCTGTTAGATGTATATCCTAGAAGTCAATAACACTGACATATTGTAATTAATCTAAGATACAATTTTATACTTAATACATTGATTTGATCGATAAAAGGATAAATTTATTTTTTATTCAAGTGTGATGTATCCTTGAATCATCCATGAAATTAACTTTTGATATATATTCTCAAGGTATTGAGAATTAGAGATATATATTTAATTCCTAAATGCTTATCAAGAGGATGGTGATCAATCCGGATAGACTAGTGCACAGATCACTTTCTTTGGGATAGATGGATCTCTAGCCTATAGTGTAGAGATACTGGATGATGAGTGTGGGTTATTGTCAGAGAACAACTAGTACTAAGTGTGACCATATGAGAGAACACTTGAATTTTTATTCAATCGTCAGTGATTGTCTCGATGCTGTAGTTATGTGAATGATCCTTTGATATGAGATGGTATGATTGCTCACAGTGAGGCTGCTAGAGTTTGACTGACACATAAATATGAATCTCAATGAGCTCTTGTAGTGGATGTTGGCGACAGTTGGTCCATTGTAGGAGTAGGATGCGCATCAAGATGGGATCTATCGATCTTGATAGAGAGTTGTCCTATGGGATTTGAGAGGCTAAGTTCGAGAGTCTGTGGCCACAACAGTGTGATTGATGGAAAAAAGTTTTCATATAAGTCAATTGGATTTGAGCTGATCAAATCTATCATATGACTGATGTTGAGGTTTGATGATTTATCCATGACCTGCCATCTAGTCGGGACTCACGATAGAGTGACTGAATCACACATTAAGTACACCTAGAGATTTATTTCTGTTCTACTGGGTTATCACTACATACTGGTAGGTGTCACTGATGAATTATGAGAGCTCACTAGGATTATTTTGAATCGATAATCTTGATGAGTTAGATTGAAATTATTCCAACCTATTGAAAAGAGTTTCAATGATACTTTGATAGAGATCATTGTATATTTCACTATTAGATAGAATTGAATCTATGAGGTCACACAACAAAGGGATTAGGCCTAGAATTAGCAATTGAACCTATGAAGTGTCAATTGGGTTTAGAGAAATCCGATTGGGTTCATGGTAATCTTGCTAGCACATGATTGGATCTAATTTCCTCTTTATATTTGGATTTCTTATTCGATAAGATAATTCAAATTTAATTATCTACTAATAATCTAAATAAATTAGATTCATTGGACTTCAATTTCTGGGTGTCTAAGATTTTGGATCAATTGAATTTAGGGTGGAAGTCTCTAATTAATTTTTTTGATAGTTATTTTTGGGCACCATCTTGATTTGATCAAATTGGGCATGTCCTATGATTAGTGGGCGTGTGTGTTAGATATATGTCCTAGAAGTCAATCTTGACTGGCACATATTATATCTCTAGGATATAGTTTTGTACTTATTGAATAATTATATTATCATTCATATTTATGTGTCCATAAATTATCCAAGAGATAAATAAAATGATGATACATATTCTCAAAGAGTTGAAAATTTGGGGCATGTGTCATTGATGGTTCATTCTTAAATTGCTCCTGGTCAAAAGATCATTATGAGGATGGTGATTGATCCAGATAGACCAGTGCATGAATCACTTCCTTCGGGCAGCTGGGTCTTGAGTTTACAGTGTAGAGACACTGGAGCGAGAGTGCAGGAGGTTGTTAGAGAACAACTAGCACTGAGCATGACCAACACGAGAAGTCACATGGATGTCTGCTCACTCGTTAGTGACTTTCTCGATGCTGTAGTTATATGACTGATCCTTTGATCTGAGTTGACACTACTACTTACAATGAGACTACTGGAGTTCGACTGACACATCAACATGGGTCTCAATGAGCCATTGTAGTAGATGTTGGCGACAGTTGGTCCACTGTAGGAGTGGAGTATGCATCAAGATGGGATCTATCAATCCTAACAGAAGAGAGTAGTCCTATGAGATTTAAGAGGCTGAGTCCTTAAGTCTATGGCCATAGCAGTGTGATTGATAGAAAAAAATTTTCATAGAGTCGCATATAGACTCAAGTTGATTGAATTTGTCATATGACCGATGTTGAGGTTTGACGACTTATCTATGATCTGCCATCTGGTTAGGACTCATGATAGAGACACTGTATTATACGTTAACTGTACCTAAAAGTTTATATTTTATTCTGTTGGGTTGTCACTACATACTGCTAGATGTCACTGGTGGATTGTGAGACTCATGAGGATCATTTTGATGATCAATGATCCTTGGTGGGTTGAGTTGGAATTGTTCCAATCTATTGAAAAGAGTTTCAATGATATTGTGATAGAGATCACAATGTATCTCACTATCAGACAGAATAGAACCTATGGGGTCACACATAAAAAAGGCTTTTGACTGATCAGATGGTTGAATTACGAATATGAATCGTAACAGGATTGGATTATCAGTTTGATTGATAATTGATCTAATACAAATATTGTATTATGTAACTTACTAAAGAGTTAGTGAGTTATAGGAGGATTAATTAGCAATAGGATTGCTAATTGGCTTAATTTGATTGAGCAATGGGACTTGCATTAAGTCTAATTTGATTGGATTTAATTTAACTCATTATGGGTTTGATTTGATCAACCTCATAAGGTTATAGGATAACCCAAAAAAGATCAGATGATTAGCCCTAGTTGAATTAAGATTTGGGTTTGATCCAATTTCTAATTAGACTAGGATGTATGAATTCTTAATTGAACTAAAAATCTTTATTTTCATGGGAGCATCAAATTTTAATTGGATTAAGATTAAAAATTGAGTTTGACTCAAGTACCAAGAAAGAGTGGACAATAGGACTAGGACTCCTCCTCCAATTAAGAAATATAAAATTTAAATAGATTGGGCTCCAAATCAGATTTAGTTTTTCATCTATTTGAGTCTAATCTAGTCCTAATTTGATTAGGATTAATTAATATTTTATTTGATTTAAAATAGCCTCCTAATCTAAGAGTCCCATGTTCTTGAAATACCTTGATTCCATGCGCCAAAAGGACTCCACACCACCTTATATTTGTGCACCCAAAAGACACATGCCCCAAACCAGATTTTCAATGTGATTGCTTTTCTTTATTTTGCATGTAAGAAAGAAAGATTTCCTCCCTTATTCATGCGTAATAGCTGGTGTGAAATCTGGTTGTTGGGCAGCACAAAATTAGGAGAGTCCAAGGTTACAAGGACTCTTGATTCCTATCCAAATTAGAACTCATCTCTTGGTCTATTTAAACCCACCTTATGGGATGGTTTGGAGAGACGTATGGATCAGGTTTGACACCAAAAGAAAGGGCCTTTTGTGCATGAAAAACAAGGGAGAAAAAAGATTGGACGACATCTTGGTTGTAGGCATGAGGTAACCTTGTTTTATCCTGCAACAACCAAGAGTTAGTTGTTAGAACATCTTCTTCTCATCCTCTTGTCCATGTTTAGACATGGATGTCTCCTCATTCTTTTATTCAAAAGTTGGATAAAATTTTTATATCACTATTGTAGAGATTTGGTGTATGGATTTTAGAAAGAAAAGAGAAGAAAAATTTTTCTCATGATCTCTAGCGTAGAGATCAAGATCCTCTTACATCTTCTTGTTCTCTAAGAGTATCTTGAGAGAAAAAAATTTTTTAACTATCAAGATAAGATCTTTGCAGGGGAGCTAGCATTCTAGAGAAATCAAAAGACTTCTGATCAGATCAGAGTTTCGTATGGATACCCATGCGGCCGGATGCTTGTACGGCTAAAAGAGACCTTCATAAGATATCCATGATCATCTGTTCAGAACATTGAAGATTGATCCATATCCAAGTATGTTTTAAATTTATTTTTCTCTATTGAATTTCTATATCTAAATTTTATCTCACATATGATGATCCTGTTTATAGTTTGAAGATTTGATCTTATGCATACTTAGATTAAATTAGATTTAATATGAAAAATTTAAAATTTCACTACGTACTTATTTTGTAAAACATGCATGCATGAAACCATAAAACTAAAACAGTGTGGACCTATATTGGGGCATCCCTTGGGTGCAAGAAAGGGTGTGATTTAGTGGGTGCAAGAGCTCCAAGAGTTGGTGCCTAAAAGGATTCCTAATGGAAGTTGAATAACTTAAGTTATTAGGAAACTTAATGCAAGTAAGACTTGATTATGAGATTGAATAGGATTTAATCTTTTTTCCTAATTAAAGGGACCTCCCCTAAGGTTCCTAGAGCATCCAAACCAGCAACCCCCATGCCCCATAGAAAGTCCCCATGCCCTCTCTTCCTTTTCCCTCTCTTCTCCCTTGGGCATCCTACACGCCCCACATTTGGGCATCCCACATCTGCACGCCTATAATGGTTTGGCATCCCCCTTTGAGTGTTGGTTCTTGATATTTAGTAGCAGCATATACAAGGAAAGAAAGACAAGAGAAGAAGAGAAGATGAAGATCAAAGAAAGAGATCAAAGAGTCGATCACGATTCAGGCTTCGTTCAGATTTGCAGGCTGAATTTTCTTAAAAAAAAATTCAATCTTAAGAGGATTGTTCTAGACTGATCTCGAGTGGATATTCATAGAAGCTGGATACTTGTATGACTAAGAGAGAATCTCTTCTCTTTCAGATCTAGATTTGAAGAAAAAATTATGAAATAAGTATGTGATTTGATCACATGTTAAATTTCAGCATATGTACAATTTCAGCATATGAAGTAGATCCTTGCGGTTTATGGTTTTATGTATGCATGATATAGATTAAAAGTATTTTAATTTTTTATTCTGCTACGGTGTTTAGAAAAAAATTTTTGAAACACACATGCATGTCCATACATACGAATTCCAACAGTGATATCAGAGCTACGGATTTCATATGCTTGAAATTATTATACATATTTTGAAGAGTTTCAAAATTTGATTTTTTTTGATAATAAGATGTATAGATAAATTTTTTGAATTTATAATTTAATTTAAAATTTAATTTTAGAATATATAGTTGATATATGAAAGCATGCATATATCTAAATTTTGATCTAGAATAATTTTTAGTTCATGTTCACATGATATGTAGATGCATGCATAAATCTAAAATTTTATCTGACCTGATTCATAATTCATATATGAGATATGTGATTGTATATTTAGGTCATAAAATTACTTTCAATATGATCCATGATTAGTATATGAGATATATGATATTATGTTATTGATCTAAATTTTATTTAGATCTAAATTTTACATGCATATATGAGATATATGTTTGTATGTTAAATCTGAAAATTATTTTTATAATTTAAAACTTACTTTCATGCAAAGAATTTAGATCTAAAATTTAATTTTAAAATTTAAAATTTGTGTTTGTGCATAAGGGTTTTGGTTATGGAAAAATAAAAAATTAGATCATGTAATAGGATTGCATTTAAGGTTTTTGATTTAATTCATATGGGTTTAATTCAATTAAGTAATTAATCAAATTGAGTCACGTGTTGATTAGGATTAGATCAATTAAGTTATACGATCATGCAATTGTTGTTGATCAAATTGATTGAGTTTCATATGTAGAATCGATTAATCTAAGGATCTAATTTGTCTCGATGGTTTGAGCTCGATTTACTTGAGTTAACCTATTTGGACCAATTGATCTATTGGTGTCTAAGGCAAGTAATTGAGAAGTGATTATTTAGTTAATTTTGTTAGCTTATCTGATCAATTTATTAGTATTTAAAGAAAGCAACGGGGAGACCTCTATCAATCTCCACTTACCTAATCAATTTGAAAGATTAGGCCTTGAATAAGGTTACTTAGTGGTTTAGTTTAGCCCATGTCAATTAGATCGGTCATATGATGACTGATTAGATGAAACCTAAATCTAAAATCTTTCCACAAATATTAAGTCCATAGGTCTTTCACCATTGTAGATGTGCGAGCATGCTACCAGCATTGATTGTTCTCGGCTGGTCATAGTGGTTTCGTTGTATCGAAAATATGCAACCACTCTATTAGTAAAGAGTTACTCTAGGGTAAGGATAGGGTTGGGCTCAATAACTGTTAGATGAGGAATCCAGTGACAGCCTTGCACCTGCTTGTGAATGATAGATCGGGCTTAACTAAGGAGTGTGTGCAATAATTGTTAGGTGAGCTTACATGACTTGAAGACCAAATCACTGTAACATGCTTAGAGAAGCATCTGGACAAAGAGTTGCCTACGTATCGGTGTGCATATTACCAATAACTGTTAGGTGAGGTGCATGGCATCAGTGGGACTGTAGCACCCACTAAAAATTCTTTTGTCACGTCAGGATTTCTATTTTTTTTTGGAGAGTGGAGGGATCTAAAAAATTAGTGGGAGTCATTGTTTACATCTTAAAGTCCTTAGGAGCAAATATAATATTAAGTACAACAGTCTAACTTGAATCTCTACTCTCACAGTTAAACCATATCAGCCTCAAATCCTCTATCCCGCATCATTAAAACTAATTGTTTGACCAAAACTAATTACAAAGACTGGCTCAGAAACCTCAGGATTGTTCTGACCTCAGAAAAAATAAGCCATATACTTGACCAAGAACCCATAGTGCTATCAAACCGTCCTACTGCTGAGTAAAGAGCTACTTTTGAAAAGTGGATGAATGAAGACAGTCGGGTCAAGTGTTATGTGTTGGCATCAATGTCAAACGAGTTGTAAAGCCAGCATGAGCATATACCCACTGCCAGGGCTATGATCAATCACCTGCAAGAGTTGTATGGTGAGCAGAGCCATACTACATGCTTTGAAGTATCTAAGAGATTCTTCAATTTAAAAATACATGAAGGCAATCTGTCCATGAGCACTATATGATAGTGATCAAGGATTTTGAGGAGCTTGAAAAGCTCGAGCTTGAAATGCTAAAGGAATTGCAAATGGATCTGATCCTTTAATCCTTTATAAGTTCATATAGTCAATTTATTATAAATTTTTATATAAACAAACTCGATTGCACTATACCCGAACTGGTCAATATGTTGGTCACTGCGGAAGAAATCTTGAAGAGTTCAAGGAGCACTGTTCTAACTGTGGAGCAGACTTCTTTCAAGAGAAAGTCTATTGGAAAAAAGAAGATTAAATCCACTAAGAAACAGAAGAAGAGAACAAGCCAAGAAAGAAAGTTCTTAAGAAGGCTGATGCAAAGTGAAAGTATTTCCACTATGATGCTGAAGACCATTGGAGAAGAAACTATCCACTCTGTCTGGAGAGCCTAAAGATCAAAAAAGGTGATAAACTTTCGGAAGGTATGCTCGTAATTGAACTAACCTTATGGTTTCTTCTACTTTCAGTTGGATATAGACTCTGGCTCCAGTGTTCATATAGTACCTCAATGCAGGGTCTAATAGAAAATAGGAAGTTGAAGGAATGTGACAAGATCCTTCGGGTCGGCAATGGAGTAAAAGTTACTGCAGAGGCCGTTGGCACTTATCCTCTTTGATTATTATCTAGTTTTGATTAAATTTAAAGGATTGTTATTATATTTTTATAGCTAGTCAAAATTTGATTTTCATGTCTGTGCTAGCATAGGAAGGTTTTGAAATTAAGATATCTAAAAAATTTTTGACTAAGGTATTTACCTCCTCTTTTAGGTCAAAAAACCTTAATGGATTTACCTGTCTACTTTTATACTTCATGTCTGAATTCTTTGAACTTTTTAAAGAGCTCAGACTTGTATTTCATAAGATACACATATCAATACCTAGACAGATCATCGATAAAGGTAATGAAGTGGATATAACCATCCTTGGCTTGTACATCAAGTAGCCCACACACATCAGTGTGTACTAGGGTGAGTAACTCAGTGGCCCTCTCCCCATGTCTTACAAAGGGTGACTTGGCTATTTTTTCTCGAGGCAGGATTCGCAAGCTAGATACGACTCTGGGTTAAGAGAGCCTAGGATCCCATCTTTTTTCAGTCTGTTTATCCTGTCCTCTCTAATATGGCCTAGTCTATGGTGCCATAAGTACTTCCGGTTAATTTTATCTCTGGATCTCTTTTAACCTACAGCACTCACTATTTTGCTCATTTATGTTCACATTTGCATCAACATGCAAGTGATAAAGACTGTCAATTAAAAGACCTCGTGCAACCAATTTATTTCATAAATAAATAGAACAAAAGTCTTTATTGAAACAAATTCTAAAACCTTCCTATACTAGCATAGACATGAAAATTAAATTTCAACTAGCTACAGAAACATAATAACAGTCTTTCAAATCTAATCTAACACTAGATGGTCATCGAAGAGGGTAAGTGCCAACAGCCTCTGCAGCAACCTTTGCTCCATTGTTGATCCGATGGATCATGTCACCTTCCCTCAACCTCCTACTTTCTATCAGATCCTGTATTGAGGTATATATATGAGCACTCGAGTCAAAGTCTAATACCCAACTAGAAGTAGAAGAAACTATAAGGTTAGATTCAATTATGAGCATACCTTTGGAAGGTTTATCATTCTTTTTGATCTTTAGGCTCTCTAGGTATTAGGATAGTTCCTCTTCCAATGGTCTTCAGCATGATAGTAGAAATATTTTTTCTTTACCTCAGCCACCTTTGGACCATCCTTCTTTGGCTTGCTCTCTTTCTTCTGTTTCTTTCTCTGATTTAACCTTCTTCTTTTCAGTAGACTTTCTCTTGAAAGAAGAAGTTCACTCCACAGCGAGAACAGTGCCCCTTGAACTCTATAGTGACCAATATGTTGACGAGTTCGGAAATAGTGCAGTCAAGTTTGTTCATATAAAAATTTATAATGAATTGACTATATGAATTGGTAAGAGATTGAAGGATTGATCCATTTGCAATTCTTTTTGCATAGCTAGCCCAAGCTTCCTAAGCTTCTGAATGTCTTTGACCACTGTCATACAGTGCTCGTGGACAGACTGCCTCTCATGCATCTTCAGATTGAAAGGTCTCTTGGATACTTCGAAGTGTGCAGTATGGCTCTACTCACCATATAACTCTTGTAGGTGAGTGATCATGGTCTGGAAAGTGGGCATATGCTCGTGTTGGCTTTACAACTCATTTGACATCGATGCCGGCACATAGCACTTGACCTGACTGTCTTCATCCATCCACTTCTCAAAAGTAGCTCTTTGCTCAGCAGTAGGATGGTTTGGTAGTACTACGGGATCCTGATCGAGAACATAGCTTAACTTTTCTGAGGTCAGAACAATCCTGAGGTTTTTGAGTCAGTCTTTGAAATTATTATCCATCAAATGATTAATTTCAAGGATGCGAACTAGAGGGTTTGAGACTGACATGATGGTTTAAGTTAGACTTTTGTACTTAATATTTATATTTGCTTCTAGAGACTTTAAAATACAAACAATGACTCTCACTAATTTATCGGATCCCTCCACTCTCTGAAAAAGAAATGAAAATCCTAATGCGATAAAGGATTTTTAATGGATGTTGTGGTCCTACCTATGACATGCACCTCACCTAATAGTTATTGATAGCATGCATACTGATGCATAGGCAACTCTTTGTCCAGATGCTTCTCTAAGCATGTTGCAGCGACTTAGTTTTTAAGTCATGTGGGCTCACCTAACAGTTATTGTCCACACTTCTTTGTTAAGCCCGACCCACCGTTCACAAGAAGGTGCAAGGTCGTCATTGGGTCCCTCACCTAATAGTTATTGGGCCCAACTCCATCCTTACCCTAGAGCAACTCTTTGCTAATAGAGTGGTTGCGTATTCTTGATGCAACTGAATCACTGTAACCAGCTGAGAACAATCAACGCCGGTAGCACGTCCACACATATATAATAGTGGAAGACCTATGGACTTAATATTTATGGAGAGGTTTAGATTTAAGTCTCATCTAATCAGTCATCATATGATCGATCTAACTGGTATGGGCTAAACCAAACCACTAAGCAACCTAATTCGAGATCCAATCTTCCAAATTGGCCTGAGAAGTAGAGATCGGTGGGGATCCCCCCCGTTGCCTTCCTTGGACACCAATAAATTGGCTAGTTTGGCTAACGAAACTAATTAATAATCACATCTCATTAACTTATCTTAAACACCAATAGGTCGATTGATCAGAATTGATTAGCTCAAGCAAATCGGGCTCAAACCAACGAGTCAAATTAGATCCTTAGATTAATCAATTCTATATATGGGATTCAATCGATTTGATCAACAATAATTATATGATCATTAACTTAATTGATTTAATCTTAATCAATACTTGACTCGATTTGATCAATTATTTAATAAAATTAGACATATATGACTCAAATTAAAAATCTTAAATGCAATCCTATTACATGACCTAATTTTTAAATTTTTTCATGATTAAAACCCTCATGCATAAACATAAATTTTAAATTCTAAAATCATATTTTTGATCTAAATTTTTTGTATAAAAGTAAATTTTAAAATATAAAAATAATTTTTAGATTTTAACACACAAATATATATCATATATATGCATGTTAAATCAGATCTAAGTAAGATTTCAGATCTAAGTATGATATCATATATCTCATATACTAATCATGGATTAGATTAGAAGTAAATTTATAATCTAAATATGCAAACATATATCACATATATGAATTAAAAGTTAGATCATATAAAAATTTCAGATTTTATGCATGCATCTATGTATCACGTGAACATGGACTAGAACTCTTTCTAGATCAAAATTCAGATCTATGCATGAAATTATATATCAACTATATATTTTAAAATTAAATTTAAAATTAAATTTTAAATTTAAAGATCCATCTATACATCTCATGTATCAAGAAAAAAATTTGATTTTGAAATCTTTTCAAAAATATGTGTATCAAAATTCAGCATATGAAAACCCGTGGCTCTGGTACCACTATTGGAATTTGGAGTTTGGTGCATGCATATGTGTTTGAAAATTTTATTTTCTAAACCTTACAGTGGAGAACAAGATTAAAACTCTTTTAATCTGAATTATGCATGCATGAAAATATAAAACCATATGGATCTATTTCATATGCTGAAATTGATATATGCTGAAATTCAGATTGTGATTAAATCATATATCTGTTTCACAATATTTTTCTTCAAATCTGGATCTAGAAGAAATGAGGTTCTCTCTTAGCTGCATAAGTATCCAGTCTCTATGAGTATCCACTCGGGATTAGCCTGGAACAGCCCTTTTTAATTTAAATTTTTTTCTCCAAAAATTCAGCTTGCTGAATCTGAATGAAGCCTGGATCGTGATCAACACTTGATCTCTTTCTTTGATCTTCTTCTTCTCCTCTTTTCTAGAATTTTTTCTTACTATGTGTTGCTACTAGATGCTAGAAACCAATAAGAAAGAGGCACCCAATAATCTTGAGCATGGAACACCTTGGGATGCGCATCCCAAGAGAAGGGGCGTACAGAACACCCAAGAGAGAAGAGAAAAGGGGAGGAAGAGAGGGCGTGGAGATCTTCTATGGGTGTGGGGGCTGCTGATTTGGATGCTCTAGGGACCTTAGGGGAAGATCTCTTTAAATAGGCATGAGGATTGAATCTTATTCAATCTCATAATACAAGTCCTACTTGCATTGGGTTTCCTAATAACTTAAGTTATCCAACTTACTTTAAGAGACCCTTTAGGCGCCAACAATTGGGGCCCTTGCATGCATAATTAGACACCCCAAAATACATCCAAGAGGTGCCCCATAGGAGAACTAAAGATCCTCTAATCAATGGACACACCTAACTTGATCAAATCAAGATGGTGCCTAAGAATAACTATCAAGAAAATTAATTAGGGACTTGCACCCTTAATTTATATGATCCATAACATTAGACACCCAACAATTGAAGTCTCATGAATCTTATTCATATAAGTTATTAGCAGATAATTAAGTTAAAATTATCTTATCAAACAAGTAATCCCAATGGAAAGAGGAATTGGGTTCAATCATGTGCTAGCAAGATTATCACGAATCCAATGGGTTTCTCTAAACCCAATTGATACTTCATAAGCTCAATTACTTATTTCAGACTTAATCTCTTTGTTGTGTGACCCGATAGGTTCAATTATATCTGGTAGTGAGACATACAATGATCTCTATCAAAGTATCATTGAAACTCTTTTCAATGCGTCGAAACAATTCCACTCTAACTCAGCAAAGATTGTCGATCCAAAACAATCCTAGTGAGCTCTCATAATCCACTAATGACACCTAGCAGTATGTAGTGGCAACCCAGTAGAACTAAAATGAACCTCTAGGTGTAGTTAACGTATGATTCAGTCCCTCTATCATGAGTCCTGATTAGATGGCAGGTCATTGATAAATCATCAAATCTCAGTATTAGTCATATGATAGATTCGATTAGCTCAAGTTCAGTTGTGACTTCTATGGAAACTCTTTTCCCTCAATCATACTACTGTGTCTACAGACTCTTGGATTTTGCCTTTCAAATCTCATAGGACTACTCCTCTCTATCAAGATCGATAGATCCTATCTTGATGCACACCCTACCTCTACAGTAGACCAACTATCACCAACATCCACTACAAAAGCTCATTGAGATCCATGTTTGTGTTAGTCAAACTCTAGTAGTCTCACTGTGAATAGCAGTACCATCTCAAGTCAAAGAACCAGTCACACAACTACACCATCGAGACAATCACTGACGATCAAATAGAAATTTAAGTGATCTCTCGTATGGTCACGCTCAGTAGTAGTTGTTCTCTAACAACTACTCACACTCATCATCCAGTATTTCTACACTGTAGATTAGAGATCTGTCTATCCCAAAGGAAGTAATTTGTGCACCAGTCTATCCGGATCTATCATCGTCCTCATGATGATTCTATGATTGGGAGTATTTAGAAATTAAATACATGTTTCTAATTCTCAATACCTTGAGAATATGTATCGAAACTAATTCTATAGATGATTCAAGGACACATTACACTTAAATAAAGAATAAATTTATTTTTTTTATTGATCAAATTAATGTATTAAATATAAAATTATATCCTAGAGATATTATAATGTGTCAGTCTTATTGACTTCTAGGATATACATCTAAGAATCCTTATTGTGTGTAATCCATTGGGTTCCAAATCTAGTCAGCAGTAGACCCAGACTCTCGACGTAATCCTAATCTGATTGGATTAGATCAGCTCAAGAGTCCCAATCAACTAGAACTCTTTTTAATTGATTCTCAAATTAAACTCTTTTAATTCTGATGAGTCCATAAGTCAAGATTGACGTCTAGCAATATGTCATGACTACCCAGAAGATTTAAAATTTAGTAAAAATACTAAAATTATTCTTCCATAGCGAGTTACCGTGCAATTTAATCCTTTGATCACACAACATCCCAGAAAGACTATGGACATAGAAATATATCAAGCCCAAATATCTATCCATATATATCTCGATCCAATGATGATGACTCGATTGATGAACCAGTAGAAATTATTTCTACTGTTCATCCCTGCTCTGGCCAGAAACTCTCAGAGTCATCATCCTATGAGATCACATAGGATGTTCTCTCTTCCTACAAGGAGTGATCGATTTTTTGTTGACCACTCACAACCTCTATGCATACTTCATCATACTCAAAATATCCCACATACATCTCATAGTGGCATGCTAGGAAATAAACCAAAGTATGGATCCATATACATAAGGTACCATGGTAATCTCAGGTCAAAGGATCACATGCACCACTCCCACTGAAGAACTATCTGTTGACATGCTGTAAGGCTCCATCAGATGTTCTTCGTGTGGGTCAGTTCAGTGAACTCATTTTCTAATGAGCACCTACGTCCTTGTATTAGTATCACCACAGAAGTGATTATGAGATCAACCATCCTCTCCATCGAGCAGACGTAGGATGTACCAGTCTTACTGGTATCATCGATCTTCGACTCGATGATCTAATGACTAGAAATATTTTAGATTGGGGCTATCAAGATTTTAGATCTCACTGGCACGATTTCATCGTGGCCCTAAGATCATTGCCCTAATCTATGGGGTTTATCATAATCATAAAAATATGATGCAGTAAATGATAAAACACAATACCTCATAAATAAAATAATTAATGTCATGCAAATAAGCAAGAAGAAAATACAAAAAAATCCCTATCACATCCCCATGCGATTGGCTTGTAGGGCATAATTCTTTCACTGTACACAACAAACAAACCCTAAAGTAGATAATATCATGAAAGCCTACTTTTGGTAATTTGAGCTCGATCATTAAGCAAGAATAGGATCAACAAAATAATTTTTAAAGTTAATGATTGTGAATCATTGTCAATCTGTCAATCGTATCTCCTTAGTAAGATGACCAAGTCACTTTTTACTGAAAAAGGTGAACGAGCCAATAATATTCTGAGTCTGATACATACTGATGTATTGGATCTACAAATATATTTATCATAAATTTAAATTATTTAAAATATTCAGATAATTTCATAATAAGGTAAAGAAACAAACTCGAAAGAGTATTGAAACTCTTCGGTCAGACCAAGGAGGAGAATGTCCTTCCGGTAAGTTTTTGACATATCAAAAAGAGAATAAAGATTTTCTCTTATTAAAATCAACTTTGTTAGACATAATTCGATCCATGATAGAGTTTATAAGTCTACCAGTTGTTGGATTTTGGTGACATAGTGGAATATAAATTTTAAAAAATTTTAATATGCATTCAACATTTGAAAACAATGTTTAACAATTAAACTAGATCACCGAAACACAAAACCTTAGGAACCTCTTGATGATTACAATCAAATATAAAAACATACACATATCAGGAAGAGACTAAAAGTCATATACTAATGAGAAGACCACGATCTGATAACTTTGAGACCTCCATGAGACTCCAAAGCAGAAGTCCTTCAACGGTGATCCACACGGGACTGATCAGATCCCTTCCCAACTCATCATGGTGCTGCAGCCTTCTTCACAAGCTTGCTGATGTCCGTCCTTCACAAGAACTAGTTGCACCAATACTTGTTTGCCTTCATGACCTCCACTAGGACCTCTTTAGAAATCTTTTTTCAAAAGATCCTACCACATACAAATCAGATTTTATATTCAACACATGAATAATCTGATTTATAGACAAGTATCTCATACTTTCTATTTTTACTCTTTCCTTCCTTTCCATTTTTCTTTTCTTTTTCTTTTTCACTTCAGATTTTTCCTATCACTTCCTCAGCTAATACCACATCCAAAATAATTTTTGGATAATTTTTATGCCATATGGGGTGCCCCTTATATAAAGGATGAAGGGGCACCACACAAGACACCAAGGGGCACCAACTCTTGGCATCCCAACTTCCCTACATGCTAAAAATAATTTTTAGCATGAAATCCCATGGGTTTAGGCATAGGAAAGGAGGTGTTTCATCTGTAGAAGGACTCTTCCTCTGTCAGAAAAATCTGAACGCCATAATATGGTGCGTGGGAGATGGATTGGCGTGAGAAATGAAGAGTCCATACGATTGTGGACTCTTCCATAAACTCATCGCACAAAAGGGGCGTCTCTTCAATTATTTGGCATGGAGTTCTTTCCAAGAGAAGGACTCTTCATCCTCTTTCATGCCAACATATCCCAAAGGCCATCATATGGCACGTGGGATTAAGAAAATGCATGCAATGAAAGGAAGAAATCAAAAGTTCTTAACATTTAAGACTCTTCCATAAATACCAAAATATGTGGCATCCCAATAATTAAGTGGCATTCCAATAATTAAGTGGCATTCAATTTTCTTCCAAGAGAAGGATTCCTCCTCCTCTTCCATGCACCATATCCCAGGCGCCATCTCATGTCACAAGGAAATAATGAAAAATGTGTGGAACCTTGTAAGGAAATTAAGAGGAGTAAAGAAGGTCTCGTCTTTATAACACCCAAAAAATAAATAACACCTCATTATTTTTGTGCACGGTGAATGGTGTGGAGGTAAGGTTTCACATGAAACTCTTCCATATAAATTAGATAAACCAACTAATAATTAGATAGTTCAAACTCAATCACATTAGGTCAAGGCAACAAGTAAAGGGTTAGCACAAATACAATTACACTGAATCCAATTGAGAACTTGAGTTAATTCATATGCTAGCAATTTAATTAACCCATTAAATTATAATAAATTCAAATTGATTAGACCAAAATCAAATTCTTATTGTGTGTGACCCATTGAGTTTTAAATCTAGCTAGCAGTAGATCTAGACTCTCGACGTAATCCTAAATCGATTGGATTAGGTCAGCTCGAGAGTTTTAATCAACTAGGACTCTTCCTAATTGATTTTTGAATTAAATTTTTTTAATTTTGATGAGTTCACAAGTCAAGATTGACGTCTAGCAATGTGTCATGACTATCTGAAAGATTTAAAATTTGATAAAAATACTAAAATTATCCTTCTGTGGTGAGATATCGTGCAATTCAATCCTTCGATCATACAATATTCTAGAAAGGCCATGGGTATGAAAATATGTCAAACCCAAATACCTAACCATATGTATCTCGATCCGACAATGATGACTCGATTGATGAACCAGTAGAAACTATTTCTACTGTTTATCCCTGCTCTGGCCAGAGACTC
Source organism: Elaeis guineensis (assembly GCF_000442705.2). Classification (NCBI taxonomy): domain Eukaryota; kingdom Viridiplantae; phylum Streptophyta; class Magnoliopsida; order Arecales; family Arecaceae; genus Elaeis; species Elaeis guineensis. The sequence continues at coordinate 46,727,239 of NC_025994.2, forward strand.
TCAGAGTTACCATCCTATGAGATCACATAGGATGTTCTCTCCTCCTATAACGAGTGATCGATTCCTTGTTGACCACTCACAACATCCATACACATTTCACCATACCCAAAATATTTCACACACATCTCAAAGTGGTGTACTAGGGAATAAACCAAAGTAAGGGTCCATATACACAAGGTACCATGGTGATCTCAGATTAAAGGATCACATGCACTACTCTCACTAAAGAACCATTTGTTGACATACTGTAAGGCTCCATCAGATGTTCTTTTACAGGTCAGTTTAGTGAACTCATTCTCTAATGAGCACCTATATCCTTGTATTAGTGTCACCACTCAAGTGGTTGTGAGATCAACCACCCTCTTCATCGAGCATACAAAGGATGTACCAGTCTTACTGGCATCATCGATCTTCGACTCGATAATCCAACGACTGAGAATATTTTATATTAGAGCTATCAAGATTTTAAATCTCACTGGCATGATCTCATCATGGTCCTAAAATTATTGTCCTAATCTATGGAGTTTATCATAATCATAAAAAAATGATGCAGCAAATGATAAAATACAATACCTCATCAATAAAAATAATTAATGTCATGCAAATGAGTAGGAAGATAATAAAGAAAAATTTCATCGCATCCCCATGCGATTGACTTATAGGGCACTATTCTTTCAATCTCCCACTTGCACTAAAGCTAATCTCCCTTATACCTGATGTCCATGCAATCAGGATAGTGATTACACTGCTGCTGTGTAAGGCTTAGTGAACTGGTCCTATTATACTGTTCTTTAATATTAACTTATTTTATGATTATATCATGAATGAGGTGAAAGTACCTAGGATGTGCATGGGTACTCGATGAGACGGCACCCAACATAATGATGAACCCTTCATCAGGCAACTTTTCTTAGCAATCTTTACTAATAGTAATCAACTGAGTCAAACACAGTTTGCTGCTTGAAACTCTTCCAATTTACTGCTCCTCTAGTACTTCTTAAGTACTATGAGAATGCTTCTCACAGTTTTCACAAGATCCTATCACTGATCTGCTTGAAATCAATGATTATGCATAAGGCATAAATCACATCAGACTTGGTACATTGAATATATGGATAAATAATCTCCTTTACACCCATTCATGTTGAACCCTTTCAACATAAATTCTATGTACCTAGACTGGGACAAGCCCTACATCCACTTACATCTATCCCTATAGATGCCTAATATATTGGATGTTTAACCCAAGTCTATTCCATGAAAACTTGTGTGATAAGCAAGCATTGACCGAGTGCAATATCGGAATCACCTTCCAATATACTGTATATCACTCACATACATAACCAAGAAGTTAGTGGAACTCCCACTTATCTTCTTGCACACACATATGGTTCATCTATATTTGATAAAGTCAAATATTTAGATTGTCCCATCACAACTAGAAATACCTACTCATCAATATCTGTCTGAATTCATAAATGCATTTACCCTCTTACTAGAGACAACTTCTCTAGATGGTGTGTGGCAATAGCAAAAATCTGGATTAACATCTCGGATCGCTACCTGCTGGGTCATACCCATAGGTGCTTCAACCATAGTCCATACTTGGTTGATGTTCAGGATGTTTATTTCAGATGTCAAGGTTTCAGGCCAACTATCAGAGTCTCTACTCATGACAATCTCCGAATAGGTCAAGTTAAACATCATTCACAATGACGTATGGTGTACTGCCATTTACCATGATAAACCCATATTTAAGTGGTACATTACACACTGGGAATGACTTTCGGTGAGGAGATGTGTTTTATGGTTGTGCCTCATCAATGAGCACATCTGGTCGAGGATTTGAAAGGAATATGCCCTACAAGCTAATTGAGATATGTATTTTGATGGATTTTTCTTGTAATCTTTCAGACTCATGTATTGACTCTTTAAATAATAAAAGATATTTTTCATCATATGCTGCATCTTACTTTTGTAATAATTATGATGAACTTCATAAATCAGGACAATGGGTTTAGGGTTACGATGAGATCATACCTATGAGACTTAAAATCCTAAAAATTTTGATTTAAAATATTCTTAGTCATAAGATCATTGAGTAGGGGATCAATATTTCAGATAGACTAGCACTTTCTATATATGCTCGATAGAGTGGATGGTTGATCTCATAAGCCATTTGTGTGAGACACTAATACAAGAAAGTAGGTGCTCATTAGAGAATGAGTTCACTGAATTGATCCAACTTAAGAAATATCTTATGGAATTTACTTATCTGTCAAAAGTTATTTTCTTATAATGGGAGTTGTGCATATAATCCTTTGACTCGAGACTACTATAGAACCTTGTATACATGAATCCATATTTTTGGTTCATACTCATTCATGACTTAGTTATGTACGGGGTGTTCTAGATATGGTGGAATGTGTATGGAGATTGTGAGTAGGTCAACATGGAATCAATTACTCTTGGTAAGAGGAGATCGCATCTTACTTGCTCTGATCGCTTGATGATTCAGGAAGCCTTTGATCAAATCAAAATAAAAATTAGAAAGAGTTTTCAATATTTCATTAATTGAATCATCATTTAAGACTGAGAAAAAGATGAGTATGATATTGGATTTGACATCATTCCATATCCAGAGTCATATTCAAGATGTAGGGAGATTGTAGGATTGAATTGCACGGCAACTTTTCACTGAAGGATATTTTTAGTATTTTTATCAAAATTTTATATCTTTTAGATAGACATGATATATTATTAGACGTCAATCTTGTCTTGTGGGTTTGATCAAATTAAAGAGTTTAATTTGATCGCCAATTAGAAAGAGTTCTAATTGTTGAAATTAGATTAGCTCGATTGGATCTAGATCGGTTAGATTAAATTCTAATCAAATCAAATTGACTTACACTCGAGCCTACTACTGGTTAGATGTGAAACCCAATGGGTCATACATAAAAAATTGATCAGGGATTTAATTGGATTAGATCATGTTTGCAAAATAGACATGCTAGCATATGTTGTAAAAACTAGCTCCCTATTTCAAATCAGGTTTGAAATTGATTCTAGATTGGGCTAATTAAAGTCAAATTAATTCAAACTAATTTTTGGATTGAGTTGGATTGGCCTTCGCTATATATATCAAAAATTTAGAGCCAAAAAATCAGATCCCCATGCATCAAGAATTTTTCTTGCACATGGGTGCGGTTTTTGTGCGCAGAAACAGGTTTCACGTTCCATGAGATGGGACACCCCTTCCTCAAGCTTATCCAATGTTCCATGATGAAATAAATTTTGTGATGATTCCTTACTTGATTTTGAGCACAAAAATTTTTTTTGAAGGTAAAATACCTTCTAGTTTAATCATCAAAATTCATTGAATTTGGAAATCCTACCAATCTGATCCATGCGCCTGATTAAGAGTCCAACTTATGAAGGACTCTAACCCAAGTGTCACGCCACATTTTAATTTCAAATTTTTTTCATGCCATCAACAAGTTAGTACCTTTATTTTGGTCTATTGGATGGACAAAAGTCTCTGACAGGTGGTGGAGAAAAATTATGCCTGCGTGATGCATCAGAGAAACATCGAGAAAAATGTTTCGAAGAGTCCTTCTACGTGAAGCATCTCTCAAATTTTTTTTTAGATGCTTTCCATGTGTTGTGAGACTCCTGATAGGTGTGGAAAATTGGTTGGGGGTGTGAGAAATCTTTTGGGGTGTGAGATGACATATGGAGGGGGCGTGAATCATTCTCGAAGGCAACCCGTCGCAAAGTATTTAAAGGGGGTGCATCGGGGATTGGATTTATTCAGATTTTTAATTTTTCCTTTCTTTCTAACATTCTCTCCCCATTGTCCAATTAGCCTCTTCCTTCTCTTGTTAGGACAAGTCCAAAAATAGTAAGGACAAGTCCAATTCTAGGATAAGAGTCTAGGAAGAGAATTAAGGAAGACAAGGAGAGAAGAATGGTAGGGATAGGAAGGCTAGGAGAAGAGGAAGAGGGACTTGATGTTCTGGTACCCAAGAAAATTCTCTGAGTGAGAATTTTGAGAGAGAAATCATCTCAAAGAGTTGGTGTCCTGGTCATAGCTTTGTGTGGATCACCGTTGGAGGGTGAACACTTGGGCACCTGGTGGAGGTTCTGCCGGAATTTGGATTAAGCACTGCAGGTATTCTTCTATAGCTTGAATTTAACATTTGAATATATGTTATATATGATTGTTAATCATCAAGGAGATGCTGGTTTAAGGGTTTAATATTTAAATTTTTTTAATTTAAATTTTGAAATCCATTATGCTTTTGATGTGCATGTCCACCATGAAACCCTACAGGATTAACTTATGGACACTCCACAGGTTAGAAAAGTTTATATGTTTTGAACTTCTCAAGTTCAATTATCCTCCCACTATCCCCTTCTCAAAAAAAAAAAATATTTTCCTAAAAGATGGCATACCTATTGTCAAAACACCTTTTGTCCAGTAGGGTGGTAGAAGTAGTATCTCATACTATTCTTTAGGATAAACTACAAACTTATAAAAATCTGTTCTAACACAAACTTATGTATATCAACTCTTTTCACATAAGTTGGGCAACCAGCCTATTACCTTTTTTATATCTCATATGGAGTGCTCGTAATAAATTTTGATAGTATCTAATTTGAAACATCTATAATAATTTTTAGGATATTTTTTAGAATGAGACAATAATATTTGTGAAGCATTTTAGAGATCACATCGTATCATATATGAAGTGTCCATCTCTGGATTGAGATATTATTAGTCTTCAAACATCCATATGTTCAAGACTTAATGCCTTGCTTGCCCTGAGATATGTGACCATCACATATTAATTTCTTGTTCTCATTAATATGAAGAATATCATCATCGAGTGACAGAAACATAAGACCATAGCCATAAAATTTATCAAAAGAAGAGTAACTATTAATTTCAAATCTATGTTACAATAACATAGGGATTGAAATAATGTTTTTAATAAACAATGGTCTACTAGTTTCTAAATAAGTAGGTTTCTACAGTCTTAGCATCAATGGACTTTTCATTAGTGCCAAAAGGTATATAGTAACCTTACTCACCTTTTTAGGTCCAGCAACACTTTGCATAAGAGGAACCTATATTAGGTATCACATGCCTAAATATTTTGAAGTTGAAACACTCAATGATAATTAGTTTGTATCACATGCAAACTATTAGCAGATGCAACTTTTGCATCTTGTTATTGCTTCACATTTGCAAGACAATTCTTACAATTTATTGCTCATCAATGTTGTAATGATATTAGATACCTATAGTGAAGACATTCTTCACCTTCTTTTCCTCAACCATTCCTTTAAGTTCGATGAATTTTAAAGACATCCTATGCAGTGATAGTAAAGATGCAAATTTGTATATTAGAATATAAAAGGACTACTCATGAAAACATGCACAAGTTAGATAAAATTTTTTATCTAATTGTGTCTCTCACTATTTTAATAAATTTTATAGCCCTCAAGTATGAAATTGAAGAACTTATTATGAAGTTTCTTAGTGGGTTTGAGATCTCAATTCCTCATAAAAAGCCTTGTGGATAGCACAACAAGCTCGTATGAGTTCAAGGGTAGGTAACTCTTTACCAATTACATCTCATGCAACTCTCAACATAACTTTTGTCTCTAAAATACTTACAACCTTATAGATAACACAACAAACTATAGTATTTTAGCTAAGTCATATCCTTCAATCTTATATGATCATACCTGAATAATACTATCCTTATGGATAGCACAACAAGGTAGCATTATCAGAATATGCCATATGCATCACTAAGTCAACATCATACCAACCACTATAGCAAGTCTTATGGATAACACAACAAACTCACTACAGTTTTTGACATACTCTATTGACCTAGTATGAGCTAAGTACAATTAGCTTCATTATGCACTAAGACAGTATCAAATCAGTCCCTAATAGCAAGCTTTGTGGATAGCACAACAAGTCTACTATGGTTCTTGACATAATAAAGTCTTAGCATGAAGGAAGGCATGGGCAGTGTTCTCAACACTTCACCATTATGATTTGATATAATTTGAATGAGAAACTTAGGTCTCAAGCACATCCTAAATATATACATGCATCATATGCAATTTAAAATTCAAATTTCTAACTATCAGCAAGTAAGAGCATATAAAGAAAGACAAATGGTTATGGACTTTTGAAAAATTATCTGAGCTACAGGATGATTAAAAGATTAAACTCTAGGTAGCCACAGACTGAACCATCCCATGATCAATCTTAGAGCGCTTTTACTTTCATAAAAGCTTGGTAGTCAGGTTTTCATCACCATGAAGTCTACCATGAACACTTGATTTTTATTTGAAAATAGAAAGAAATAATTTTTATCTATTCTCAAATAATTTTTTTTCTATTATTTTATATCAATATATAAAAATCTCAATCATCAGTTGGGAACATAGAAAGAAAAGATTCAGCTAATAATATAATGCATCAGGGGCACCCAGCCCCTATTGCAACTCTTGCAGATGCATTTATATAATCAGCCAACATAGAAGTATTTATGCAAATATCCATCACATGGATGTACCATAGTCCATAACTAATCAACATGAATTTTATAACAATTATAAAATATCATAACAAACAATTCATGTTATTTCAATTGCGACATCATTCAAATACATGTCAATAAAGATTGTTCAAATTTATGGGCATAGTACCTATCTAAGGTTTTCGATTTGGGTTCAACACTTGACCCAAAGATCAATATTAAGTCAATCATTTATCATCCATTTGAGTTAGGTTGATCAATTCTTACATTAAACCTAATTCAATTAGGTTAACTCAGATTCGATCTTTCATAACTCAAACCCTAATCAAATTAGGTAAATGACAAATTTTATTAATAAAAATTAAACATGGCTTCTAATCAAATTAGAATTAAGATTTTGATTTAATCTATAATTATTAAATTTTAATTATATTAAAATAATGAATTATAGTTAAACCAATCCATCGGCAAAAAATCTTAATCCATGTCTGAAGCATCCTTTCCATGACCAAAATTTTTCGGCCCCATACATACCTCGAGTATCAACCAAGATGATTAACCCACATTGGTGAATGCCTGATAAAATAGTGGTCGGCACGTGGATCTTGTGTGAATGCATCAAATGCAAAAAACCCTCCATATGTACCATTCCAAGACACTGCATATCATATACACTGGATTTCAATTCCATCGAAAATAGATCATAAGATCTAATCTAAATTTGTCTCACAAGTCAAAAAACCATGGAATTTTCTATCCAAGATTTGATTATGAATTGCTAACACTTTATCATAAAAATACATTATGGATATAAATTAAACATCAATCAGAAAATCTGATTTTGATAAAGTTTGAACTGGATCTAATCCATGTTACAAAAATAACATGAAATTTGATTGAATCAATCAAGGGTGGCTCTGATACCACTGTTAGGTTTCGGTGATGTAGCAAAATATAAATTTCAAAAAATTTTAACATGCATTCAATATTTAAAAATAATGTTTAACAATTAAACTAGATCACCAGAACACAAAATCTTTGGAACCTCTTGATGATTACAATCAAACATAAAAATATACACATATCAAAAAGAGATTAGAAGTCATATAACAATGAGAAGATCATGATCTGATAACTTTGAGACCTCCATGATACTTCAAAGTAGAAGCCCTCCAACAGTGATCCACACGGGACTGATCAGGGTCCTTCCCAACTCGTCATGGTGCTGCGGCCTTCTTCGCAAGCTTGCTGCCGTCTGTCGTTCACAAGAACTGGTTGCACCAATACTTGTTTGCCTTCAAGATCTCCACTAGGATCTCTTTAAGAATCTTTTCTTAAAAGATCTCACCACACACAAATCAGATTTTATGTTCAACACATGAACAATCTGATTTCTAGACAAGTATCTCATACTTTCTATTTTTACTCTTCCCTTCCTTTTCATTTTTTTTTTCATTTTCTTTTTTACTTTAAAATTTTCCTACCACTTTCTCATCTAATCCCACATCTAAAATAATTTTTGAATAATTTTTATGCTATATGGGGTGCCCCTTATATAAGGGATGAAGGGGGTGCCACACAAAATACCAAGGGGTGCCAACTCTTAGCGTCCCAACTCCCATACAAGCCAAAAATAATTTTTAGCATGGAATCCCATGGGTTTAGGCATAGGAAAGGAGGTGCTTCATCTGTAGAAGGACTCTTCCTCTGCCAAAAGAATCTGAACGCCATGATATGGTGAAGAAAAAATGGGTAGTTCAAAGCATGTATTTTTAAAATTTTACAGCAGAATAATAAAGGATTAAATATTTTAATCTTCTAAATATACCTTAGATTAGATCTAAACTACTATTAAGGATCTATGACATAAAAAATTTATATATAAAATCTGAAATAAAATAGAAAACTACATTGATCACATCGATGTCCTGAATTTGATCTAACCTTTAGATTATGTCGGTAGAGTTCAGAACTCATTACCTTTTCGTTGGTTGATGTTCTCTACTACTGGTAAGTATGGTATGAAGCTCTCATTGATGTTGAGCAGCCACACAAGCATCCGACCTCTACAGATGGTCCACACAAAGCCTCTCGAACCGATCAGCTCTCCACGAGAGTGTTAGCTCGCGTAGTCGGCTTCTGATGGCAGATCTGACTTGATCTCCTTCTTCGATCACCTTGAACCTTTTTGATGTTGAAGATGGATCAGAGAAGGATGCTGGATGGTGGAGAAAATTTAGATAAAGATTCTCTTCTCTTTGATTTTTCTCTCACCCAAAAATCTAGAACTGTTCTAGGTCTCTCACCCAAGAGGAGAACGGTCTCCTCTTTTGTTCACACCAAGGAGGAATGAAACCCACCCAATCCTCACATCTAAAAGAAGTATTTTTGACCCTCTTTCTCTCTGGTATCTCATGGTGAAGAGCTCTCTTCTTTTGGCATACAAAATTATAGCTTTTTTATGGTTGTCACACAAACCAGATAAAACAGGATAAGGACTGGAGTTTGTTGCAATTCAAACTCTTTTGAATTTCAATTTAAGTTCAGAATAGCATCTTTCCCCAACTGCTCATGCAAGGGAAAGCTAAGCTTGCTTAGGCACTCAATCATCTCGATCATATACAATACATAATCAATGACTGATTTTCCTTCCCTCATTCGAGTGTTGAAGATGGCACAACTAATCTTATGCCTCTCAATGTCGTCGGATGTACTAAAGGACTCGTTCAATATTTGCAACATATTCTATGACTGAGCATTCTCGAAATGATGGCTAAACTCATCATTCATTGTCACCAGCATAATACAACGAACTATAGTTCGATCGTTGAGCCACTTCTGATAAGTGTCTCTGACCGTGCTATGTGCATTCGGAGCTGGCTCCTCGGGTGCCAGATCTGTCAATACACACAAGATCCATTCATGCTCCAGGATTATTTTGAGCTTTCGATAGTAGCTATCAAAATTTGATCCCATCAATTTATCACTATCTAATAGTGATCGAAGCGATAAGGTGGTGGCCATAACTGCAAAAGAAAATTCAGAACCTAATTAGTATATGAATTGATTAAGCCTAAAGATATGAATTTTAGTCTAAAGGTTCTCCAACTATTTTATTCGAATTGATAGCCTCTACCTTCAACTCGAAGAATTACACTAATTTCTTAGTGGGTACTAGAATCCACATGGACTGCATATGGACCCGAGTGTGGCTCGACCAACCCTTGTATACCCATGGATTGGTTCTTAATTAATTGTTTCATCAAATAATTTTTAGTATTCAATTTTGCCCTTGACACCTCTTCAGCAGGCATGTGGCACCTCCACTGAAGGTTCTGGTTAGGTTCAACCATTAACATGCCAGAATTTAGTGTATCTAACAAATGAGTGACAAAGCCCGAGTGTGGCTCGGCCAACCCGACCATCATCAGAAAGATACAACTAAAACAACATATTATGAATGATAATTCTGACAGTCAGATGAGCACCAAGCGTGTGGCACCTCCAATGATCATCTAAACCATTGGACTCATTATCACCCAACTTAATGGGAGGCTATGATCTAGTTATTACCGTAACTATTTCATTTTAGGGACCTAATAATTTTAGAAGATTTAATTAGTTGAATTGAGAGATGAGATGAAACTTGATCAGTTAATCTTAATACTCCCACTGACTTCACCAAGTCAGATTTAAGAAGATCAGGCATAAGTTGGTCTAACCAACCAGTCATGAATTCTCTTACTGGCTTCATCAAGTCATAAAGAGGACTTAAGACAAGTTGAACTAGGGACACCTAAATCAGTCATACTGATTTTCTAGTTAGCATGGGTCAACTCCAATCATTAAGTGATCTAATCAAAATAAGATTCACCATGTTGTCCAGATAAGTGAGATCAATGGGAGGGATATGCCATTAACTCGATATAGATTCAATCTATGTGAGTAGCTCCCAATTAATGACCATCGATCAAAGCTACCATATTTATCTTAGACACCAATTGGTTAGTCATTTTTAATTTGATCAACTTATAGACTTGGATCCGACCACGAAGCTACGATCAAAGTCTATATTGGTCTAATCAAAGATATGGACTTGACCAACTACAACTATTGAAATTGATCAAGAGAAGAAAAAATTGACCCAATCAGAATTAACTTTTAATTAGATTTGATCAATTACTAACATGGTCCATTACCAATGATTTCTAACCCTAGGTCTAACCTAGTTAAATGGACTTGACTCGAGTTAACCCATTAACCCATGAGTTATGAAATTGATGCCTTAGATCTTTGATTCTCAAATCTAGATCGCTTAATTCTTAATTAAGTTTTGGGTTGATATGAGTTCAGATTCGGTATTTGAAAATAGTTTTTAATTTTATAAAATATTTTTATAATTAATTATCTAATGATCAAAACTTTAATTTCAGATCTAATATACATTATTTCAGATCCAAAATAAAATTTTAAAATTTTTTTCATTATTCATCATCATGAAAAAGATTGTGCAGCACCCCTACATGCCATAGAAGATCTCATCGAATGGGTAAATAGAATAGTGAAATCATAATTTCTCCTATGATCGGACGACTATGAGGATCTATCCAATCAGATTACTATACCACTCAGATTTAAAATTAACTATTTAGATCTAAACTAAATAATTAAAATCAGATTATATGTAAAAAATTTATGTCATAAAAAACCTTACTCTGATACCATATGAAGGAAAAATGGATAGTTTAAAATATGTATTTTTAAAATTTTACAGTGAAATAATAAAAGATTAAATATTTTAATTTTTTAAACATACCTTAGATTAGATCTAAACTATCACTAAGGATCTATGACATAAAAAATTTATATATAAAATCTAAAATAAAATAGAAAACTACATCGATCACATCGATGCCTTGAATTTGATCTAACCTTTAGATTATGTCGGTAGAGTTCAGAACTCATCATCTTTTTATGGGTTGATGATCTCTACTGTTGGTAAGCATGGTATGAAGCTCTCACTGATGTCAAGCAGCCACACAAGCATCCGACCTCTACGGATGGTCCACACGAAGCCCCTCAGACCAATCAGTCCTCCATGGGAGTGCTAGCTCGTGCAATCAGCTTATGATGGCAGATCTGACTTGATCTCCTTCTTCGATCATCTTGAACTTTTCTGATGTCGAAGATGAATTAGAGAAGGATTCTAGATGATGGAGAAAATTAAGATAAAGACTCTCTTCTCTTTGGTTTTTTCCTCACCCAAAAAACTAGAACAGTTCTAGGTCTCTCACCCAAGAGGAGAATGGTCTCTTCTTTTGTTCACGCTAAGGAGGAATGAAACCCACCCAATTCTCATGTCCCAAAGAAGTATTTTTGACCCTCTTTCTCTTTGGTATCTCATGGTAAAGAGCTCTCTTATTTTGACATACAAAATTATGACCTTTTTATGGTTTTCGCACAAACCAAATAAAACAGGATAAGGGCTGGAGTTTATTGCAATTCAAATTCTTTTGAATTTTAATTCGACTCTAACTTTTTCTCACCCTTATCTAACCTAAGGAGATACTTATTAGAGAAAATTGAGCATAAAAATTAATTGAAAAGACCTCTTTTTCTCATACACAATAGACCCCTTCAAAAGCAGCCAACGTATGGAAGGATATGGATAAGGTTTTATATTTAAATTTAAACTAATTTGTATTCAAATCAAAACCAACCAATTTTTATCCTTAATGAAAGATAAAAGAAGGATTATTTTTTAATTTTCTCACACACAAACTGATTTTGTGCGGTGAGAAAAGGCGTGAGACAATTTAGGTGGCGCAAGGGATAGAGTCCTACTCATTTGGGACCCTAGGGTTTAACCAATTAGATTTCTTTCAAACTCAATCCAATTAGACTCAAATAAAATATGATGAACCTAATATATTTAGGCTCTTATAATTTTAATTAAATTTGATCAAATCAATAAATTAATTAAGCCATAGATCCGATCAAATCAGGATCATATCTTCCTCCTTACCGATTAGGTCATCTTATAACCTAATCAAACTTGATCTGATTGAATCAAATTCAATCAGACTTGATCCAGACTTTAATGCTTAATTAAATTAAGCTAATTAGTAATCTAATCACTAATTAATCTTCTATTAATGATAGAGTCCAAGTTTAGTAGGACTCTTCTCTAGAGTCTCCATCCAGTGGGACTCTTCAGCAGAGTCCTCGTCAAGTGGGACTCTTCGGTAGAGTTCCCGTTGACTGAGACTCTTTAGATTAGCCAAGTGGTCAGAGAAGAACTTCTAATATGTGTGACCTCAAAGGTTCGAACCTAAGCTGGTAGCACAGAAATTGATTTCTATACCAATCGGAGTAACCATCTCTAGCAATGGTACCTGACGTTCGGATAGGCTGATTATATGCTAAGCAAAATACTTAAGAACTTGTTTGAATATAGTTATCGTACAATTCATTCCTTTAATCCAAATGCTCAAGATGACCTAGGGTTTAACTGTCAACCCTTATATGGTCATCCACATTGTATTTCAATTTTCAAAATCCATCACATAGATTACCTCGGCCAAGGTTTTACTGAATTGAAACACACTGATACATTAACTCCTACTTATTTGGAGGGATCAATTCCATCTTGACTCACACACTGACTTCACAAGTACTTGGCTATGCCCAGAAATCTTTCATCGCTGAATTAAAAATTCAGGTAGTCCGACATCAAAGCATAGTGAGTTGCTTGTAAGTCATCATGGTAATCTCAGGTCTAAGAGACACTTATACCTATCCCTTCGGAGTGACTCTTGACAGTAGAGTGCTCCGAAGTTGATCATGTTCAGTGAAATGTACTCCTATATTTTACTTGCATGCCATACCAACGTCTCCACGCTCCTTGGTTAAGAGGACAACCAACCTATATGGCACACAACGACCTACACTTGATATGTCTATCATCCTAGTAACAATATATAATTTGATCGTAAACTTATTTAAGGACTAAACGATATATCCTCCTATATCACATCAAATAGTCCTAAGGACTTCATCACATAATAGGAGTTTAAAATGAGATGTGATGAAAAAATTAAATAATATTTATTAATTCAATAATTTATATATAATTATAATGATAAGCACAATCGTCAACAGACTGATGATTGGCTTTAGAACACAATTCCCAACATATGGCGCATGAGAGATGGATTGGCGTGAGAAATGAAGAGTCCATACCATTATGGACTCTTCCATAAACTCATCGCACAAAAGGGGCGTTCCTTCAATTATTTGGCGTGGAGTTCCTTCTAAGAGAAGGACTCTTCATCCTCTTTCATGCCAACATATCCCAAAGGCCATCATATGGTGTGCGGGATTAAGAGAACGCGTGCAATGAAAGGAAGAAATCAAGAGTTCTTAACATTTAAGACTCTTTCATAAATACCAAAATATGTGGCATCCTAATAATTAAGTGGCATTCAATTTCCTTCCAAGAGAAGGATTCCTCCTCCTCTTCCACACACCATATCCCAAGCACCATCTCATGTCATGAGGAAATAATGGAAAATGCATGGAACCTTGTAAGGAAATTAAGAGGAGTAAAGAAGTCAAAAAATAAATAATGCCTCATTATTTTTGTGCATGGTGAATGGCGTGGAGGTATTGGTTTCACATGGAACTCTTTCATATAATCAGATAAACCAACTAATAATTAGGCGGTTCAAATTCAATCACATTAGGTCAAGGCAACAAGCAAAGGGTTAACACAAACACAATTGCACTGAATCAAATTAAGAACTTGGGTTAATTCATGTGCTAGCAATTTAATTAACCCATTAATTTATAATAAATTCAAATTGATTGGATCAAGACCAAATCTCTATTGTGTGTGATCCATTGGGTTCCAAATCTAGCCAGCAGTGGACCCAGACTCTCGACGTAACCCTAAACCGATTGAATTAGGTCAGCTCAAGAGTTTCAATCAACTAAGACTCTTTTTAATTGATTCTTGAATTAAACTCTTTTAATTTTGGTGAGTCCACAAGTCAAGATTGACATCTAGCAATATGTCATGACTATCCGAAAGATTTAAAATTTGGTCAAAATATCAAAATTATCCTTCTATAGTAAGTTATCGTGCAATTCAATCTTTCGATCATATAATAGCCCGAAAAGATCATGGGTATGAAAATATGTCAAACTCAAATATCTAACCATATGTATCTCGATCCGATGATGATGACTCGATTGATGATTCAGTAGAAACCATTTCTACTGTTCATCCCTGCTCTGGCCAGAGACTCTCAGAGTCACCATCCTTTGAGATCACATAGGATGTTCTCTCCTCCTACAAGAAGTGATCGATTCTTTGTAGACCACTCACAACCTCCATGCATAATTTATCATACCCAGAATATCTCACACACATCTCAAAGTGGTATACTAAGAAATAAACCAAAGTAAGGGTCCATGTACACAAGGTACCCTGGTGATCTCAGGTCAAAGGATCACATGCACCACTCTCACTATAGAACCATCTGTTGATATGCTGTAAGGCTCCATCAGATGTTCTTTTATGGGTCAGTTCAGTGAACTTATTCTCTAATGAGCACCTACATCCTTGTATTAGTGTCACCTCTCAAATGGTTGTAAGATCAACCACCTTCTCTATCGAGCATACAAAGGATGTACTAGTCTTACCAGCATCATCGATCTCCAACTCGATGATCCAATGACTGAAAAAATTTTAGATTGGGGCTATCAAGATTTTAGGCCTCACTGGCATGATTTCATCATGACCCTAAAATTATTATCCTAATCTATGAGGTTTATTATAATTATAAAAAAATGATACAGCAAATGGTAAAACATAATACCTCATTAATAAAAATAACTAATATCATGCAAATAAGTAGAAAGATAATAAAGAAAAATCCCATTGCATCCCCATATGATTGGCTTGTAGGGCACTATTCTTACAATCTCCCATTTGCACTAAAGCCAATCGCCCCTATAGCTGATATCCATGCAATCAGGGTGATGATTACACTGCTGCTGTGTAAGGCTTAGTGAACTGGTCTTATTATACTGTTCTTTAATATTAACTCATTTTATGATCGTATCATGAATGAGGTGAAAGTGCCTAGGATGTGCATGGGTACTCAGCGAAATGACACCCAACATAATGATGAACCCTTCATCAGGCAACTTTCCTTAGCAATCTTTACTAACAGCAATCAACTGAGTCAAACACAGTTTGCTACTTGGAACTCTTTCAATTCACTGATCCTCTAATACTTCTCAAGTACTATGAGAATACTATTTACAGTTTTCACAAGATCCTATCACTGATCTATCTGAAATCAATGATTATGCACAAGGCATAAATCACATCAGGCTTGGTATATTGAATATATGGGTAAATAAAATCTTTTACACCCATTCATGTTGAATCCTTTCAACATAAATTCCATGTACCTAAATTGAGACAAGCCTTGCATCCACTTACATCTATCCCTATAGATGGCCTAGTAATTGGATGCTTAACCCAAGTCTATTCCATAAAAACTTCTATGATAAGCAAGCATTGACCGAGTGCAATATCGGAACCACCTTCCAATATGCTGTATGTCACTCATATACATAACCAAAAAGTTAGTGAAACTCCCACTTATCTTCTTGCACATACATATGGTTCATCTATATTTGATAAAGTCAAATTTTTAGATTGTCCCATCACAAATAGAAATACCAACTCCTCAATACCTGTCTGAATTTATAAATACATTTTCCATCCCACTAGAGACAACTTCTCTAGATGGTGTGTGGCAATAGCAAAAATTCAGATTAACATCCCTGATCGCTACCTACTGGGTCATACCCATAGGTGCTTCAACCATAGTCCATACTTGGTTGATGTTCAGGGTGTTTATTTCAGATGTCAATATTTTAGGCCAACTATCAGAGTCTCTACTCATGATAATCTCCGAATAGGTCAAGTTAAACATCATTCACAATGATGTATGGTATATTGCCATTCACAATGACAAACCCATATTTGAGTGGTACATTGCACACTCGGAATGACCTTTGGTGAGGAGGTATATTTTATGGTTGTGTCTCGTCAATGAGCATATCTGGTCGAGGATTAACGTGTGGACATTCTATAGGTTGGGAAAGTTCATGTCTTGAACTTCTCAAGTTCAATTATCCTCCCACTGTCCCCTTCTCAGAAAAAAATTATTTTCTCAAATGTGGCATTCCTATTGTCAAAACACCTTTTGTCCAGTAGGATGGTAGAAGTAGTATCTCATACTATTCTTTAAGATAAACTACAAACTTATAAAAACCTGTTCTAGCATAAACTTATGTACATCAACTCTTTTCACATAAGTTGGGCAACCTGCTTTTTGCCTTTTTCATATCTCATATGGAGTGCTTGCATTAAATTTTGATAGTATCTAATTCAAAACATCTACAGCAATTTCTAGGATATTTTTCACAATGAGACTAATATTTGTGAAGCATTTTAGAGATCACATCATATCACATATGAAGTGTCCATCTCTGGATCAAGATATTATTATAGCCTTCAAATATCTATATGTTCAAGGCTTAATACCTTACTTGTCCTAAGATATATGACCATCACATATTAATTTTTTGTTCTCATCAATATGAAGAACATCATCATCGAGTGACAGAAATATAAGACCATAGCTATAAAATTTATCAGAAGAAGAGTAACTATTACTCTTAACATTAATTTCAAATCTATGTTACAATAACATAGGGATTGAAATAATATTTCTGATAAACAATAGTCTACTAGTTTCTAAATAAGTAGGTTTCTACAGCCATTAATGGACTATCCATTAGTGCCAAAAGACATATAGTAACCTTACTTTAGCTTTATAGGTCTAGCAATACTTTGTATAAGAGAAATCTATATTAGGTCTCACATACCTAAAAATTCTGAAGTTGAAACACTTAATGATAATTAGTTTGTATCACATACAAACTATTAGCAAATGCAGCTTTTGCATCTTGCTATTGCTTCATATTTACAAGACAATTCTTACAATTTATTACTCATCAATGCTGTAATGATATTAGATACCTATAGTGAAGACATTCTTCACCTTCTTTTCCTTAACCATTCCTTTATGTTCGGTCAATTTTAAAGACATCCATGCAGTGATAGCAAAGATGCAAATTTGTATATTAGAACATAAAAAGTCTACTCATGATGACATGCACAAGTTAG
The DNA here is from genome assembly GCF_000442705.2 of Elaeis guineensis. Lineage (NCBI taxonomy): Eukaryota > Viridiplantae > Streptophyta > Magnoliopsida > Arecales > Arecaceae > Elaeis > Elaeis guineensis. The sequence continues at coordinate 46,745,077 of NC_025994.2, forward strand.
ACGAGATTTTTTATCTAATTATTTCTCTTACTATTTTTACGAATTTCATAACTCTCAAGTATGAAATCAAGAAACTTATCATGAAATTTCTTAATGGGATTGAGATCCCAATTCCTCATAAAAAGCCTTATGGATAGCACAACAAGCTCCTATGAGTTCAAAGATAGGTAACTCTTTACTAATTGCATCTCATGCAACTCCCAACATAACTTTTGCCTCTAAAATACTTACAGCCTTGTGGATAGCATAACAAACTACAGTATTTTAGTTAAATCATATTCTTCAATCCTATATAGTCATACCTGAATAATACTATCCTTATGGATAGTACAATAAACCAGCATTACCATAATATGCCATAAGCGTCACTAAGTCAACATCATACCAACTACTATAACAAGTCTTATGGATAGCACAATAAACTCACTATAGTTTTTGACATACTCTATTGACCTAGTATAAGATAAGTACAATTAGCTTCATTATGCATCAAGACAATATCAAATCAGTCCCTGATAGCAAGCCTTGTGGATAATACAATAAGCCTACTATGGTTCTTGACATAATAAAGTCTTAGCATGAAGGAAGGCATGGGTAGTGTTCTCAACACTTCGCCATTATGACTTAATATAATTTGAATGAGGGACTTAGGTCTTAAGCACATCATAAACATATACATGCATCATATGCAATTTAAAATTTAAATTTCTAACTATCAGCAAGTAAGAGCATATAAAGGAAGACAAATAGTTATGGACTTTTGAAAAATCATCCGAGCCACAGGATGATTAAAAGAAATAATTTCTATCTATTCTCAAATAATTTTTTTTTATTATTTTACATCAACATATAAAAGTTCTAATCATCAGTTGGGAACATAGAAAGAAAAGGTTTAGCTAATAATATAATACACCAGGGGCACCCAGCCCTTATTGTAACTCTTACAGATGTATTTATATATAATCAGCCAACATAGAAGCATTCATGCAAACATCCATCACATGGATGTACCATAGTCCATAACCAATCAATATGAATTTTATAACAATTATAAAATATCATAACAAACAACTCATATTATTTCAATTGCGATATCATTCAAACACATGTCAATAAAGATATTCAAATTTATGGGCATAGTGCCCATCTAGGATTTTCGATTTGGGTTCATCACTTGACCCAAAGATCAATATTAAGTCAATCATTTATCATCTATTTGAGTTAGGTTGATCAATTCTTAGATTAAATCTAATTCAGTTAGGTTAACTTAGATTCAATCACCCATAACTCAAACCCTAATCAAATTAGGTAAATAACAAATATCATTAACCAAAATTAAATATGCTTCTAATCAAATTAGATCTAAGATTTTGATTTAATCTATAATCATTAAACTCTAATCACATTAGAACAATGAATTATAGTTAAACCAATCCATCGACAAAAAATCCTAATCCATGTCTGATGCATCCTTTCTATGATCAAAATTTTTCGATCCTATACATACCTCGGGTATCAACCAAGATGATTAACCCATAATGGTGAATGCCTGATAACATGGTGGTCGGCACTTGGATCTTGGGTGAATGCAGCAAATACAAAAAACCCTAAGTACATCCATATGTACCATTCCAAGGCACTGCGTATCATATACACTGGATTTCAATTCCATCAAAAATAGATCATAAGATCTAATTTAAACTTGTCTCACAAGTCAAAAAACTATGGAATTTCCTATCCAAGATTTGATCATGAATTGCTAACACTTTATCATAAAAATGCATCCTATCCAAGATTTGATCATGAATTGCTAACACTTTATCATAAAAATGCATCATGGATATAAATTAAACATCAATTAGAAAATTTGATTTTGATAAAGTTTGAACTGGATCTAATCCATATCACAAAAATAACATAAAATTTGATTGAATCAATCAAATTTGGCTCTGATACCACTGTTGGGTTTCGATGTCGCAGTGGAATATAAATTTTAAAAAATTTTAACATACATTCAATATTTAAAAATAATATTTAACAATTAAACTAGATCATCGGAACACAAAATCTTAGGAACCTCTTGATGATTACAATCAAACATAAAAATATACACATATTAGGAAGAGACAAGAAGTCATATACCAACGAGAAGATCACAATCTAATAACTTTGAGATCTCCATGAGACTCCAAAGCAGAAGCCCTCCAACGGTGATCCACACATGATTGATCAGGGCCCTTCTCAACTCATCATGGTACTGCAGCCTTCTTCGCAAGCTTGCTGCCATCCGTCCTTCACAGGAACTGGTTGCACCAATACTTGTTTACCTTCATGACCTCTACTAGGACCTCATTAGGAACCCTTTCTCAAAAGATCTCGCCACACATAAATCAGATTTTATGTTCAACATATGAACAATTTGATTTCTAGACAAGTATCTCATACTTTTCATTTTTACTCTTCCCTTCCTTTCTATTTTTTTTTTCTTTTTCACTTCAGATTTTTTCTACCACTTCCTCATCTAATCCCACATTCAAAACAATTTTTGGATAATTTTTATGCCATATGGGGTGCCTCTCATATAAGGGATGAAGGGGCACCACACAAGACACCAAGGGGTGCCAACTCTTGGCGTCCCAACTCCCATAAATGCTAAAAATAATTTTTAGCATGGAATCCCATGGGTTTAGGCATAGGAAAGGAGGTGTTTCATCTGTAGAAGGACTTTTCCTCTGCTAGAAAAATCTGAACGCCATAATGTGGCACGTGGGAGATGGATTGGCATGAGAAATGAAGAGTCCACACCATTATGGACTCTTCCATAAACTCATCACACAAAAGGGGCATCCCTTCAATTATTTGGCATGGAGTTCCTTCCAAGAGAAGGACTCTTCATCCTCTTCCATGCCAACATATCTCAAAGGCCATCATATGGCATGTGGGATTAAGAGAACGCGTGCAATGAAAGGAAGAAATCAAGAGTTCTTAACATTTAAGACTCTTCCATAAATACCAAAATATGTGGCATCCCAATAATTAAGTGGCATTCAATTTCCTTCCAAGAGAAGGATTCCTCTTCCTCTTCCATGCGCCATATCCCAGGCGCTATCTCATGTCATGAGAAAATAATGGAAAATACGTGGAACCTTGTAAGGAAATTAAGAGGAGTAAAGAAGAAGGTCTCCTCTTCATAACACCCAAAAAATAAATAACGCCCCATTATTTTCATGTGTGGTGAATGGCGTGGAGGTATTGGTTTCACATGGAACTCTTTCATATAAACCAGATAAACTAACTAATAATTAGATGGTTCAAACCCAATCATATTAGGTCAAGGCAACAAGCAAAGGGTTAGCACAAACACAATTGCACTGAATCCAATTAAGAACTTGAGTTAATTTATGTGCTAGTAATTTAATTAACCCATTGGATTTATAATAAATTTAAATTGATTGGATCAAGACCAAATTTTTATTATGTGTGACCCCTTGGGTTCCAAATCTAGCTAGCAATGGATCCAGACTCTCGATGTAATCCTAAACTGATTGGATTAGGTTAGCTCAAGAGTCCCAATCAATTAGGACTCTTCCTAATTGATTCTTGAATTAAACTCTTTTAATTTTGGTGAGTCCATGAGTCAAGATTGATGTCTAGTAACGTGTCATGACTATCCGAAAGATTTAGAATTTGGTGAAAATATCAAAATTATCCTTTCGTGGTAAGTTACCATGCAATTCAATCTTTCGATCATGCAACAGCTCGAAAAGACCATGGGTATGAAAATATATCAAACCCAAATATCTAACCATATGTATCTCGATCTGATGATAATGACTCGATTGATGAACCAGTAGAAACTATTTTTGCTGTTCATCTCTGCTCTGGTCAGACTCTCAGAGTCACCATCCTATGGATCATATAGGATATTCTCTCCTCCTACAAGGAGTGATCGATTCTTTGTTGACCACTCATAATCTCTATGCACACTTCACCATGCCCAGAATATCCCATACACATCTCAAAGTGGTGTGCTAGAGAATAAACCAAAGGATCCATGTACACATGGTACTATGGTGATCTCAAGTCAAAGGATCACATGCACCACTCTCACTAAAAAACCATCTGTTGACATACTGTAAAGCTCCATCAGATATTCTTTTGCAGGTCAGTTCAGTGAACTCATTCTCTAATGAGCACCTACATCCTTGTATTAGTGTCACCACTTAAGTGGTTGTGAGATCAACCATCCTCTCCATCGAGCATACATAGGATGTACTAGTCTTACCGACATCATCGATCTTCAACTTGATAATCCAACAACTGAAAATATTTTAGATTGGGACTATCAAGATTTTAGATCTCACTGTATGATCTCATCATAGCCCTAAAATCATTGCCTTAATCTATGGGATTTATCATAATCATAAAAAAATGATACAGTAAATGATAAAACATAATACCTCATTAATAAAAATAACTAATATCATGCAATGAGTAGAAAGATAATAAAGAAAAATCTCATCACATCCCCATGCGATTGGCTTGTAGGGCACATTCTTTCACCAGTCTCCTTTTAGAGTTATGCTTTTGAGACTACTTGTTATATTCTAAACTGGATTCTAAATTAATTAGTCGCAATGACACCATATGAGATATGGACTAAACGTAAGCCGATGCTTTCTTACCTTAAGATTTGGGAGTGTTCGATTTATGCTGAGCATTTATAGACCGATTAGCTTAGATTCTGATCCTATATGTATTATTTTGTAGGATATTTCAAAGAATCTAGGGGATGTAACTTCTGCTAAAGAACAAGAGTTGTTTGGCATTTCTTTTAGAAAAGGAGTACCTTTTTGAAGGTACTGATGCTTTTAATATAGAACTTATGAAGTTCGATAGGTAGAAGAACCAACATAATCTAATGAATCCATAGAATTGGATTTGATTAGATCATATCTGGAACCCATTGTAGAGGCACTATTAAGGAGATTTGGTAGTGTACCGCATCCGTCAGATAGATACTTCGATATCTAGGTCCAGGATGTGATTCTATTGAACTCGATGAGAACAACAAGGATTTGATTGCCTACATGGATGCCATACAGAGGTCTGACTCCGATTAGTGGCTTGGAGCCATAAAGTCTAAAATGGAGTCTATAATGGTCAATGGTGTATGGACACTCGTTGATCCACTCGAAGGGATAAAACCCATATGGTGTAAGTGGATCTTCAATAGAATCAAAGAGCGCAGATGAGAAGGTGAAGACCTACAAAGCTCGTCTGGTTGCCTAAGAATATTGTCAACATTATGGTATTGACCATAACGAGATATTTTCTCCTGTGGCAATGCTAAATACTTCAGAGTTGGAACATATATTTTGATAAGTGATAAAAAATGCATGGCTTCATTGAGAATGAAAAAAAATCTATAAATACAAATAGGTTAATAGTTCTATAAGTATATTTCTTGTTTTGTATGTAAATAAAATTCTCTTAATCAAAAATGATATTTCTTACATTACAGAAAATAAAGGTTTCACTGTTATTATTATTCTCCATAAAAGACTTTGGAAAAAGTATCCCTCATCCTAGGGATGAAGATCTATAGAGATAGATCTAAGAGGCTACTTGTGTTTTTCCAGTCCAACGTATATAGAGTGTTTATGAGTAGAATTTATTCTATAATGTATACCATGTATGAGATCGGATATGGTATATTCACTAGGTTAGTGAATGGATACTTGCAAGATCCAAGTGAGAATCACTGGAAAGTCATTCTTAAGTATTTGAGAAATACTAAGGATCGGTGACTCGATTATGGAGAACTTGACTTAAAACTTATAGAATTTGATTCTAATTTTTAGTTGGATATAATAATAGTAAGAATATGTCGGAATATATTTTTACTCTAAATAATGGAGCAATCTGCTGGAAAGGTTCCAAGCAGAGCAATATAGCTAAATTCAAATTGCGAGATAGAATGTATTACAGCATTCGATGATTGCAAGGAAGCTATGTGATTATACAAGTTCACTGGCAAGCTAAGAGTGGCACCCTTTGATGATGGTCCTACTGTATTGTATAGCACCGGAGCTATAGCTCATGCCAATGAGCTGAAGTCCCATTAGCTTATCAAGCATTTTGCATCGCTACTACCTTATTCAAAAAATCTATTAAGGTAACGTCAATCTTTAGAAGATCGATAGAAAAAAAAATTTGACCAATCCATTTACTAAAACCTTGGTATCTAAAAATTCTGAGATGATAAATCGAAGATGGCTATATGATACTATACTGATTGGCTTTAGCCTAAGTGAGAGTTATTGAAAAATATATCATAAAGCCAATCATTTGATGATTGTGCTAATTATAAATCTATATGAATTGATAAATAATAAAAATTATTTAATCTTTTTTCATCATAAGATTACATCTTCTAACAAACTCTTATATTGTGATGAAGTCCTTAAGATTACTTTGATCGATAAAAAAAGATTTATCGCATAGTCCTTAAATTGATTCGTGATCAAATGATACGCTATTGGTTCGCGATCAAGTGTAGGTCATTGTGTGCCATATGCGTTAGTTATCCTCATAACTAAATGGTATGGAGACACTAGTATGGTATGCAGATGAGATGTAGGAGTACATCATCATGAACATGACTAACTGCGGAGCACTCTGCTATCAAGGATAGCTTATGAAGGATATAGATATAAGTATCCCTCTGATCTGAGATCATCACGGTGACTTAAGCAACTTACTATACTTTGATGTTGGACTAACTGAGTTTCTAATTTAGTGATGAAAGATTTTTGGGTGCAGTCAAGTACTTGTCAAGTCGATGCATGAGTCAAGATGGGATTGACCCCTCTGAATTAGTAGGAGTTAATGTATCAATATATTTCAATTTAGCAAAATCTGAGCCCGGATAATCCATATAATACATTTGAAAGATTGAAATATAATGTGGATAACTTATCTAGGATTGATAGTTAAATCTTAGGTCATCTTTGAGCATTAGGATCAGAAGGATGAATTATACGATAACCATATGCCAGTAGGTTCTTGAATGTTGCTTCACCTTCATTCGACCTATTTGGACGTCGGGTCACTATTGCTAGATGGTTACATTGATTGGTTTAAGAAGTTATTTCTGTACTTCTAGTGTAGGTTCAAATCTATGGGGTCACACTCAAAAGAAATTTTTGACTGATATATGGCTGATCAATGATTGAGAATCGTTCAAGGGCTTAATCATCAATTCGATTGATGATTAACCTTATACAAAAGTTACAATAAATTTATTCATCAAGTGTTATAGTAAATTAATAAAAAATTAATTAGTAATTAAATTATTTATTAGTTCAATTTGATTGAGTAAAGAGGATTAAATAAAATATAATTGAATTGGATTCAATTAGGTTTGACCCGATTTGGTTATGAGATGACCTAATCGCTAAGGGAGAATTATCTCTAAATTGATTAGAACTTTGGTTCAATCAATTTTTTATTTGACTAAGATTTAATTAAAAATTTATGAATCTAATTAGATTGAGTTTTCTTATATTTTATTTGGACTAAACTGATGTGATTTGGTTTGGATTCAAATAAGGAAATTAAATGTCCTTATTGAAATAGGACTCTTCTCCCATGCGCCTCCTACTTTATGCCTTATATCCTCATGCACAAATAATTTTTGCCTAAGATTTTTTTGTGCCAAAGAGTCCTTTCCCTTCTCTATCTCACATCCAAATTTGGATAGGATCAGGTTTTAAATGGTATGTTCAAATCTGATTTGAAATAGGATACCATATATATAATATTTGACATTATCTCTAAGACCTTGCCGCCAACTTATTTTTTTCTCATTATATGTGTAATATTTTGAGGAGATTTTTTATGAGAAATCAGTTGGAGAACTAGCTTACCATGAAAAAATATAGAAAGGGGTGTCCCATATTTTATAGGTATGTTTTGACATAAATTTTTGAGTAGGGGTGACAACACATCAAGAGTCCATGATCTCTAGTACTCTTCACCCCATCTCCTTACATGTTGAAATAAAAAGAGTTTTATTTCATTCTTGTGTGTGTAAGAGATCTGAGAGAGAGGCCTTCACATTGAGAGGGGTCTTGGGCATGGTTTCATGGCATGAAAGAAGAGGAGAGTCCTTTTCTCTTGGGGTATGCGCAAAAATTAGATTTCTAGGATTTTGGTCCTCAAGGTTTGGGAAGAGAGAAAAAATAAGAAAAAAATTATTTTCTTCTCTATCTTTCTTTTACCTCTTCATCTTCTCCAGAAGTCCATTTTCAACCTTTGAAAAGGTTCTAGAGATTTAAAAAAAGATCCAGATCAGCCAAGAAGGAGGCCTTTGCGTAAGCTAGCACTTTCAAAAAGATCGATCAGATCGGGCTTCGAGTGGATTTTCTATAGAGGCTGGATGCATGTGCCATTGTGAGCAATCAGCAAGGATCTTCTTCACCATATTTTTCAATAGCGGTGATCATCGACCCATGCTCAGGTATCGAGTTTTGAACTCATATTAGAAGTAGATATGATCTACTGTTCACATGCATGCATGCTGATTTTATCTTCAGCATTTTTCAGATTTTATATGCATCATATTATTTCATAGATTCTAGAGTAGGTTGATTTGATAATTAAATTATATGCATGTTAGATTAATTTGATTAATCTAATTATCTTTCATTATAATTTCTTTGAAAAAATTTTGAAATACATGCATGAAAGCACTTACGTTCTCCAACAGTAGAGATTCAAGTTAGATTTTTATACTTTAAATTTTATATTTACTCTAGAGATTTTGAGTAGCAAATAAAGACTTCCACTATTTTTTTAGATCCCAACACTCTCCGGGTGGAAAGCAAAAATCCTAACATGATAATTGAATTTCTAGTGGATGCTGCGGTCTCACCGATGCCATGCATCTCATCTAACAGTTATTAGCAACATGCACATCGATGCATGGACAACTCTTTGCCTAGATGCTTCTCTAGGCATGTTGTAGTGACTTGGTTTTTCAGTTATGTGAGCTCACCTAATAGTTATTGACCATACTCTTTAATTAAACCCGACCCATCATTCACAAGTAGGTGTAAGGCTATGATTGGATCTCTCACCTAATAATTATTGGGCCCAACCCATCCTTACTAGAGTAACTCTTTACTAGTAGAGTGGTTGCATGTTTTCGATATAATTGAACCACTATGATCAGTCGAGAATAATCAACACCTGTAGCAAACCCGTACATCTACAATGATGGAAGATCTTTGGACTTAATATTTATAGTAAGGTTTAAGATTTAGATCTCATCTAATCTGTTATCAAATAACTGATCTAATTGGCATAGGCTAATCAAACCGCTAAGCAATCATATTGAAGACTCAATCTTTCAAATTGATCAGATAAATAGAGATCGGTGGGGGTCCCCCCATTGCTTTTCTTAGACACCAATAAATTGACCAAATTAGTGAATGAAACTAATTAAATAACCACCTCTAAATTACTTATCTTAGATACCAATCGGTCAATTGATCCAAATAGATTAGCTTAAGTGAATCAAGCTCAAGCCATCGAGCTGAATTAGGTTCTTAAGTTAATCGATTCTGTAAATAGGATTTAATTGACTTGATCAATAACAATTGTATGATCTCAATACTTAATTGATCTAACTCTAATCAATACTTGACTCGATTTGATCAATTACTTAATCAAATTAGATCTATTATGTTCAAATCAAAAATCCTAGATGCAATCTAATTACATGACTTAGTTTTTGATTTATCCATGACCAAAATCTTCATGCACAAACATAAATTTTAGATTCTAAAACTAGATTTTAGATCTAAATTTTTTACATAAAAGATAAATTTTAAATCATGAAACTAATTTTTAGATTTAATATACCAACACATATCACACATATGCATGTAAAATTTAGATCTAAACTAAAATTCAAGTTATAACATGATATCATATATCATATATACAAATCATGAATTAAATTGAAACTAATATTCAAACCTATACAATCATATATCTCATATATGAATCATAAATTATATCAAAATAATTTTTAGATTTATGTATGCATCTATATATCACATATATATGAACTGAAAATCGATCTAAAATAAATTTCAGATCTATGCATGCTTTCACATATCAAATATATGAACTAAAAATTAAATTTAAAATAAATTTTAGATTTAAATTAAATATTTAAATATTTTATGTATCAAGTAAAATTAGATTTTGAATTTTTTTTCAAAAATATGTATGCAATTTCATACATATGAAACCCGTGGCTTTGATGCTACTATTGGAATTTCATATAGGGTGCATGCATGTTTGTTTCAAATTTTTTTCTAAATAATATAGTAAAATTAAGATTAAAATATTTTTTAATTTAATACATGCATGCATAAAATATAGAACACACAGATCTACTTTATATGCTGAAATTGAATACATACTAAATTTTATGCTGAAGTTAAATATATGATCAAATCACATATCTATCTTGCTATTTTTTTTTCGAATCTAGATCTGAAAGAGAGTAGGTTCTCCCTTAGCTAATATAAGTATCTGGCTTCTATGGGTATCCACTCGGGATCAATCTAAAATAGTCCTTTATGGTGTTAATTTTTTTTCCAAGAATGATCATCTTATGAATCTGAATAAAACTTAGATCGTAATAAACTCTTTAATTTTTTTCTTAATCTTTTTCTTCTCTTCTTCACTTACTCTCCTTCTATTGATTATGTAGTAACCAATCTCTAAAAATCAGCCACCAAGAAGGGATGCCCAAGCTTCTTTAGGCATTGGAAGAGGGGGATGCCCAACTCCCTTGGATGTTGGAACTGTTGGGTTCTAGCTACGCAGTGAAAAATAATTTTTAAAAATTTTAAAATCATACAAATCAGTAGTTCTATCACATAAAACTAACGAGCCAGAATCTAAACCCTAAAATTACCTTGTCGATAATGATCAAAGCAAAAACAAGTATGCATAGGGATAGAATTTTATACTTTCACCAAAATAAAAAAGTGACACATTGGTGTTCTCCATGAGACTTCAAGATAGAAGTCCTCCAATGGTGATCCACATGAAAGTTGGCCAAGGTCCTTCCCAATCGGTGCACTGCCGTAGCCTTATTTTTTTAAGAACACTGTCAGCTTCGAACTTGCGTCACGATCGTGCCAAAGCCCAGTTGCTTTCGATATTACCATCAGAACGATACCAAGAAGACACTCTTTAGATGTTACACAACCTATGATTTAATTTTTAGCTCCAACATATAGAAAAACTTAACGTTAGGACACTCAAGTAATACTTGCTGAAAATCTCACCACCCTTCTTTCAACTTTTGCCACTTAAATTCTCTTTTTTTTTTTTGCAAATTTTTTTCAAAATTTTTTTTTGTGTTTACCACATCCCTTCTCTCTAATTTTAGCCAAAAATATCAATAGGATACTATGTGGAGCATCCCCTATAAATAGGGGACCAAGAGACGTCACATGGGATGAAGGGACGCCAGCATTTGGCGCTCCAACTTCCCATGCACCAAATAAATTCACTGAGTAAATTTTTGATATTTTAGATACTTGCAATAGAAAGACTCTTATTCTCTATATTTTATAAAAAAATTAATTAATTTTAGCATCAAAACATAGGAGATATGGTTGGAAAATTATGGCAACACGTAAAAATTAAAAGCCTTCTTTAAGAAAGACTCTTCCTTTCACATGCCAAAAATAAAGGGGGCAGCATTTATTTTATGTGTGGGTTTTGGTGAACGTAGAGACGTCTTTTGCCACTTGAAACTGATCTAAGTTGGATAAGGATCCAATACAAATTGACCCTATCCCATTAGGTCAAAGGCAACTGGTCTAGGTTAGCTCCAACAATTTGATCTAAACTAATTTAGAAACTTGGGTTAATACAATATGTTAACATATCAAATTAACCCATAGAACTTATATTAAACTCTAATTAGATTAAATCAAGATTAAATCTCAAAGCGTGTGACCCATTGGACTCCAAATCTAGCCAGCAGTAGATCAAGACTTTCGACGTAACCCTAATCCGATGAGATTAGGTCATCCGAAGAGTCCTAATCAACTTACACTCTTTCAAATCGACTCTAAAATTAAACTCTTTTAATTTTCATAAATTCATAAGTCAAGATTGACATCTGGCAATGTGTCATGACTATCCGAAAGATTTAAAATTTTGATAAAAAATTATCAAAATATCCTTCAGTGGTAAGTTTTTGTGTAATTCAATCCTTCAGTCAAACAACATCCAAATGAGCTATGGGTATGAAAATATGTCAAACTCAATCACTTATCATTTTGTATCTCGATCAAAAGATGATGATTCAGTTGATGATACATTAGAAATTATTTTCTAATTATCATCCTGCTTTGGCCAAAGACTTCCAGAATCACCATCCTATGAGATCACATAGGATATTTTTTCTCCTTATTAGGAGTCACTGATCCCTTATTAGTCACTCACAATCTCCATACACACTTCACCATATCCAAAACACCCCACACAAGGATCAAAGAACCAAGTTAGGTAGTGAACCAAAATATGGATCCATGTATACAAGGTACCATGGTGACCTCAGGTCTAAGGATCACATACATAACTCCCACTAGAGAAACATCAGTTGGCATGTAAATAAGACTCCGTCTGATATTCTCTCATAGGTTAATTCAGTGAATTCATTCTCTAATGAGCATCTATATCATTTTATTAGTGTCACACACAAGAGTTGTGAGATCAACCACCCTAATTTCTGAGCATACATAGGACATGCTAGTCTTATCGGTATCATTGACCTCCGACTCAATGTACCAACGAGTAGAAATATTTTAGATTAGGGCTATCAAGGAATTAGGTCTCACTGGTGTGATCTTATCACGACCCTAAAATCATTGTCCAAACCTATGAGATTCATTATAATCTTAAAATAAATAAGATGCAGCATATAATGAAGCAAAAATATCTTATTTTATTAATCATAAACGTCAATTATATGAGTCTGAAAGATAAATTATAATAAACACCCTATCGCATCCCATATACGATTGGCTTGTAGGATATTATTCTTTCAATCTCTTACTTACACTTAAAGCCAATTGCCCCTATACTTGATACCCATGCTATCAAGATAGCGGTCAAACTGCTACATTGATAAGGCCTTAGTGAACGGGTCTGCTATATTGTTCTTGGTGTCAACTCACTCCACAATCACATTGCATCTTTTGACTATCTCCCAAATGAGGTGGAACCGTCTTAGAATGTGCTTGGATTTATGGTGAGATCTTGGTTCTTTGGCTTGAGCAATTGCCCCAGTATTATCACAATAAAGGAGCATTAGTTGTTCAATTTTTGGAACCACACCCAACTCTTTGATGAATTTCTTTATCCAGACGGCCTCCTTAGTAGCCTCAATTATAATAATATACTTAGCCTCAGTGATCGAGTCAGTAATAGTTTATTGTTTTGAACTTTTTCAACTTACTGCACCACCATACAAGGTGAATACATATCCAGATATAGATTTGCTATCATTCGGATCAGATTGAAAACTAGAATCGATATAACTTTTCAGTTTTAAATTAGATCCACCATATATCAGAAAAATATCTCGAGTCCTTCTCAAGTACTTGAGTATATTTTTTACAGTTTTCTAATGATCCTCTCTGGAATTAGCCTGAATCTGCTTACAATGCCTAAGGCATAAGCAACATCAGGTTTGGTACATAACATAGCATACATTATTGATCCTACTGTCGAAGCATAAAGAATAGAACTCATTCTATTTCTCTCTTCAGGTGTCTTAGGAGATATTTTTTAAGAGAGTTGTATGCTATGATCTATGAGCAAGTAACTTCTTTTACTTCCCTCCATATTGAACCTCTTCAACACAAGGTCAATGTACCTAGACTAGGACAAGCCTAGCATCCTTTTCGATCTATCCCTATAGATCTTAATACCAAGTATATAGGATGCCTCACCCAAGTCTTTCATGAAAAACTTTTGTGATAGCTAAGTCTTGACTGATTGTAACATCGAGATATTATTCTCAATAAGTAGTATGTCATCCACATATAAAATCAAGAAGACAGTAGCACTCTCACTACTCTTCTTGTATACACAAGATTTATCCACATTTTTTATGAAGCCAAACGATTTGACTGTCTCATCAAAATAGATGTTCCAGCTCCTCGATGCTTGCTTTGATCCATAAATGGATCTATTGAGCTTGCAAACTTGATTTGCTCTCCCACTTGAGATAAATCCCTCTAGCTGAGTCATATAAACTTTTTCCTCAAGGTTTTCTTTCATTGAGGAAGGCAGTCTTGACGTCTATCTATCAGATCTTATAGTCATAGTATGCTACTATAGCAAGCATTATCCGAATAGACTTGAGTATGTTTACCGACAAAAAAAATTTTTCATAATCAACATCTTATTTTTGCCTGAAATTTTTTGCCACCAGCTTGGCCTTATAGGTCTCTACTTGGCCATCTGCTCCAATCTTCTTTTTGAAGACCTATTTGCAGCCTATTAGGATCACACCCTTAGGTGCATCAACCAAAGTCCATACTTGGTTGACAAACATAGAGTCCATTTCGGATTTCATGGCATTGAGCCACTTGTCAGAGTCACTACTCATGACAGCTTACGAATAGATCGTGGTATCATCATTCTTAATGATGTGGGTTGTATTATCATTCTTAATGACAAACCCATACCTGAGTGGTACATTATGCACTCTACTCGACCTTCGGAGAGAAGGTGTGTGTAGTGGCTGTGCCTCAACAATGGACACATCTGGTTGTGAACCATTTGGTAAGTCCTGCATGAATTGTAGGTTTGAACTTACTCAAGTTCAACAGACCTCCCACTTTCTCCTTCTTGGATAAACTCTTTCTCCAAGAAAACGACATACTTACCAACAAACACCTTTTATTAAGTAAGATTATAGAAGTAGTATCCTATACTCTCCTTAGGATAATCTACAAACCTGCATATTTCTGATCTAGCATCTAGTATATGTCCATCAATATTTTTCAAATAAGCTGGACAACCTCAAATCTTAAAATGCTTAAGGTTGGGTCTTTTTCCTTTCCACATTTCATATGGAGTGCTAGGAACAGATTTTGAAGGCACTTTATTTAAGATATATACTGCGGCCTCGAGAGTGTATCCCCAAAAGGATATCGAAAGATCCATGAAATACATCATGGACCATACCATATCTAATAAGATGCGATTCCTCCTTTCCATAATTTTATTTAATTGTAGAGTATAAAGAGGTGTCCATTGAGAGAGTATTCTATTTTGTTACAAATAATCGAAGAACTCACTGGATAAGCATTCTCCTCCTCGATCCGATCGAAGAGTTTTAATACTTTTACTAGTTTATTTTTCGACCATTCTTTGATACTCTTTAAATTTCTCAAAGACTTCAGATTTATATTTCATCAAATACACATATCCAAACCTAGACCTATTATCAGTAAATATGATGAAGTAAGAGTATCCATCTCTGGCTTGAGTCAACATTGGACCACATACATCAGTATGTATAAGGTCCAAAATGTCACTTGTCCTTTCTCCATGTTCAGTAAATAGAGTCTTAATCATTTTATTCATAAGGCAAGATTCACAAGTTTCATATGATTCATAATCATAAGAATCAAAGAAATTATCTTTGTATAACTTGTTAATCCTTGACTCATTTATATGGCCAAGTCGGCAGTGTCAAAGGTATGTGACATTCACATCCTCTCTCTTCCTTTTTTTTATATTATCAACATGAAGCATATTATCATTAAGTAAAAGAAATAAAAGACCATTATCAATAAAAGTACTTCCATAATATTCATTAAAAATGTAAATAGAACAATCATTATTCTTTGCAATTATTTCAAAATCTTGTTTCAATAATAATGGTACAGAAATAATATTTATAACAATATCAGGAATATAATAACAGACTTCAGTTCTAAAACTTTATCTGAAGGCAATTTTAAAATTCTGATTCCTACGGTTTCGGCCTGAATGGACTCTCCACTAGCATCAAATAGCTCGAAGTCACCTTTTTTTAGATTTCTTACTTCCTATAGACCCTGCAACGATTTGCAAAGGTATGAACCATAGGTGGTATCCAAAACCCAAAAATTTGAAAATAAAATACTTAATGATAAATTAGTTTGTATCATATACAAATCTTTTAGCAATATTTATCAGTTTCACGGTTGCAAGGTACTCCTTACAATTCCTCTTCCAATGGCCCTCTTTGCCACTGTTGGAAATTATGTCCTAAAGCCAATCATTTGATGATTGTGCTAATTATAAATGTATATGAATTGATAAATAATAAAAATTATTTGATATTTTTCATCACAAAGATACATCTTCTAACGAACTCCTATATTGTGATTAAGTCTTTAGAACTACTTTGATCGATAAAGGAGGATTTATCATGTAATCCTTAAACTGGTTCATGACCAAATGATACGCTATTACTAGGATGATAGCGATATCAAGTGTAGATCATTGTGTACCATATGCATTGGTTGTCCTCATAACCAAATGGTATGGAGATACTGGTATGGCATGCAGGTGAGATATAGGGGTACATCGTCACTGAAAGTGACCAACTGTAGAGCACTCGTTGTCAAGGGTAGCTTGTGAAGGGTATGGGTGTAAGTGTCCCTCTGATTTGAGATCATGACAGTGACTTGCAAGCAACTCACTGTACTTTAGTGCCAAACTAACTGAGTTTCTAATTTAGTGACTGAAGATTTCTGGATGTAGTTAAGTACTTGTCAAGTCGGTGCGTGGTCAAGATGGGATTGACCCCTCCGAATTAGTAGGAGATATGCATCAGTGTATTTCAATTTAGCGAAACTTGAGATTGGATAATACAATATGGATGACTTATCTAGAACTGATAGTTAAATCTTTGGTCATCCTCAAGCATTAGGATCAAAGGGATGAATTATATGGTAACCATACACCAATAGGTTCTTGAATGTTGCTTCACTTTCATTCGACCTATTTGGATGTCGGGTCATCATTGCTAGATGGTTACATCGATTGACTCAAAAATATATTTTTATGCTACCGGCTTAGGTTCGAACCTATAGGGTCACATTCAAAAAAAATTTCTGACTGATCATGTGGCTGATCAATGATTGAGAATCATTCAAGAACTTAATCGTTAATTTGATTGAGGTTAATCTTATGCAAAAGTTGCAATAAATTAATCCACCAAGTGTTAGTGAATTAATGAAGGATTAATTAGTAATTAGATTACTGATTAGCTTAAGTTGATTGAGCAAAGAGAATTAAATAAAATCTAATTGAATTGAATTTAATTAGGTTTGATCTGATTAGGTTATGAGATGACCTAATTGCTAAGAGAAAATTATCCCTGATCTGATCAGGACTTTAGTTTAATCAATTTTTAATTTGATTAGAATTTGATTAAAAATTTATGAACCTAGTTGGATTAGAGTTTATATATTTTATTTGGGCTAAATCGATGTGATTTGGTTTGGATTCAAATAAGAAAACTTAGAGTCCTTATTGGAATAGGACTCTTCTCTCTATGCCAACTCAGATTGCATACCATATATCTCCACATATACAATTATTTTGTGTGAGATTCTTTTACACTAAAGAGTTATTTTCCTTATCTATCGTACATTCAAATTTGATTTGGTTTTGATAAAAAGAAGATTCTAAAATTAGATTTCAAAATATTTCTTATCAAGAGAATCTGTTCTCATCCAGATTAACCTCTCCATGCCAATAAATTTCTTTCTCCTTATATGTGTGACATTTTAAGGATATTTTTTGTGAGAGATTAGTTGGAGAATTGATTTACTATAAACAAATATGGAAAGGGATGTCCCATATTTTTTTGGCATATTTTGAGGTGTGGAATTGTGAAGGGAGGCTGAATCCTGTAAGAGTCCAGGATCATTAGGACTCTTCACCCCACCTCTTTATATACCTATAAAAGGGGATTTTATGGTGTATTTTGTGTGTACAAGATACCAAAAGAGAGCTCTTCATATGGTAGAAGTTTGGGCATGGTTCATAGTATAAAAAATAGAGAGGAGGGTCCTCTCTCTTAGGGTGTGTGCAAAAACTTGAATTTCAGGTTTTTAGTTCTAAGGGTTTGGGAAGAGTGGATACATTAAAAGAAAATTATTTTCTTCTTTATTTTTCTTTTACCTTTTCATCTTCTCCAGATGTCTATCTTCAACCTCTAAAAAGATTTCAAAGATTTGAATAAAGGATCCAGATCAGTCAAGAAGGTCTTCGCGTGAGCTAGCACTCCCAAGAAGACTGATCAGATCGGAGCTTTGAGAGATTTTCCATAGAGGCCAGATGTGTGTGTGGCTGTGAGCAACCAGCAAGGATCCTCTCCACTTTATTTCTCAGAAGTAGAGATCATCAACCCGTGATCAGGTATGGAGTTCTGAACTTAGATTAGAAGTAGATGTGATCTACTGCTCATATGCATGCATGTTGATTTTATCTTCAGATTATTTCAGATTTTATATACAACATAGTATATCATAGATCCTAGAGTAGGTTGATTTGATGATTAGATCATATGTATGTTAGATTAATTTAATTAATCCAGTTATCTTGCCCTGTAATTTTTTCGAAAAAATTTTGAAATACATGCATGAAATCGTCTGCGTTCTCCAACAGCCATATTGATAGTAAGTACCTTTGGTGGAGATCTTTTTCACCTTCTTCTTGGAGATGCTAGCCTTAGGGTTCATCTTCTTCTTAGAACTCTTCAAATGGCTTTGCCTTCTTCTTGCTGATCTTATCAACATGAAGGACTTGAGCCTTTTCACCCTTCAAATGGCTCTTTGCTGTTTTCAACATATTCAGCAGTTCAGGCAAGCTAATGTTCAGTATGTTGATATGATAATTAATAACAAACTGAGAAAAAGAGTCAGGGAGAGACTATAGGATCAAATCTTGGCTCAGTTCACCATCCATTGCAAAATCCAGCTGTCCTAAACAAGTGATCAAATCAATCATCTTAAGGACATGCATTTGCACGGAGGTGCCTTCAGTCATGCGGGCACAGAACAACTGCTTTGATATCTCATATCGAGTAGTTCGATTTTGTTCCATGTATAACTCCTTAAGATTAAGGAGAATAGAGAGAATGTCCATGTCCTTATGCTGCCTCTGAAGCTCATTGCTTATAGAAGCAAGCATGATGCATTTGACAGTCATACTGTCATCTTTCCACATCTTATGTGGCCTTTTTTTTTTCGGAAGCATCTTCTCCAAGAGAATCTGGAGCAGGTATATCCAGAATATAGGAGACTTTCTCCTGAGTGAGAACAATTCTCAAGTTTCTTAACTAGTCGACATAATTAGGTCCAGTCAACTTGTTTACATCTAGGATACCTCTCAGTGGAAGTGTGGATGCCATGTGTGCAGTTAATCTACAACAATAAGAATATAATATAAGCAGACAACTCATGATGACATGCACAACTTGTCTAGGATTTTTATCTAATTGTGTCTCCCACTATTTTATCGAACTTCATACCTCTCAAATATGAAAATCGAGAAACATACTAATATCTCTTAGTGGGGTTGAGATCCTTATTCCTCACAAATACCTTGTGGATAGCATAGCAAGCATTCATGAGTTCAAGAGTAGGTAACTCTTTACTAATTGTACCTTTATAATTCTCAACATCATTTATTCTGGCCTCTAGATCATATATAGTCTTGTGGATAGCATAATAAACTATATTGTTCTAGTTAAGTTAACCTTTCAATCCATATGGTCATACTTAAATAATGCTGCCCTTGTGGATAGCACAATAAAGTATTCAAATATGTCATAAGTATTAATATGTACTTGATCAACATCAAGTCAATTTCTATAGTAAGTCTTGTGGATAGCACAATAAGCTTACTAAGATCTTGACATACTCTATCGACTAAGTTTGAAGGAAGGCCCTTGTAATGTCTACATCAGTTAGTCAATCTAAGTCCAAATTCAACAAGACCAAATTAGCCAGTAAGTAGGTGGGAGGCTCCTCATAGCTTTTCTAGATACCAATAGAGTTGGCCAAGCCAACATATGGACCTAATTATAAAACTACCATTTACACTTTCCTCGACATCAATTGATCTTAAGAATTTGATTTTTGATTAAAAAATGAATCATAATATTACAACTTAATATAATTAAATGAGGGACTTTAAACTGATCTCGGCATATCCTAATATAAGTGCATAAAATGTACACTACAAATTATGTAAATTTGCAAGCTTCAACTATTCATAATAGTAATCACATTATCATGTCAAAAATTATATAAGGGTGCAATATAAGTCATAATATATGACTAACAAATTCATATAATATAACAAATCTTAACTAATTAGGCATGCATAACACTCTTATTTTCTATACATCGATTTAAGCATCATGATACCGTGATAATAAAAATTCTAAATTATCATAAATTTATAATTTAATAATTAAAATTTAGAATCATAGTTCACTAAAGTTAAAAATAATTTTTTTAAGTTTAAAAAATCGACGCTAAAAATAATGTTACATTTTTGATGGGATATGAACAAGAACGATTCTATGCTACCAAATTGCACTTATTTGATCGAATCAGACAAGGGTGGCTCTGATACCACTGTTGAGTTTCAGTAATGTAGTAAAAAATAATTTTTAAAAATTTTATAATCATACAAATCAGTAGTTCTATCACATAAAACTATGAGCCAGAATCCAACTCCTAGAATCACCTTGCCGATAACGATTGAAGCAAAAACAAGCATGCATAGGGATAAAATTTTATACTTTCATCAAAATAAAAAAATGACACATTGGTGTTCTCCACTAGACTTCATGGTATAAGTCCTCCAATGGTGATCCACACAGAAGTTGGCCAAGGTCCTTCCCAACCAGTATGCTACCGTAGCCTTGTCTTCTCAAGAACACTGTCAGCTTTTAACTTGCATCATGATCGCACCAAAACCCAGTTGCTTTCGATATTACCACCAGAATGACAATAAGAGGATACTCTTCAGATGCCATACAACTTAAAAATTAATTTTTGAAGGAAAAATTGCATTTTTCCTTGTAGGATCTTCCAGATCTAATGAGATATGGGGCGGAATATTTAAAAAAAAATTATCCTATGATATTTCAGATCTAAGATCTATTAGATCTAATTCTTATTATCTGATATTTAATCTAAAATTAAATTTAAAACTTGAGGATTAGAGAAATACCTCTAGGATAACTAGATTACCCTGTAGATGATCGCAGCAATGCACGAGGTACAAAAATAGCCACGCAGTCGCCTAGCCTCAATCGATATCCACTCGAGCAGGATCTGGATCATCTTCTCCTCACAAATCTTTGCTCCAAAAATCAGATCTAGATCTGATCTGAAAGATCTTCTGAAATTGGAGCAGCAGCTTCTCAACAAATTCCTGCAGCCTTTTGATCAGGAAGCCACCACGCCTTGGACAAGCACCAGATGGATGCCCAACTCCTTGGACGTGAAGAGGAGAGGGAGAGGAGCAGAGGGGGCATGGAGAAGTGGAGGAGAATCTCATTTTTGCTGGGTTTTGAGTAGCATCACCAAACCTAAGCATAGATAGGGTTTAAATAGACCCTGCTGCGCCATGCAGTGCCACATCATTCGACCAATCAAAAAATTCTAATTAATTCTGAAAAAATTTTGATTGGTGGAGTGATATCATCTGATCATATCAGATAAGAATCTCCTCAATTTCCACCACTGTTGGTGCCAACACTGGATAAGCACAGTGAGATTGGCACCCCACAGTCCAAGTCGATCAAGGGATCAGAGTCCTCATCTCATGGGACTCTATCCTTATCCACTTGGGGCGCACGTCCAATCTGATCTTGGTGCCCACTTTGATGCCTAATTTAGCAGGTGGACACTCTACAAAAACTCTTCAATAACCTCTTGCCAAGTGGCCTTCAGTTTAAGATCCATAAGTCAACGTTTGATCGATGTCCTAAAACAGAAATGACAGGTGACAGGAATTAGCAGGTGTTGTCTTAAATTCATCTCATGAATTAAGATAAGACTTTTTTAAGCTGGACTGACTCTAGTCAGACTGAGAGAAACCTTCTCAAGGTTCTCTGGGTGAGTCAAATTATATTTGGCTCAATCGAGATGAAAAAGATTGCACGAGGAGAAAGTTAGGCTCAATCGTGTGCTAGCATGATTTTCTTGAACCTAATTGGATCTAATCCAAATCAATCGAATTGGGCTAGCTCAATTAATGACATCCAGACCCTAACTCTTATTTGTGTGACCCAGTAAGGTTCATTTTCATATGGTAATGAGATATGTCGTGATCTCATCATCGACATCATCGAAACTCCTTTTGATGGACCAGAACTCTTCTAATTCAGACAATTAGAATGATTGATCATCAATATCATTCTAATTGCTTCCAAAATTCATTAGTGACACCTAGCAGTATATGATGGCAACCTATCAGAAATGAAGAAGAACCTCTCGGTACAGCTACCTGTGTGATTGAGTTCCTCTATCATGAGTTCCGACTGAATTAGGGTTAAGGTGAACTCGTCAAACCCAACATTAGTCATATGAATCAATCGATCGATCCAAGTTCGATGTGAAACTCCAATGGAAAACTCTTTTCCATTATTTCACTCTGCCATGGCCATGGGCTTAAGGACTCGATCTTTCGATCATCAAAGGATTACTCCTCTCATCTACCGAGGTTGATAGATCCCATCTTGGTGCAATCTGGTTCCTACAATGAATATGCAACAGCCAACACACACCTCAAGGTTCTGAATGGCTAGAAGATCGAGTTATGGTATAGTCAAATTATAACACATTCAAGGTGAACTATCGATGCACCTCAGGTCAAAGAACTAGATGCACAGCTGCAGCATCGAGCTAGTCATCGACGAGAAGGTAGACTTCCTTATGACTGCTTGAGGTGGTCACGCTCAGTACTCTCGTTCTCAACGAATACCTGTACTCTCACTCCGGTGTCTCCACACCGTAGACTCAAGACTCATCTACCCTAAGGAAGTGATCGTACACCAACCTCGTGATGATCCTATGGTCAGGAGCTATTTATGAGTTAGTTATATAAATTCATGTCTTAAATTTTCAACTCTTGAAAACATGAATTAACATTCCTACTAACTCAAAAGATGTATCACAGACATAATGTACACAATGTGATAGTAGAATAACCTTTTTATTCATTTATAATCAAAATTAGAAATTTGCCCTTACGTTTGTGCAGGAATGTTTCAGCCAATCTGGCATCTAGGGCACACATCTAACAAACTCTCACTTGACCTAATGCCAATTGGCTACATATCTAAGTCCCATCTTCTCAAGGTGGGCTTCGATCTTCTGCTGGCCTAATGGCTTTGTCAGTGGGTCTGCCACATTGTCTGTAGAGTCGACTCTCTTAACCTCGACATAATCTTTTTCGAAGTAATCACAGATCAGATGGAATCACTGCTCGATATGCTTGGACTTCTGGTGAGACCTTGGCTCCTTAGCTAGGGCTATGGCATCATTATTGTCATAGTAAAGAGGGATGGCATCCGATGACATCACTCCAAGCTCTGTGGCAAATTTTTTGTACCAGAATACCTTTTTCACAGCTTTCGATGCAGCAATATACTCTACCTTTATGGTGGAATCAGCAATTATCGTCTGCTTGAAACTCTTCTAGCTAACTGTACCACCATTGCAAATTAATAGACTCCCAGATGTCGACTTTCGATCATCTATATCAGACATAAAGTCTGAGTCTGTAAATTTCTGAATCTGGAGCTCTCCATTCCCAAAGACTAGAAATATATCCTTAGTCCTTCTCAAGTACTTAAGGATACATTTCACAGAAGTCCAGTGCTCTTCATCTGGATTCGACTGATATCTGCTTGTGACACTCACAATGGCTATATCAGGTCATGTACATAGCATGGCGTACATGAGGCCCCCTATTGTGGAAGCATAAGGGATCTTGCTCATGCGTTCAATCTCCTCAGGGGTGCTAGGGCACATTTTCTTGGAGAGATGAATGCCATGTCTAAAAGGTACTAAATCTCTTTTAGAGTTTTCCATGCTAAACCTTTTTAGCACCTCCTCTATGTACATCTTCTGTGAAAGTCCCAGCATCCTATTTGATCTATCTCTATAGACCTTAATACCCAGTATAAAGGATGTCTCTCCTAGATCTTTCATAGAGAACTCCTTAGAAAACTATATTTTGACTGAGGTCAAAATGAAAATATCATTCCCAATTAGGAGGATGTCATCTACGTATAGTATGAGAAAGACAACTGTGCTCCCACTAACCTTCTTGAACACATATAGTTCCTCGATCTTGATGAAACCAAACATTTTGATCATGTTGGGTATAAAATACCCCCCAGCTGAAGTTCGTGCCGAGAGTGACCCTCCCAGAACTCTACCGACGTCCAACCTTGGGTGACATCTTTTCGAACCTCTCCGACGATCGAGCTTCCGCAACATTCCCAAGTTCTGCCGACGGACGAACTCCTGCCGCATCTTTCGGGCTTCTCTGGCGATAAGCTTCTTCGGTTGTCCATCAGGCTGCTCCTAGTGCTCTCTGGATTCTACTATCGGCCGACCTTCTACAAGGGTCAACCATTCTCTGGACCCCTTTCAGATCTTTTCCGACAGGACTCGATCGACTCCAATCTGAATTTCTTTCAGAACTATGTCAGTTCGCCAGTGGCCGAACTTTCCCAACAGCAGATCTCCATGATGAACGGGCTCCATCCAAGTTTCTACGACGGTCGACCGCCTTCTGGGTTTCATCCGGGCTCCTACAGGAGCCGGACTCCTTCCCCAAACTCCTACTGCAGGTAGACTTTGTCCGAGCTCTTACGGGAGTCGGACTTCAGTCCTGAGCTCTCATTGCAGATAGACCTCATCTGAATTCTTACAAGCGATCTACACCGAGCTTCTGCTACAACCGATCTACACCGAGCTTCTGCTACAAGCGGTCTACTTCAAATTTCTACTACGAGCGGTCCGCACCGGATTCCTACTATAAGCCTCCACCCGAGCTTTCCTTGTGAATGAATTCCTTCCGGACCTCTATTGTAGGCAGGATTCGGCCGAGCTTCCTCAACAAATGATCCCCATCTGGACTTCTACGGGAACTAGACTCCGATCGAACTTCTGTAGCAGACAGATTCCGGATGAACTCCTACAACGCACGGGCCCTAGCAGCTGAACCCCTCTAGCAGAAAGCCCCTGACCGAGCTTCTACAGCGGATGACCTTCGCCTGCAGTACTAGCGCCCTAGGCATCCAACGGTAGAAAGCTCGTCAGCAACATCCAAGCTCCTCTCAGGCGGAGAGCTACCCCTATCCACCAAAAACCCCAATCGAGCTTCGGCCGACAGGCCTGGACTCCCTGGCAGGCCACAGTAATGGCCGCGACTCTGCTCCACTTCCTATAATAGATCCTGCACGGCTCCATCATGCTCCGGCAAGTCACGACAACGGACATCACTCCACTCTCCACAGTAGGCTCCACGTGGCAGGCCACGATGATGGCCACGACTCCACTCCACTACTCTCCGTAACAAACTCCTCATGGCCTCAAACGGCCCATTATCGGGCGATTACAGACGTCGCTGTCGATCTATTACACCCTTCGCCTATAAAAAGGGACCCCCAGATATGTTATTCTCTAAGCTCTAATGTCTATCTCGAAACTCTGCTAAAATTTTCGTTTGAGCACTCCATTCTTGTTGAGGCAGAGAACTGACTTGAGCATCAGAGGGTCTTGTCGGAGCACCCCTACCTCCGATTTAGACTTTCTTTGCAGGTCCCAACGGCGATCGTGACTCCCTCGACTCCAGCTTCTCCGATGCCGACGGATTTTTGCACCAACAGGATTGGCACTAGAGGAAGGGTTTGTGTCTTCACAGTACCCTTATTCTTAAAGGAGCGCTCAACGGGACCATCTCTGGTCGTCTACTCCGACATCTCCTCCTTCGGTTGCCTGCCTGATCTCTACCTGATGCCTCCCCGAAGGGCATCCACCAGGCGGTCAACGGCCTCCATGGCCAGATCTTAGCGAGCTCCGCAAGCCCCAGCCTCATCTATGGATTCTCAGGCTCCTCCTCCTCCAGTGATGGCGGTTGGCATGGAGCAGCCTGATAATCGGCCTACGATCGATTTCGCCAATACCATCTCAGGGGAATCCCGATAGAGAACAACCGGCATATTGGCCGGACCTCCCAAGTGACAAAGGGTTGAGGAATCCATAACCTTTACTAAGGAAGATGCTCGAGGAGTTCAATTTCCTCATAACGATGTGGTTGTAGTTTCTTTAAATATAGCTAATTATGATGTGCGCCGCATTCTTGTCGATAATGAAAGTTCGGCCGACATTTTATTCTATGATGCGTTCTCAAAAATGTTCGTTCCGGATAATCATTTAAGGTCGGTGAACTCCCCACTGGTAGGGTTCACGGGTGATGCCATGCCCGTGGAAGGAGTGGTAACCCTGACTGTGGTTGCAGGTCGATTTTCAAAACAATCCAGGGTGCGAGTGGACTTCCTGGTGGTAAAGGCACCGTCCGCCTATAACGCAATACTCGACCGACCCAGCCTTAACGCCCTCCGAGCTGTGGTGTCGACCTACCATTTAAAGTTGAAATTTCCTACGGGTTAGGGGGTTGGAGAGGTCAGAGGAGATCAAGCCTTGGCGAGACACTGCTACAGCATAGCCTTGCAAAGAAGTGATCGATCTGACCTCTTTCCAGTTGATGAATTGGACGCCCACGATGACCTTACTGAGGAAAGGGGTGGGCCAATTGAAGATCTTGTTTCGGTTCCTTTGAATGATGGAAATAAAGAGCATGTGGTGAAGATCGGCTCCAACCTGGGGGAAGAGGTGCGGGAGCAGCTCGTTGATTTCCTACAAAAGAATGCGGATATTTTCGCTTGGGTTCCGACGGACATGCCGGAGATCGACACAGAGGTCATGGAACATCGTCTGGCTGTTGATCCAAAGCATCGGCCGACGAAAGAAAAAATTTGAGGTCATGCACCAGAAAGGCAAAAGGCGATAACCGAGGAAGTGGATAAACTCCTGAAGGCCGGATTCATTAGAGAAGTCAACTATCCTGACTGGATTTCCAATGTGGTCCTCATCAAAAAGGCAAACAGCAAGTGGAGGATGTGTATAGACTTTAAAAAGCTGAATAAAGCCTGCCCAAAGTATAGCTATCCTCTGCCCAGAATTGATCAACTGGTGGATGCAACCTCGGGCCATGAGCTTCTCACCTTCATGGATGCATTCTCTGGCTATAATCAAATCAGAATGGCACCAGAAGATGAGGAAAAGACTGCTTTCATTACTAACCATGGTCTTTACTGTTACAGGGTCATGCCTTTCGGCCTCAAAAATGCAGGTGCGACCTATCAGCGGCTGGTGAACAAAATTTTCAAAGAACAGATCGGCCGCAACATGGAGGTCTACGTGGACGACATGCTCGTGAAAAGCAAATCCTTAACGAACCACGTCGCCGACCTCGAGGAGACCTTCGGCGCCCTCCGAAAATATAAGATGAAACTGAACCCAACTAAGTGTACTTTCGGAGTGACCTCGGAGAAATTCTTGGGCTTCATGGTATCGGAGTGCAAAATTGAAGCCAATCTGGAGAAGATTCGTGCCATCCGGGAGATGGCCACCCCGAAGTCGATAAAAGAAGTTCAGTGCCTTACAGGGAAGGTGGCAGCCCTGAATCACTTCGTTGCGAGGTCGGTCGAACGGTGCTTACCCTTCTTCCAAACCCTCAAGCAGCCGAAGAACTTCTGTTGGACCACTGAATGTCAACAGGCATTCGAAGAACTAAAGAACTACCTCGGCTCGCCTCCGCTATTGGCGAAGCCCGAGCTCGGGGTGGAGTTATTCTTGTACCTGGCAGTCTCCCCTATGGCTCTCGCAGCAGTTCTTGTTAAGGAAGAAACAAAAATTCAACGACCGATCTACTACATCAGTCGCGTGTTGAGAGACGCCGAAACCAGGTATACTAAATTAGAAAAACTAACTTACGCCCTGTTGATTGCAGCCCGGAGGCTCCGACCTTACTTTCAAGGGCACACCATAACGTTACTCACCGACCAACCGATTAAGGCAATTCTACATCGGGCGGATGCTTCCGAGAGGATAGCGAAATGGACGATTGAGCTCACAAAATTCGACATCAACTATCAACCTCGGCAGGCAGTAAAAGCCCAGATATTGGCAGACTTTATAGTGGAGTGCATTATCCCAGAGGAGGCCGAACCTGAACAAGGTGAAACTGACGGCCTGAAGTCCCGACCGAATTCCTTTGAAGAAGAAGCAGACCTCCCTGATTGCTTTTGGGCCCTCTATGTGGATGGATCCTCCAACATGTCGAGCACAGGCGCAGGCCTGATCTTGATCAATCTGGAGGGAATCGTCGCGGAGTACGCGTTGCGCTTTGAATTCCTCGCAACGAACAATGGAGCGGAATATGAAGCTCTGATCGCAGGATTGAGGATCGCCAAAGAATTAGGAGTAGATCGGCTTCAAATTTATAGTGACTCCCAATTGGTGGTGGGACAAGTCAGTGAAAACTACGAAGCACGGGAGGACAGCATGGCCAAATATCTTGAAAAGGTAAAGGAGATCGTCCCCGCCTTTAGTAGCTTCAATATCAAGCAGATTTCAAGAACGAAAAATACCACGGCTGATCTCCTCTCCAAGTTGGCTACACTGGCTCCGGCTGAACTACCCAAGGAAGTCCTCTTTGAAGTTCTGAAGTGCTCAAGTACGAAAGAATCGTGGCCTGTGATGGAAATTGGCCATGAACCCAGTTGGATCGACCCACTGGTGGCATATCTTAGGGATGGGGTTCTTCCTCATGATGCAAAAGAAGCTCGGAAGCTCAGAAATCAAGCCTCCTGATATATCCTTTATGAGGATAAATTGTACAAGAGGTCATACTCTTTGCCACTTTTAAAATATCTCCGGCCTTGGGAAGCTGACTACGCCTTATGGGAGGTGCATGAAGGAATCTGCAGAAGCCATCGGGGGCTAGATCCTTATCCCACAAGTTGCTCCGACAAGGGTATTACTGGCCGACAATGTACCGTGACTCCATTGAATATGTCAGAAAGTATGACCGATGTCAGAGATATGCTAACATCCAAAGACAGCCCACCTCCGAACTCACACCCTTGAGCGCCCTATGTTCATTCGCGCAATGGAGAATGGATATCCTTGGACCTTTTCCCATGGCATCAGGGCAAAAAAAGTTCCTCCTGGTAGCAATTGACTATTTCACCAAGTGGGTTGAAGCCGAACCGTTGGCAAAAATCATAGAAGCTAAAGTGCAAGACTTCGTCTGGAAGTCAATTATTTGCAGGTTCGGCCTACCGAGAACCCTAATTACTGATAATGGGCGACAATTTGTGAGAGCGAGGTTTGCTGGATTTTGTGAGGACCTAAACATCTCCCACAACTTCACATCGGTAGCCCATCCTCAGGCCAACGGCGAAGCTGAAGTGACCAACAGAACTCTGCTACAAGGAATCAAGGCAAAGCTCGAAAGGGCGAAGGAAACTTGGACGGACGAACTTTATCATGTGTTATGGGCATAACGAACTACCCAAAGACTGCCCACGAGGGAGACCTCCTTTGCTCTAACCTTCGGAACGGAGGTTGTTATCCCAATTGAGCTCAAACTCCCATCAGCACGAGTCATGGCATTCAACGAGCATCACAATTCACAGGGTCTTAAAGCCAACCTCGACCTGTTAGAAGAAAAGCGGGAGGCAGCTCAAGTTCGGATGGCAGCTTACAGATAGAAAGTCGCCCGCTACTACAACTCCCGGGTCAAAAATAAAGTCTTTAGAGCAGGAGACCTAGTGCTTCGACGAGCCGCTATCTCGCAACCTCAGGATCAAGGGAAGCTTGCTCCAAATTGGGAAGGCCCGTACGAAGTCAAGGAGGTAGTCCAGCCCGAAACTTACTACCTCAAAGAACTCGGGGGAGCAGACCTCCCGCGATCCTGGAGTTCGAAAAATCTACGAATGTATTACCGATAACTTTACTCTAAATAAAAATTTTATATTCACATGTCTTCTCTCTTGGCGCGAGCTTATATCAACAGGACAATTGAAACTAACCGTATCGGAAACAGGAGGAGAACCTCGTCTCGACACAATCGAAGGCCCGGTTCTCCTTAGACTGGATGGGGGGAGAGGCCCTACAACGCCCTTATGTGCCCCCACAGTCCTGTTAGGGACAGGAGGAGAACCTCGCCCTAACATGAGCAAAGTCGAAGGCCCGATTCTCTTTAGATCGAATGAGGGGAGAGGCCCTACAATGCCCTTATGTGCCCCCACAGCCCTATTAGGGACAGGAGGAGAACCTCTCCCTAACATGAGCAAAGTCGAAGGCCCGGTTCTCCTTAGACCGGATGGAGGGAGAGGCCCTGCAACGCCCATATGTGCCCCCACAGCCCTGTTAGGGACAGGAGGAGAACCTCGCCCTAACATGAGCAAAGTCGAAGGCCCGATTCTTTTTAGACCGGATGGAGGGAGAGGCCCTACAATGCCCATATGGCCCACAGCCCTGTTAGGAACAGGAGGAGAACCTTGTCCTAACTTGAGCTGAACTCGACCACATCAGGAATAGGAGGAGAACCTCATCCTGACGCCAACTAAGATTCGGTCATTCAAGACCAGATAAGAAAAAGAAAACCTTCTCGATGGCCCCTCCGCGCTCTCGCAACCCTGCTAAGAGCAGAGGAAAAACCCTCACTTGAGAAAAGAAAAAGAAAAAGGGGGGAAGTTCAAAAGGAAAGCAACAAACTACACCAGCGACAAATGAAAAACAAATTACGTCAAAGATACAGGGGATCTCATCTCAGCGAGGATGGGGATTCTTATCAAAAATTCTCAGTCTCCAAGAGGGCTCTCAACACAGACCAAGGATAAGACGGCTTCCTTAAGGCGATGAGAAGTTCGGACCCCCGAGCTCGAACTCCGAAAGGAAGCGTCAAACTCGAGTGGCCCCGAACAAATCTGCGGCCATAAACAAAAGGGACAGGTTAATGCGACGACGATTGGGTACCTTCGAATGACATCGATATCGAGCAAGGCAAAAACCAAAAGAAGTTTGGCAAACGACAACTCAACACATGAGTAGAAGAGGTAATAGAAAATTTCCTTCTCATTTCATTAACTAAGTATGCATTACAAAGCCCTTAAGGCCGAAAAAGAAAGATGACAAGAAAAGCAAGCCAACGCGGCGACGACCAGGAACCTTCAGACAACATCGACATTGGACGAGATAAAAAAAATAATAAATAAATAAAAAAAGTTCGGCGGACGACAATTTGACGCAAAGTTCGGACAAGGTAACAAAAAATCTCCTTTTCATTTTCGATTAACAAGATATACGTTACAAAGCCATGAAGGCCAAAGAAAGAAGAACAATACTACAAGACCTGAAAGGAATACATTAGAGACCGCTTCAAGCTTTCGACTTCTCCTTCCAGTTTCATCTTTCTCAGCAGTATTTCCCAGTACAGACTTCTCCTTTCAGTCCTATCTTTCTCAGCAGTATTTCCCAGTACGGACCTCTCCTTCCAGTTCCATCTTTCTCAGCAGTATTTCCCAGTATGCATGATGAACCCATCGACTCTCACCCTCTGCCTAATTCCGCCCCATTGCCGAAACCCTACCCCAAGGGGAAAAGGGGGGATAGAACTCAAGGGGCGGTGGCGGCGATGGCGGCGGTAACGATGACCTGCATCAAGAAGAACTGGAAGTACCCCGGAGGCCGTGGTAACGCCAGAGGCATGCACCACCACCGTGTTCTCTTCGACAATTACCATCCTAGGTACTTCGACGAGGTCGGCATGCGCTACTTCCACTGCCCCCGCAACAAGTCCTACTGTTCCGCCGTCAGCACCGACGGCCTCTGGTCCCTCGACCCCGACGACATCAAGAAGCCCGCCACAGTTTATGATGGCAATTCTACCCCCTTGACCGGTGTCGCCCCATTCAGCTACTTCAAAATTCTCGGGCCGACGCACTCACCGACCAGTTTCATTATTAAATCCCTGTTGTTAAAGAAATTTTCCCTCGAGTCCCCTTCGAAGCTGTGGGAGCCCTCAGTGGCAGCTCGGCGGCCGCTGAACTTGCGGGCCATTGTTTCCCTTCTCCTCCTCCTCTCGATCCGCAACATCCCCTCGAGACGGACCTCCAGGGTAGAAGCCCCGGCAGGAGAACTCCTAGAAAAGGCTCGGAGGACTGAAGGCTCGACGTTCTAAGGGACGTCGACGGCGAGGGCCGCCCGGGCAACTCCTACGTCCGTGCCTGCAACAAGAGAAAAGAAAGAAGGAAATCCCGAAAGGTCGGGAAAGATTGCGAATAAACCCTCGGAAGCTGAACAAACAAAGCAAGAAGAGGAAGGAACGATAGCAATGACAAGAGAAGTTTCGGACCAACCTAGATTGGCCCGACGTAGGCGGGGAGACGGCGGAGATGGCGGGGATTGACGCAAAGAATGCTTAGGGTCGAAAAGGGCACCGATGGGCAGCAGAACTCTCAGATGGAAGAAAGATGTCGACTGGACTCTCAGGCGAAGTGAAGTCCCTGGAGGGAAGGAGTGGGTTTAAATAGACAACAGGGCCTGGCACAGTCATGACGGCGGATATACCTAGGCTGACCGATGCCCGCCACATGTCCCACTCACCATGGCATCCGGTTGACTGCTGGCGGGGCCATTATAGCATGGCACTTGGGACTGCGCTCCAACGGGAATTCTGAAAAATCTCTTCGGATCGCCCCGATTTGAAAAGACTCCGGCATTCGCGCATTAAATGCCAGGATATCTGAGGGCGACGCGTGCAGAATTCAAGGGGGTAACTTCGGCTGTGAAAATTTCTCTTTACTTCCTTCATTTGAAACTCGAACTCGGAAGTAGGGGGACTGGTGTTGGGTATAAAATACCCCCCAGCCGAAGTTCGTGCCGGGAGTGACCCTCCCGAAACTCTGCCAGTGTCCGACCTTGGGCGACATCTTTTCAAACCTCTCCGGCGGTCGAGCTTCCGCAACATTCCCAAGTTCTACCGACGGACGAACTCCTGTCGCATCTTCCGTGCTTCTCTAGTGATAAGCTTCTTCGATTGTCCATCAGGCTGCTCCTAGTGCTCTCTGGATTCTACTATCGGTTGACCTCCTACAAAGGTCAACCATTCTTCGGACCCCTTTCGGATCTTTTCCGACAGGACTCGATCGACTCCAATCCGAATTTCTTCCAGAACTACGTCAGTTCGCCAGTGGTCGAACTTTCCCAACAGCAGATCTCCACGATGGATGGGCTCCATCCAAGTTTTTATGGTGGTCGACCGCCTTCTGGATTTCATCCGGGCTCCAACGGGAGCTAGACTCCTTCACCGAACTTCTACTGCAGGTAGACTTCGTCCGAGCTCTTACGGGAGTCGGACTTCAGCCCTGAGCTCCCATTACAGATCGACCTCATCCGAATTCTTACAAGCGATCTACACCGAGCTTGTGCTACAAGCGATCTACACCGAGCTTCTGCTACAAGCGGTCTACTTCAAATTTCTACTATGAGCGGTCTGCACCGGATTCCTACTGTAAGCCTCCACCCGAGCTTCCCTTGTGAATGAATTCCTTCTGGACCTCTATTACATGCATGATTCGATCGAGCTTCCTCAACAAATGATCCCCATCCGGACTTCTATGGGAACCAGACTCCGATCGAACTTCTATAGCAGGCAGATTCCGAACGAACTCCTACAACGCACGGGCCCTAGCAGCTGAACCCCTCTAGCAGAAAGCTCCAGACCGAGCTTCTACAGCGGATGACCTTCGCCTGCAGTACTAGCGCCCTAGGCACCCAACGACAGAAAGCTCGCCAGCAACATCCGAGCTCCTCTCAGGCGGAGAGCTACCCCTCTCCACCAAACACCCCAACCGAGCTTCGACTGACAGGCCTGGACTCCCTGACAGGCCACAGTAATGGCCGCGACTCTGCTCCACTTCTTATAACAGATCCCGTGGGGCTCTGTCATGCTCTGGCAAGTCACGACAACGGACATCACTCCACTCTCCACAGCAGGCTCCACGTGGCAGGCCACGATGATGGCCACGACTCCACTCCACTACTCTCCGTAACAAACTCCTTATGGCCCATTACCAGGCGGTTACAGACGTCACTGTCGATCTGTTACGCCCTCTGCCTATAAAAAGGGACTCCCAGATATGTTATTCTCTAAGCTCTAATATCTATCTCGAAACTCTGCTAAAATTTCTGTTTGAGCACTCCATTCTTGTTGAGGCAAAGAACTGACTTGAGCGTTGGAGGGTCTTGCCGGAGCATCCCCACCTCCGATTTAGACTTTCTTTGCAGGTCCCGACGGCGACTGCGACTCCCTTGACTCCAGCTTCTCCGATGCCGATGGATTTTTGCACCAACAGATCACGTCATTGAAACGAGTATTCCAGCTCCGAGATGCTTGCTTAAGTCCATAAATAGACCTTTGCAGCTTGCAGACCTTTTGATCACATCACTGGTTGTAAAACCAAGCAGCTGTTCCATATAGATATCTTCCTCAAGATATCTATTTAAGAACGCCGTTTTCATGTCCATCTACCATATTTCATAATTGAAATAGGCTGCAACAGCAAGTAATGTGCGGATGGATTTTAGCATGGCTACGGGCGAAAAGGTATCCTGCTAGTCAATGCCTTCACGCTGACTATAACCTTTCCCTATGAGCCTAGACTTGAATGTCTCCACATTTCCATCTACACCTATCTTTCTCTTGAAGATCCATTTACACCTAATAGGTATAATACCTTCAGGTAGATCTACTAAGGTCCAGACTTGGTTTGAGTGCATTGAGTCAATTTCTGATCTCATTGCCTCTAACCATTTCTCAGAATCGATATCTGATATCGCCTCGTCATAGGTCTTGGGGTCATCACCATGAGCTCCATTTTTTGTGAGGAACATTTTCTCTACTTCCTCTTGTATAGTACTTAAGTACTTTTCAGGAGGACGGAAAACCCTAGTCGATCTACGAGGTGGAAGAGGTTGTGTTAGGACTGGTTCTAATTGATTGGGTTCCTCAGGTTCTTTAGGTCGTTGCTCTTGGGAGACATTCTCTTTGAGCTTAATTATTCTTCCGATGCCACTATCTTGAATAAACTATTTTTCAAAAAAAAAATAGCATGTCGATTCACAATCACATTGTGATCTTCCAGAACATCGAAATAGTA
Source organism: Elaeis guineensis (assembly GCF_000442705.2). Classification (NCBI taxonomy): domain Eukaryota; kingdom Viridiplantae; phylum Streptophyta; class Magnoliopsida; order Arecales; family Arecaceae; genus Elaeis; species Elaeis guineensis. The sequence goes on from NC_025994.2 coordinate 46,780,523, forward strand.
TCCTAATGACTCTTTCGGATATCCTATGAACCGAGCTCTAAAAGATCTGAACTCTAACTTGTCCGCCTGCTGTCTCTTGACATGAGTCAGACAACCCCAAATTTTGAGATGACTCAAACTTGGCTTCTTACTATGTCATATCTCATACGGTGTGGTAGGAACGGTTTTAGAGGGAACCCTATTCAATACATATATTGCTGTCATGAGACAATATCTCCAAAGAAACTCAGGGAGGTCCGTGAAGCTCATTATGGAACGGACCATATCTAATAGGGTCCGGTTCCTCCATTCTGAAATCTCATTGAGTTGTGGCATTCCAGGTGGAGTCCGTTGAGAGATGATGCGTAGTCATTGATAGCACCAAAAATAACTCTACTCACTACGTAGGTAGGATGAGTCGAGATCGTATCCTCAGGGACCTTGGGCTAAGTTGAGATTACAAAATAAAAGAAAGAAGCATTGTTTTGATTTAGAAAATAAATTATCTTAAAATTGATGTAATTAAAAAATAAAGAGCTCGAGAGTTTTGAATTAATTTTGCACTAGCAGAGTTGTATCTCTTTTTTTTAATTAAATATATGCGATTAATCTTAGAAAAAATACCTATCTTTCCTCGGCACGCTCCGTATCCGTAGATCACGATGCATCTCTGGAAAGTAAAAGTTGTTCCTAATATTAATCTAATAAGAAAGCATAAATAAAAGCATATGAAAGAGAGCAAATAATGAACTCATGACGATTTAAATAAAAAGCATAATCTTTATTGCATATAAAGAAATACAAGAAAGTTTAGAATAATAAACCCACTCTGTGTCGTTACAAAATTTCTTCTCCACTCCCGAGACTGCTAGCCTAGCTGCTCATGGAGTAGTCCCTTTCTCTTCCTCTATGCAAGGCTCTAGAAGAATTTCTGGGCTCCCCCTCCAATGGGAGTACAAAAATCTTTTTATAGGTGTTAGGAGGGAAGTGTTTTACATGGTTTTCTGATGTGGGACTAAAGAAAATACTAAGGACTAAAAGATGGATGGATGAGATTGAAAGATCACAAGCAGATAAAGAAAATACAAATTCTTCCTCTTGAAGTATTTCCAAGTATATATTTTTTTTCCTTTAATTTTAAGATCCATCGCCCGTCTATTCGCCATTGTGTCTGCGCACACAACTCCTAGCAAATTTGCCATGCCGCGCGAACCCGCTGTGCCGTGCGAACCCACCATGCCGCGCCCGCCGTGCCGCACCGGCCCGTGCATCCGTTCGCACATCTGCTTCTGCGTGAACCTTCCGCGCGCCCGACCATTAGCTGTTTACACTCCAAATTACAAAAAGAAACTTTTGTTTCTTTAAAATGATGTCTATATCTTTTTTGGATTTCTTGCATAGTATCTTCATTTTCTATAATATCGTATGCATCCTTCTTTTATTTAAATTTTGTTTTAAGTCTAATTTTCTTTAACTTGAGTCTTTTTGATCTATGAATCAGACTCTTTGTATCGACGATCACCTTTCCTGTAAAACATAAAAAAAGCATCAAATTCTTAATAAATAAACTAAATTAAATATAATTTTCTGCTTTAAATGATTTAAATTAAGTGTTTATCACACCCCCCAACTTGAATTTTGCTCATCCTCGAGTAAAATAGATATATCAGCATTATGTACCCACTCGATCTTGAATAAAAAGTTAGGTTAGGCATCTCAAAAGATAGATGGTATCTGGTCAGACCATTAAAGAGATACTTCATTGGATTATCAATTTGATTCAATTAGTGGCTGAGTATTAACTAAAAAAATTTCAAAAGCTTTTCTTTCACCAACTCCCCACTTTACTCTTTAAATCCTCTAACTTAATGTGAGAGAGGTTTATTATCTTCTTGCAATTTAGTCTCCTTATTATCCACTATTTTTTTTAACATTGCCCACCTTTTTACGCGAACCACAATGCTTACTTAGGCGAAAGGGCCCGGTTACTCAGTAGGAAACCAATATTTTTTTTTTTTAAGTAAATTTTAAAAAAAAATTTTGCATACCTCGACCTTTCCACCCAATCTCTCATGAAGCAAATTCTTTATTGAGATCAGTAAGAAAAGGGTTGTAGAATCACTCCTAAAATTTGGTCTAGTCTAAACCCTACCATTCATTGAATTTTCTTAATAATTTATTCCTCAGTATCTCTAAAATTATCTTGACCGTTAATCATTCATTGATTAGAATGCCTAATTGACTCTTAATCAGAATAAAATTCGAATACACAAAACTAATTATTTCTGACCATACTCGAGGATTTGATTAATTTCTATTTTCTTACCCCCCCCCAACTTAATCTACATTATCCTCAATGGAGTAGGAAAGCAAAGAAAATAAAAAGAGAGAGTGCACCTGGGATAATTTTGCTTCGAAAGTTGAAGATAGCTTCATTGATTATTAGGTTCTTATTCTAAATTCCTGCAGCTGCAGTAAAGTAAAAAAAAAAAAAAAATAAAATCGTTGGGTTGCCTCCCAACAAGTGCTAAGTTTTACGTCTTCAGCCAGACATCAAGTTTATTATTCATTATAAAGTGGATCACACAGGTAGATGGTGTCGATTCGTTCTTTATGTGCAATTTCATCTACATATGGCTTCAGACGTTGGCCATTTACCTTAAATGTATTGCCATTCTGAGGGTCATGAATTTCAATTGCTCCATGTGGAAATATTTGTGGGACAATGAAAGGTCCATCCCATCGAGATCAAAGTTTACCAAGAAAAAGGTGTAACCTGGAATTGAAAAGCCATACCTTTTGATTTAGCTTAAACGATTTTCTAGAGATATATTTGTCATGAAATACTTTGGTTCGAGCCTTGTAAATTTGTGAACTCTCGTATGCATCGTTGTGAAGTTCTTCCAATTCATTGATTTGCAACCTTCGATTAGAACCTGCATTCTTCATGTTAAAATTAAACATTCGTATGTCCAGAGTGCACGATGTTCTAATTCAATTGACAGATGGCAAGCTTTGCCATAAACTAATCGGTAGGGTGACATACCGATAGGGGTTTTAAAAGCTGTATAGTAAGTCCATAATGCATCATCTAAGCGAAGAGACCAATCCTTTCTATCAGGCCTAACCATCTTTTCTAGGATATGTTTAATCTCCCTATTTGACACCTCTATCTGACCATTAGTTTGGAGGTGATATGGTGTGGCCACTTTGTGTGTAATATTATATTTTTTCATAAGTGCTTCAAAATGTTTATTCATAAAATGAGTCCCCCCATCATTAATGATCACCCTTGGGAAGCCAAATCGACTAATGATGTTTCGTTGGATAAAATTAGTTACAACTTTATTATTATTAGTCCGTGTAGCTATTGCCTCCACCAATTTTGACACGTAATCAATTGCCACCAGAATATATTCGAATCCAAACGAGGCTGGAAAAGGTCCCATGAAATCAATCCCCCAACCATCGAAGATTTCTACTACTAAAATGGGGGTCAGCGGCATTATATCCTTCTTGGATAAATTTCCTGTTTGCTGACATTGCAGACAACTTCGGCCAAATTCATGTGCATTCTTGAAAAGCGTTGGCCAATAAAACTCACTCTGCAGCACTTTTACTGCAGTTTTTCTTCCACTAAAATGTCTCCCACATGCCGAAGAATGGTAAATAGTGAGAATGCTTTGGAATTCACTTTCGGAGACACAATGGTGAATAATTTGGTCAGGACAGTATTTGAATAGTTCAGGTTCCTCCCAGAAATAATATTTAATTTGTGAGAAAAATCAATCCTTTTCTTGTTTTGTCCAGTGAGAAGGTACTTGTCCTGTTGACAAGTAATTGACAATATGGGCAAACCATGGAGGACGGCTAAAGAAGATTACGAAAAGTTATTTGTTAGGAAATTTCTCTTTGACCTCATCTATGCCTATCGTGTGTTCAACTAAGATCCTGGAGATGTGATCAGCTACCACATTCTCGGAACCCTTCTTATCTCAGATTTTTAGATCAAATTCTTGTAAAAGAAGGATCCATATGATCAAACACGGTTTAGTATCTTTCTTTGAGAGAAAATATTTTAGAGCCGCATGATCAGAGTAAACTAGAACCTTAGACCCTAACAGATATGAGCAAAATTTTTCAAGGGCAAACACTACTGCTAGTAGCTCTTTTTCTGTTGTAGTGTAGTTTAATTGGGCATCGGAAAGAGTCTTGCTAGCATAATAGATTACATGTGGCTCCTTATTGATTTTTTGACCTAAGACGGCACCTATTGTAGGCACCTATTGCAAAGTCAGAGGCATCACACATAATCTCAAATGGAATGGACCAGTCAGGGGGTTTTATTATGGGTGCTGTTGTCAGGACTGTTCGTAATGTGTTGAATGCTTTCAAACAGTTTTTGTTAAAGACAAATGGTGTGTCTTTAGCCAACAGATTGTATAAGGGTCTTGAAATCTTGCTAAAGTCTTTGATGAAGCGTCTATAAAATCCGACATGACCTAAGAAGGATCGTATTTGACGGACTGAAGTAGGGGGTGGTAGTTTTGAAATGACCTCAACTTTGGCTTTATCTACCTCGATCCCTCTTTCAGAAATAATATGTCCTAATACAATTCCTTTTCGTACCATGAAATGGCTCTTTTCCCAACATAGGACAAGATTTGTCTCCATACACCATTTAAGAACTTTGGAAAGATTATGGAGACAATCCTCAAAGGTGGTTCCAAATACAGAAAAATTATCCATAAAAACTTCAAGATATTTGTCCACCATATCCAAAAAAATGGCCAGTATGCACTGTTGAAATGTAACGGGTGCATTGCAGAGCCTGAATGGCATACGTCGAAAAGCGAAGGTGCCATAGGGGCAGGTGAAGGTAGTCTTTTCTTGATCATCCAAAAATACAGGTACTTGATTGTACCCTGAATAACCATAAAAAAAATAGAAGAAACTTTGTCCTGCTAACCGTTCTAAGATTTGATCGATGAAGGGCAATGGAAAATGGTCCCTCCTAGTAACGGCATTTAGTTTTCTATAATCTATGCATACACGCTATCAAGATGATATGCGAGTGGAAAGCAGTTCATCTTCTTCGTTCTCAACCACAGTAATACCTGATTTCTTAGGTACTACTTGAGTGGGACTAACCCATTTACTATCGGATATGGGGTAGATGATTCTAGCATCTAACCACTTTACCACCTCTTTTTTTACTACTTCACGCATGTTTGGGTTCAATCTCCTCTACATATCTCGATGGGGTTTGCCTCAAAATGAATATGGTGCATGCAAATGGAGGAGTCAATTCCTTTTAAATCGGCAATGGACCAACCGATAGCCTCTTTGTGTTCCTTCAGAATACCAACCAATTGTGTTTCCTGATTAGGGGTCAAGTCTAATGCAATGATTGCCGGGAGGGTGTCATTGGGTCCTAGAAATACATACTTGAGCGTAGCAGGAAGGGGTTTCAATTCTAACGTAGGTGGTGATTCTAAAGATGGGACTATTGGTGTACTGACTAATATGGGCAATGGCTCATACTTGATTATCCATGGAGGAGTGGTTTTATCATGTGGTGTATCCAACAAGGTGTTAACTTCTTTTATATATCCCTCAAAGTCATACACTCCAAAGTGAGCCAAGCAAGTATCTAAGGGGTCTGGTGCTAGAATTGTGGATGTTGCATCTTCTATAATGTCTTCTAGTGTATCTACTTTGAAGTAACTATCCATTGATGGTCCTTGGGAAGCACCAAACATATTCAGTCTCAGTTTCTTATTCTCAAACGATACGTCCATGACTCCTATCCTACAATTAATGCATGCATTTGTCATAGCTAGGAAGGGTCGTCCTAAGATGATGGGAATTTGTCTTGGGTTGCCACTTAGTTCCATGTTGAGAACCAGAAAATCAACTGAAAAGTAAAACTCATCTACCTTGACCAAGACATCCTCAAGCATTCTACGTGGTTCCTTAATTGATCTGTCGGCTAATTGCAGTGTGACTGATATGGGTTTCAGTTCTCCGAATCCAAAAAGTTCATACACTGAACTAGGTAAAAGATTCACACTTGCCCCTAAATCCAGAAGAGCTTTTTCAATGTGATAATTTTCTATAACACAGGAAATGATGGGGGCTCCTGGATCCTTAAGCTTTGGAGGAGTGGCATGCTGGAAGACAGAACTAGCCTGTTCAGTGAGACGTACTTTTTTTGGGATTTGTGATCTAGATTTACGTTTTTGTGTGCACAAATTCTTCAAAAATTTGGCATAAGCAGGGACCTGTTTGATTGCATCTAGAAGGGGAAGATTAATTTGGACTTGCTTAAACAATTCTAACATCTCGTTGAGTCTTCCTCCCTTCTTGTTTGCAGGAATAGAGGCTTTCAGGGCATCTGAAAATGGGGCTTTAGGCAAGTAAGATGATTCCGGTGCAGTTGGCTCATTCTCTATTTTAAGGTCCTCCTTGTTCTTGGGTGATTTAGCTTCGGTTAGAGGTTTAGGGTCGGTCTCATTGGTTTTACTAGTGTGTTCAATGACCTTCCCACTTCTTAGAGTCATGATTGATTTGGTATGTTCAGAAAAAGCTTCTGGGGTATTAGAGCTCTCAATCACAAATTTCCCTCTTGGGTTGCTCTCGGGTTGGCTAGGTAATTTTCCTCCTTCTCTCCTACTGAATGCAGTCACTAGTTGATCTATTTGGGTCTCTAGCTTAGCAATGGATTGTGTGTGGGAGTTAAGGGTCTGAGTGTTGACTTCTAATCGTTCTAGTACTTTCAAAACTTTTTCCTCAAAAGCTGAGCTATGACCAGTTGTAGACGGTTGAGGAGCATTTTGAAATTGATGGTATGGTCTATGCCTATATGTTGGGTCCTGAAATTAAGGTCGAGGTGCGGCAGGAACAACCACTGGTTGTGGTCTCCAGAAAAAATTTGGATGGTTTCTCCAACCGGGGTTATAAGTGTTCGAATATGGATCGTTTCCTGGTCTGCGACCTTGTTGGACTTGAGCTTGCTGAACCTGCTCATGCACAAACTCAAAAAATTGAGGTGCGGCTGGGCATTCACTAATAAAATGGTTCGGACTTGCACACAATGCACAAACTTCTTGAATTGGGTTAGGTGGAATCGGGGATTGTCCAGTATTTAGAAGACGGTCTAATTTTTGGGACAATTCATCTACCTTACTGTGGATATCCATGACATTTCTAATCTGATAAATTCCACTTCTTTTTTGTTGAAACATGGGTTGTTCTCTAGAGGTGGCAGACATATGATGTAGAAAATTCTCATTAAGTATTTCAAAGAGCTGCCAGGCTTCATCCTCACTCTTTAGCATGAATGTCCCACCACATGATGCATCAACCATTTGTCGGTGTTTCTCCGATAGACCATCATAAAAACACTGACAAAGTTGCCATTTAGGGACAACATGGTGTGGACATTTATAAATGAGGTCCCTTAACTTTTTCTATGTCTCATGAAAAAGTTCACCCTCTAATTGGGAAAAACTAGTGATAGCTTTTCTAATTTGATTTGTTTTTCCGATTGGAAAGTATTTCTTGAGAAATTCTCTCTGAAGATGATCCCAAGTTGAAATGGTTATAGAGTCTAAGGAGTTTAACCAATGCTTGGCTTTGTCCTTAAGTGAGAAAGGGAACAGTTTCAACCTAAGGGCATCATCGGAGAAGTTTTGGATTTTTACTGTGGAACAAATTTCAAGAAATTCATCCAAGTATTTGTATGGGTCCTCATTACTAAGTCCATAGAATGATGGCAACATTTGAATAATGCTAGACTTAATCTCATATTGGGTAGCTTCTACTGGAGGTGCTTGAATGCATGGAGAGTAGGTATACGAGGATGGAGTGAAATATTCTCTCAATGAGCGTGGAGGATTAGCCTCACCAGGTGCAGCCATGTTTCTAACTCGGATAGTCCTAAGAGTCTTTTCTAATTCTTCATCTAATGGTTGCAATTCGGGTTTTAGTGATCGTCGACTTAACATGCAACTAAAAGGTCTATGTAGGACTATCCTAGTCTGCTAAGGATTTTTTTTTTTTTTAAGAGGAGAGGAGAAGAGAGAAAAAAGTTCTAAAGAAGAGATCCTAAGAAGTCCTAAAACTAATAGAAGAATTAGTTGTAGTTAGATTTTAATTACAATCAAATTAGCATGCAGTGGACTCTCTATTCTAAAGTTACCCTAGTTCTAGACAGTTCCTAACTGTAGTTAGCCTTCAAGCCCTCCAAGTCGGAGCTTGACCAACCAACTGGCCAGATAAGTGTAAAGTTGGTGGGAGTCCCCCGTTGCTTTCCTTAAACACCAATTAAATTGGTCAGATCAGTGAACGGAACCAATTAAAAACCACCTTCCTTCGGGCCCAGTCGTCCCGCAAACCACTTGCCTAGACACCAGTTAGCTGACCAAGTCTAATCTGGTTCAACTCTCAGGGTCATTTGTCCTAATGAGCTCGAAATCCTTAGGGGTCAATGTCTAATTAATTTTAGATTAAGATCTAGGTTATACAAAATGCAAGGGAGTGATTTGTGGGCTAAGGAAGGGTGATCAAATCTCCACCTTATCTTAGTTAATGGGTTGCACCCTTAAAGTTAATTATGGAGATGCAATGCAAAGAAACAAGGTGTCCAATCAAGTTAGAAATTTTTATATTTGAGGTTACGCTATTTTAGTTAAGTGTTATGAAATGTCAGTGGCTTTTTTTTTTCAATCGTGCCAAGATCCCCAGCAACAGCGCCAAAATTTGATGCGTAGTCGTTGATAGCACCAAAAATAACTCTACTCACTACGTAGGTAGGATGAGTCGAGATCGTATCCTCAGAGACCTTGGGCTAAGTTGAGATTACAAAATAAAAGAAAGAAGTGTTGTTTTGATTTAGAAAATAAATTATCTTAAAATTGATGTAATTAGAAAATAAAGAGCTCGGGAGTTCTGAATTAATTTTGCACTAGCAGAGTTGTATCTCTTTTTCTTTTAATTAAATATATACGATTAATCTTAGAAAAAATACCTATCTTTCCTCGACACGTTCTGTACCCATAGATCATGACGCATCTTCAAAAAGTACTAGGTAAACAACTCTTCTTTCCTCGGCACATCCCGTACCCATAGATCACAGCGCGTCTCCAAAAAGTAAAAGTTGTTCCTAATATTAATCTAATAGGAAAGTATAAATAAAAGTATATGAAAGAGAGCAAATAAAGAACTCATGATGATTTAAATAAAAAGCATAATCTTTATTGCATATAAATAAATACAAAAAAGTTTAGAACAATAATCCTACTCTGTGTCGTTACAAAATTTCTTCTCCACTTTCGAGACTGCTAGCCTAGCTGCTCATGAAGTAGTCCCTTTCTCTTCCTCTATGCAAGGCTCTAGAAGAATTTCTGGGCTCCCCCTCCAATGGGAGTACAAAAACCTTTTTATAAGTGTTAGGAGGGAGGAGTTTTATATGGTTTTTCGATGTGGGACTAAAGAAAATACTAAGAACTAAAAGATAGATGGATGAGATGGAAAGATCACAAGCAGATAAAGAAAATATAAATTCTTCCTCTTGAAGTATTTCCAAGTATATATTTTTTCCTTTAATTTTCAGATCCATCGCCCGTCTGTTCGCCACTGTGTCCGCACGCACAACTCCTCGCAAATCCGCCATGCCGTGCGAACCCGCTGTGCCGTACGAACCCACCGTGCCATGCTCGCCCGCACGTCCGCTCGCTCGTCCGCTTCCGCGTGAACCTTCCATGCGCCCGACCATTAGCTGTTTACGCTCCAAATTACAAAAAGAAACTTTTGTTTCTTTAAAATGATGTCTATATCCTTTTTAGGTTCCTTGCATAGTATCTTCATTTTCTATAATACCGTATGCATCCTTCTTTTATTTAAATTTTATTTTAAGTCTAATTTTTTTCAAACTTGAGTCTTTTTGATCTACGAATCGGACTCTTTGTATCGGCGATCACCTTTCTTGTAAAATATAAAAAGAAGTATCAAATTCTTAATAAATAAGCTAAATTAAATATAATTTTCTATTTTAAATGACTTAAATTAAGTGTTTATCAAGAGACTATGACATTATCCTTAAGATAGTCTAGGAACTCCCGACTAAGGTATTCACCTCCTCGATCTGATCGAAGAACCTTAATGGGCTTTCTTGTTTGTTTTTCTACTTCATGTCTGAATTTTTTGAACTTTTCAAAGGCTTCAGACTTGTGTTTCATTAGAAACACATACCCGTACCTAGACATATCATCGGTAAAGATAATGAAGTAGACATAGTTGCCTCTAGCTAGCACATCAAATAGACCGCACACATCCATATGTACTAGGACAAGTAGGTCTGTGGCCCTTTCCCCATGTCCCACAAAAGAGAGCTTGGTCATTTTGCCTTGAAGGCATGATTCACAAACTGGATATGACTCGAAAGTCAACGAACTCAATAGCCCGGATTTCTTCAATTTGTTAACCCTGTCTTCCGCTATATGACCTAGCCTTAGGTGCCACGGATACCTATCATTTAGACTATCTCTAGGCCTTTTAATTTCTATGGCATTCATATTTTGCTCGATATGAAATACAGATACATCAATATATAGCTGATAGAGATCATTAATAAGAAACTATTTGCAACTTTATTATTTTCATAAAATATGTTACAATGGTCCTTATGAAAGCTAATCACATAGCCTTCTTGTGCTAAACATGAAACAGAAATCAAATTCCTGCTTGCTACAGGCACATAATAATAGTCTCTAAGAACTAAATATAATCCTAACGATAATCGCAGAGGGTAGGTTCCCACGGCTACAGCAACAACTCTTGCTCCATTTTCGATGCGTAGGATCATATCCCTATCCCTCAGCCTCCTGCTCTCCTCAAGACCCTGCATAGAAGTGCACAAATGAGCACTAGAACTAGAGTCAAGTACCCAACTGGATGCAGAGGAAACCGTAAGATTAGATTCTATAATGAGCATACCTCCAGAAGGACCATCCTTCTTGTTCTTCAGGGTGGCTAGGTATTGAGGACAGTTTCATTTCCAATGGCCGTCTAAATTGCAGTGAAAATATTTTTTCTTTTCAGCAGCCTTCTTCTTCGGTTCCGTCTTCTTCCTTTTCCCATCCACCTTCCGCTTCTTTGCAGACTTTTTCTTCTTTCCAAAAGATTTTCTCTTGGAAGAAGTCCGCTCCACAGTAAGGACTGAGCCTTTTGAACTCTTCAAGGAAAGCTCAGCCGTAACCAACATATTCATTAACTCAGCCAAGGTATACTGCATCTTATGCATATGGAAGTTAATGATGAACTGACCATATGCATCGGACAAGGATTGAAGGATCACATCAATCTGAAAATCTTTGTCTAAGATGATATCGAGCTTCTCAAGCTCCTCAAGGTCCTTGATCATTGTCAAATAATGATCTTGGACTGACTACCCATCACGCATTTTAGCCTTAAAAAGCCTTTGGCAGACTTGATACTTGGCTGCACGACTTTATTCACCAAACAACTCATGTAGGTAAGCCAACATTTGGTGGGTAGTCATAATGTTCTCATGTTGGCATTGCAAGTCATCAGACATGGCACCCAACATGTAGTACCTGACTTTGTTATCTTCATCCATCCACTTTTTCAGAGACGCTCTCTGTTCAGCAGTCGGACGTGCTGGCATGGCAGGTGGGTCCTGGTCCAAGACATGAGTCAGTTTCTCGCAATCCAGAATAATTCTGTAGTTCCTCAACCAGTCCTTGAAATAGGGTCCAATCAATCTGTGGGTGTCTAGTATTTTGGTCAGGGGGTTGGATGCAGACATGTTTTCTATAGAGAATCAAAAGTTTCTAGTTAGATTTTGTAATCAGACTTAACCAATTTTTAGGGGTTTCATTTTTAAACAAATTAGGCTCCCACTATTTTCTCAGATCCCTACACTCCCTAGGTAGAGATGTGAAAATTTTCGTGATTAGTGATTTCTAGTGTGTGGTGCGGTCTCACCGACTGGCTCATCACCTCACCTAACAGTTATTGGTGATGGGTCAACCGATGAGTGAACAATTCTTGTCCAATGATTCTCTAATCGTAGTACATCCAAAACTTGGTCTCTAATTCATGAAGCTCACCATGTCTGAAATATTGCTCTAATCCTTAGTTAAGTCAGACCCACCATTTGCACGAACTAGATTCCTGATTGAGTCCCTCATCGTATTCGAAATATTGAGCACAACCCATCCTCTAATCCGTAGCATCCAATGCCTAATAGATATGGTTGTATTTTTTCGGTGCAACTGAGCCACTGTAACTAGCCGAGAACAATCAACCCCGGAAAGGACCCGCACATCCACAATGGTGGAAGACCTTAGACTTAATATTTTCTTAGGAAGATTTGATTTAGGTCTCATTAAACTTGACTTGACATAGTCATAACAATTATGACTAACCTAGTGAAATGGGTTAGCTCGAATTGTTAGCCACCACAAATCAGAACTGGGTCGACACATATGGCCAGGTAAGTGAGACCGATGGGAGGGATATGCCATTAACTTGACAAGAATGCATTCGAGTCGAGTAGCTCCCAATTAAAAACCAGTCGGTCACATCTGCCCAACTTACCTTAGACACCAAATTGTCAAACCAGAACCAATTGGGTTAGCCTACAATCCAAGCTCTAACCACTGAGCCAAATTAGGTCTTAATTTGATCGAGTCACATCTAAATGTGATTCGACCTTGACGTAGATTTAATCCTATTAGGCTGGTCAATTATTAGCTTTTATGATCCCACCTAACCAACTTTTGATTCGGTTTGATCAACCGCTAGACCTAATTGAGCTACCCAAGCCCGAACCTAATTTTATGAAAATGACTTAGATCTGAAATTCTCAATTTTAGACCTAATTTAATTTCATAAATTTAATTCATTAATTAAGTCTTGGATTTATAAACAAAACATGTTAGGTTTCAGGATCTAGGATTTTGCAGAAAAGTAAATTTTGATTTCTGATTAAGGATGAACGTGCAGCCCTACATGCCATAAGAACACGCCATTGAATGGGAGGAGAGGGTCTTAAACCCTACTTTATTCTTATGATCAGACGGCCATGAGAACACCTTAATCAGAAATATTGATTTAACTACAAAACTAGTTAGATCTAAGTTACATATCACATATATAATTTCAAATCTAACTTATACATGCTTTGCATACATCTCATGTATTAAAATCTGATTTAATTAGTATACTTTCAGATCTGATACATCACATGTAACATCTAAAAAATAAGATTTAAATTAAACTATTCAATATAAAATCTATTCTAGATAGTTACTAGAATAATTCTACAACTAGTCTAGGCATGCAGCAGATCAATCTTATGAATTAATTAAATTTTATTTTCTATTTTTTGATCTAAATATAATATTTATAACATCAAAAAATCAGAAAATAAATTAGATCAAATTTATATTTTAATCATATTAAAATATAAAACTTCAAGACTATTCATAGTTCAAACTATTCCTAGTCTAGTCATGTATCTCATACATGTTAGATCTACTTAGATTTAATTTTAATTTTTTTTTTTATTTCGGATCCAATCACATCTGATGTGACATCTAAAATTCATTAATATCAGATAAATAAAAATAAAAATTAAATCTAAATTAGATCTGAAATAGAGCCATCAACCTGGCTCTGATACCAGTTGAAGGAAAAACTGTCTTTTTCGTTGTAGGATCTTCTAGATCTAATGAGATCTGGGGTGGAATATTTTAAAAAAAAATTATCCTACGATATTTCAGATCTAAGATCTATTAGATCTGATTCTTATTATCTAATATTTAATCTAAAATTAAATCTAAAACTTAAGGATTAAAGAAATACCTCTAGGGTAACTAGATTACCCTGTAGATGATCGCAGCAATGCCCGAGGTTCAAAAATAGCCATGCAATCACCTAGCCTCTATCGGTATCCACATAGGATCTAGATCATCTTCTTCTCGTGAATCTTTTCTCCAAAAATCAGATCTAGATCTGATCTGAAAGATCTTCAAAAGATCTTCTGAAACTGGAGCAGCAGCTTCTCGACAAATCCCTATAGCCTTCTGATCAGGAAGCCACCACACCTTGGACAAGCACCAGATGGATGCCCAACTCCTTGGACGTGAAGAGGGGAGGGAGAGGAGCAGAGGAGGCATGAAGAAGTAGAGGGGAATCTCATTTTTGCTGGGCCATGCAGCATCACCAAACCTAGGCGCAGACAGGGTTTAAATAGACCCTGCTGCGCCATGCAGTGCCACATCATTCGACCAATCAAAAAATTCTAATTAATTCTAAAAAAAATTTGATTGGTGGAGTGATATCATCTGATCATATCAGATAAGAATCCCCTCAATGTCCACCACTGTTGGTGCCAACACTGGATAAGCACAGTGAGATTGGTGCCCCACAATCCAAGTCGATCAAGGGATCAGAGTCCTCATCTCATGGGACTCTATCCTTATCCACTTGGGGCGCATGCCCAATCTGATCTTGGTGCCCACTTTGAGGCCTAATTTAGCAGGTGGACACTCCACAAAAACTCTCCAATAACCTCTTGCCAAGTGGCCTTCAGTTTAAGATCCATAAGTCAATGTTTGACCGATATCCTAAAACAGAAATGGCAGATGACAGGAATTAGCAGGTGTTGTCTTAAATTCATCTCATGAATTAAGACAAGACTTTTCTGAGCTGGACTGGCTCCAGTCAGATTGAGAAAAACCTTCTTAAGATTCTCTGCGTGAGTCAAATCACATTTGGCTCATTCAAAATGAAAAATATTGCACGAGGAGAAAGTTAGGCTAAATCGTGTGCTAGCATGATTTTCTTGAACCTAATTGGATCTAATCCAAATCAATCAAACTAGGCTAGCTCAATTAATGACATCTAGACCCTAACTCTTGTTTGTATGACCCAGTTAGGTTCATTTCCATATGGTAATGAGACATATCGTGATCTCATCATCGACATCATCGAAACTCCTTTCAATGGACTAGAACTCTTTTGATTCAGACAATTAGAATGATCGATCATCAATATCATTCTAATTACTCCCAAAATCCATCAGTAACACCTAGCAGTATATGGTGGCAACCCATCAGAAATGAAGATGAATCTCTCGATGCAGCTACCTGTGTGATTGAGTTCCTCTATCATGAGTTTCGATTGAATTAGGGTTAAGGTGAACTTGTCAAACCCAACATCAGTCATATGAATCAATCGATCGATCCGAGTCCGATGTGAAACCCCAATGGAAAACTCTTTTCCATTATTTTACTTTGCCATGGCCATGGGCTTAAAGACTCGATCTTTCGATCATCATAGGACTACTCCTCTCATCTACCGAGATTGATAGATCCCATCTTGGTGCAATCTGGTTCCTACAATGAATATACTACAGCCAACATACATCTCAGGGTTCTGAATGGCTAGGAGACTGAGTTATGGTGTAGTCAAACTATAACACATTCAAGGTGAACTGTCGATGCACCTTAGGTCAAAGAACTAGACACACAGCTGCAGCATCAAGCTAGTCATCGATGAGAAGGTAGACTTCCTTATGACTGCTCGAGATGGTCACGCTCAGTACTCTCATTCTCAATGAATACTTGTACTCTCGCTTCGATGTCTCCACACCGTAGACTCAAGACTCATCTATTCTAAGAAAGCGATCGTACACCAACCTTCCAGATCGATCACCAACCTTGTGATGATCTTATGGTCAGGAGCTATTTATGAGTTAGTTATGTAAATTCATGCCTTAAATTTTCAACTCTTGAAAATATAAATTAACATTCCTACTAACTCAAAGGATGTATAACAGATATAATGTACACAATGTGATAGTAGAATAACCCTTTTATTTATTTATAGTCAAAATTATAAATTTGCTCTTACATTTGTGCAAGAATATGTCAGCCAATCTAGCATCTAGAGCACACATCTAACAATTTTTGAGTCCAACATATGAAAAAATCAAACCCTAGGGCACTCAAGCAACACTTGTTGAAAATCTCACCACCCTTTTTCAACTTTTGTGACTCAAATTCCCCTTTCTTTTTTCTCAAAATTTTTCCAAATTTTTTTTTTATATTTACCATATCCCTTCTCTCTTATTTTAGCCAAAAATCTTAGTAGAAAACCATGTGGGGCATCCCAATAAATAGGGGACCAAGGGATGTCACATGGGATGAAGGGGCGCCAACCTTTGGTGCTCCAACTTCCCATGTGCCAAATAAATTCACCTAGTGAATTTTTGGTATTCCAGATACTTGTAGTAGAAGAAACTCTTCCTTCTCTACATGCCATAAAAATCTAATTAATTTTGGCATCAAAACATAGGAGGTCTGGTTAGAACATTATGGCAACATGTAAAAATTAAGAGCCTTCTTCAAGAAGGACTCTTCCTTTCACATGCCAAAAATAAAGGGGGCAGTATTTATTTTATGCATGAGTTTTGGTGGGTGTAGAGGAGTCTTTCTCCACTTGAAACTGGTCTAAGTTAGATAAAGATCCAGTCTAAATTGATCCAATCCCATTAGGTCAAAGGCAACTGGTCTAGGTTACCTCAAATAATTTGATCTAAACCAATTTGGAAACTTGGATTAATACAATGTGCTAGCATATCAAATTAACCCATAGAATTTATATTAAACTCTAATTAGATTAGACCAAGGCCAAATCTCAAAGAGTGCGATCTATTGGGTTCCAAATTTAGTCAACAATATACCAAGACTTTCGACGTAACCCTAATCTGATGAGATTAGGTCATTCGAAGTGTCCCAATCAACTTGGACTCTTCCAAATTGACTCCAAAATTAAACTCTTTTAATTTTGATGAATCCATAAGTCAAAATTGATATCTAGCAACATGTCATGACTATCTAAAATATTTAAAATTTTGATAAAAAATTATCAAAATATCCTTCAGTGATAAGTTCCCGTATAAATCAATCTTTCAGTCAAACAACATCCCAAATGAGCTGTGGGCATGAAAATATATCAAATCCAATCACTTATCATTATGTATCTTGATCAGAAGGCAATAATTCAGTTGATGATATATTAAAAATTCTTTTCTAACTATCATCCTACTTTGACCAAAGACTTCCAGAATCACCATCCTATGAGATCACATAGGATGTTTGCTCCCCTTATTAGGAGTGACTGATCCCTTATTAATCACTCACAACCTCCATGCATACTTTACCATATCTAGAACACCCCACACAAGGATCAAAGAACTAAGTTAGATAGTGAACCAAAATATGGATCCATGTACACAAGGTACCATGGTGACCTCATGTCTAAGGATTACATACACAACTCCCAGTAGAAAAATATCGATTGACATGTAAACAAGACTCCATCTGATATTCTCTCGCAAGTCAATCCAGTGAACTTATTCTCTAATGAGCACCCATATCCTTGTATTAGTATCACCACACAAGTAGTTGTGAGGTCAACCACCCTCATTTTTGAGCATACATAGGACGTGCCAGTCTTATCGGTATCATTGACCTCTGACTCAATGTACCAACAACTAGAAATATTTTAGGTTAAGGCTATCAAGAAATTAGATTTTACTAGCATGATCTCATCACGGCCCTAAAATCATTATCCAAATCTATGGGATTCATTATAATCTTAAAATAAATAAGATGCAGCATGTAATAAAATAAAAATATCTTATTTTAATAATCATAAATATCAATTACATGAGTCTGAAAGATAAATTACAATAAATACTTTATCACATCCCATATGCGATTGACTTCTAGGGCATTATTCTTTCAGGAACCAAGAGGGAGAAGAGAGGGAGGCATGCGTAGCTTATGGGAGGCATGGGGACTACTAAAAATCTGATGCTAAGATCCTTAAAAAAGGATCTTTTAAATAGGCAAAAGGTTTGAATCTTATTCAAAATCAAACAGCCCCTTAATGCAAGTTTTATTTGCATTGGACTCCTTGGAGTCCTTGATCTTTGACCATGCCTAGAAGACCAAAAGGGGCGCCAACCCTTGGCACCCTCTAAAAAATTTTTCTACATGCCAACTAGTGCTTAAGAGACACACTAGCTGATCCTTCACACCCTCATCTAAGTGGGCATGCCCAACTTGACCAAATCAAGTGGCACCCCATGTGAAACAATCAAGGAAATGCTTAAGGGTTTGAACCCTTAATGCATATGATCCAAAATTCTAGGTGCTCATGTTGGGAAATGTGTCCGAAAAAGCCAATCATCAAGCTGTTGACGGTTGAGTAACCAAGTATTGTAATTGATTTGTTAATAAATAAAATATGTTTGGCATCTTCATCATAAGCTTTCATCTTCTAATGAACTCCGTTGTTATGATGAAGTCCTTAGGACTATTTAGATTCGATAAAGAGAGGATTTATCGATTAGTCCTTAAAACTGTTCACGACCAAATGATAGGCTGTTAATAAGGACGACAGCTCCTATCGAGCATAGGTCGCTGTAGGCCATATGGGTTGATTGTCCTCTTAACCAAAGAGTGTGGAGACACTGGTATGGCATACAGGTGAGATGTAAGGGTACATCATCATTGAACGTGACCAACTCCAGAGCATTCTGCTGTCGAGAATGTCTCTGATGGGATATAGGTATAAGTGTCCCGTAGACTTGAGATCGCCTCAGTGACTTACAAGCAACTCACTGTGCTTTGGTACTGGACTAACTGAATTTCTAATTCAGGGACGGAAGGCTTCTGGGCACAGTCAAGTACTTGCGAAGTCAGAGTGTGATCGAGATGGGATTGACCACTCCAAGAGTTGGAGAAGAATGAGTCACTGTATTTCAATTTAGCAAAACCTTAGCCAGGATAATCCATCAGATAGATTTGATATTTTGAAATACAATGTGGACAACCTGATAAGAGTTGACAGTTAAACTCTGGGGTGTCCTATGATCATTTTGGTCAAGAGGATGAATTATATGAAAACTATATCCGCATGGGTTCAAGGATGTTGTTCTACACATTCGACCTATCCGATCGTCGGGTATCATTGCTAGATGGTCACTTCGATTGGTATAGGAATTTGTTCCTATGCTATCGGCTTAGGTTCGGACCTATGAGGTCACATACATTAGAGTTCATGATCCGATCAGATGGTTGATCAACGATTAAGAATCGTTCTAGGGTTAAATGATCAATACGATTAACATTTAACCCAGTGCAAGTGTTGCAGGAGGATCTATTAGCAATTCGATTACTCATTGGCTTAATTTGATTAAGCCAATGGGCTGAGATTAAGTCTAATTAAATATGATTTAATTAGATTTGGTTTGGGCTTGATTGGATCAAGTCCAATTGGTTTATTGGATAAGCCAAGTGCAAAGAAAAACTAGTCCTAGTTCAACTAGGACTTGGGTCAATCTAATTTCTAATTTGATTAAAAAATTAAATCAGATTTAAATCTAATTTAATCTGATTAAATTAGATTTTTAATTAGGTTAAGACCTATTTTAATTGGGTTGATCTAATTTTGATTTGATTTGGTTTGGAAAACCAAATTAAAACAAGTCATAAGACAGAATCCTAGTAAGACTAGGATTCCACCTTGCGCCACATAAGCCTTCTCCACGCCCTCTCTCTTATTCAACGCCAATCTCCACTTATTTTGTGCGACAAAAGTCCTCTCCCAGATCTCTCCCACGTTCACAAAAGGTCTCCTCTCTTCTTTCTTACATGGAAGGTGGTTTGGATCAAATCTAAAAGGAATAAGTTTGGATTTCGAATTCTATGAGATAGAGTTTTAGAAATCCAAAACTCTTTCAATTTTGCACCGAATTTATCCAAATTTTTTTTGAAATTTTTATGAATTTTAGGGTATACATTGTGCACCCTTTTCTGGTGATCCATGCATGAAAATATGAAGGAGGTGCTCAAGAGTTGGGCGTCCCTTAACTTGCCATGTTTGGATAAGCCTTGACTAGGTGTTTGACCTAGACAAGGACTCTATCATATCTCTCTATATAAGATGAGTTTCTTCATAAAATTTTAGAAGAAGTTAGAGATTTGAGAGACCTTTGTTCTATCCAAAAATTAGAGAGAAATACCTTTGGGTCTTGGAGATATAAAAGACGCAAGTTTGGGTGTCCAGAGAGAAAAATGTGAAGAAGAAGAGGGTCTTCTTCTAGGGTTTTTGTTTTCATATCTTTCCTCCCTCCATCTTGAGTTTCCTGAGAGCGTCTCAGATCTGAAACTCCTCCTTGTACTTTCCATCTTTGGAAGAGTCCAAATCAAGAAGAAGGAGGCACCTGATCAACCATCAAAGAAGGATCAGCGCAGTACTAGCATACTGTGCTGATTTCCTGAAGCAGGACTTCTGATCGAGATTCGTGGGCTCGTGTGGATGACTCCTAGAGGCCGGACGCATGTGCAGCTTGCAACATCATCCTCAAGCCCAGATCAACAAGGTTAGAACGTCTAACTTGCAAGGTAATAGATCTGATCTATTGTTTAATACATACATTAGATGTAGTATAGAAACATGTTGATATGATCAACATATTGTTCATGCTATATTTATATATTTTAATTTCTGATTTAATGCTATGTAATAATCATGTAATAGGATCTTAGATCTAGGAATTTTTTGATTTTAGAAAATAAATTTTGATTTATTTTAGTCTTCCGCTGTATGATCTTGAAAAAGTTTCAAGATCTAACTCTGAAACCCTAGATCTGGTTCCTACAATTGGTATCAGAGCCTAGGTTCTTTATTACATGATTATTTATATATGCTTAGATTATTTTTTAGATTAGATCTAATTTATAATATGATTATTAAATCTAAAATTAAAATTTTAGATCAATCACAAACTGCAAGGTTGTCCTATTGTAAAGTTTACCCCTTACAGTGCAAAGGTTGTCCTAGTTTGTGTAGATCTATCTTTAATCATAAATTTGTTAGATATGATCTAGATTAAATTTATGATTTATTAGATTTAAAAGATGTTTAAATCTGAAATAAAATCTCTTTGTTAATAATTTTTGTGCAAAAAAATTGTCCAAAACTTAATTAAGAATTAAGAAGTTGTTTGAATAGGTTCTAGGATTGTGAATTGAAGAACCTAAGACACAAACCATAACACATTGGGTTAATGGGTTAGCGGGAATTAGGTCCATTAATTGGGTTAGACCTATGGTTAGATTGAAGATGGACTTAATTAGAGAATTGACTAAATCTAATCAATTGTTGTCTTAGATTAGGTCAAGGATTCTCTAGATCAATTACAATAGTTGTAGTTGGTCAAGTCCATGTCTTTCACGAGAACCAAATGGACTTGATTCTTGGCTAAGCAGTCTAGCACGAACTGTTAGGTTGATCTAATCGAAACTAATTAAACCAGTTGGTATCTAAGGTAAACCAGACCGGTGGTTTTTAATTGGGAGTCCGCTTACCTGGCCATTTCTGATGGTGTCTAAGGCAA
The DNA here is from genome assembly GCF_000442705.2 of Elaeis guineensis. Lineage (NCBI taxonomy): Eukaryota > Viridiplantae > Streptophyta > Magnoliopsida > Arecales > Arecaceae > Elaeis > Elaeis guineensis. The sequence continues at coordinate 46,802,007 of NC_025994.2, forward strand.
GCTTTGTCAGACCCTCCCACTGATCGAACTTATCTGGCCTCTTGGTGAAATTATGTTTTGATCAGATCACTTGACTATTCGAGCTGACCCATGTCAGCTAGGTAAATCAGTGTGACTGATTTAGGTGCTCCTAGACCAGCCCTGGTCTCCCTTAAGCTGACTTGGTGAAGCCAGTGGGAGGATCATGATAAGCTGGTTCATCTGACTTCATCCTCTATATTATTTAAATCCTCTAAAATTATTAGGTCCTTAAAATGATAAAATTATGGAGATAACTGAATCATAGCCTCCCATTAAGGTGTTTGATAATGAGTCCATTAACTCAATAATCATTGCAGACCCAAAGGCCTGGTGCTTGTTGACTAATGAAATTATCACTCATCATATGACGACTTGAAAGTGTCTCTCTAATGATGGTTAGGTGAGCCAACCAAAGTTGGGCTTAATCATTCGTTGGTTAGATACACCATGTATGATCATGTTAATGGTTGGACCTAACTGGATCCTTACAATGGAGGCCAAAGCCTACTGATTAGGTTTTTGGGGCAAAATTAAAATTACTAGAAATTGTTTAGAGAAATAATTGGTTATGAACCTACCCCTAGATGTACATGGGTTGGCTAACCAAAGTTGGGCTTGTGTGTAGTCTAAGTGGATTCTAGTACCCGCTAAGGAATTAGGGTAATTCCTCGAATTGGAGGTAGAGGCTACCAATTCGAATAAAATAATGGGAGAAACCTTTTGATTAAAGTCCAAATCTTTAGGTTTAATGAATCAATTACTAATTAGGTTATGGTTCTCCTTTGTGCAAATATGGCCACTTCCCTATTGCTTCGATCGTTGTTGGACAATGATATGTTGGTGGGATCCAATTTCGGTAGCTGGTACCGAAAGTTGAAGATAGTCCTGGAGCATGAACGGATCCTATATGTGATAATGGATCCTGCACCTGAGGAGTTAGCTGTCAATGCATGTGGAACAATCAGAGACACTTACCAGAAGTGGCTCAGTGATCGGACCATGGTGCGTTGTATCATGCTGGCTGCCATGAGCAATGAGTTCAGTCGCAGATTCGAGATGACTCAGCCAAAGGACATGCTTCAAGTGTTGGAGGATGCCTTTAGCACACCCGATGACGTAGAGAGGTACAAGACTCGTTGTGCCATCTTCAACGCCAAAATGCGGGATGGTGCCTCTATCACTGATCATGTATTGTACATGATCGAGCTGATGGAACGATTGAGCAAGCTCGGCTTTTTCTTGCATGAGCAGCTTGGGAAAGATGCAATACTGAACTCGCTGTCCAAGTCTTATCTCCCATTCCTCACTCATTATAGAATGACAAAGCCTGAAGAGAACTACCACAGGTTACTGGGGTTACTTTAGAACTTTGAGAAGGATCACCAACTCCTCAAGGAGTCGGTGAACTTAGTGAGAGGTTCATCTTCTGGTTCTCGACCTTTTGAGAAAGGAAAGAAGAACAAGAAGAAGAAAGTGAAGAAGGTGCAAGTTCAGGCTGGGACATCAGTGCAGAGCCAGACCAAAAGGATCAAGCCTGATAAGAGTCTATTCAATTGGCAAGCACCCTAGATTAGATAGTGTGTCTGATATCTACTTATGGCATTGGAGGCTAGGTCATATAAACAAGAATAGAATAAACAGGCTGACTCAAGAGGAAATCTTCGAAGTCAGTGATTGTGAATCACTTCCAACCTGTGAGTCCTGTCTTCTTGATAAAATGACCAAGTCACCTTTTACTGGAAAAGGTGAGAGAGCTACTGAGCTCCTGGGCCTAGTACATACTGATGTATGCGGGCCCATGAGCACCAATGCTAGAGGTGGATATTTCTACTTCACAACTTTCACGGATGACCTATCCCAATATGGATATGTCTATCTGATGAAACATAAATCGGATTCATTTGAAATGTTCAAACGATTCCGAAGTGAAGTAGAAAAACAAACTGGAAAGAGTATTAAAACTCTTCAATCTGATTGAGGAGGAGAATACCTTTCTAGTAAATTTCTCACATATCTAGGAGAGAATGAGATTCTCTCCCAATGGACTCCTGCAGGAACACCACAGCATAATGGTGTGTCTGAAAGGAGGAATCGGACTCTGTTAGATATGGTTCGATCCATGATGGGTTTTGCTAGCTTGTCGATATCCTTCTGGGGATATGCACTCGAATCGGCCTGTTATCTGTTAAATAGGGTTCCAAGTAAGTCTGTAATTAAGACTCCATATGAGATATGGATAGGGCGTAAGCCAGTACTTTCACACCTTAGGGTCTGGGGGTGCCCGGCCTATGTCAAACGATTAGTCACAGACAAACTTGGACCTAGATCTGACAAATGCTCATTCATAGGGTACCCCAAAGAGACAAAAGGATATTTTTTCTACCATGCTGATGAACAAAAGGTGTTCGTCAGCCTTAAGGCAATCTTTTTAGAAAAGGAGTTCCTTGGTGAAGGAACCGTTGCCTCTAAGGTTGAACTTGATGAAGTTCAACAGGTAGAAGGACCGACACCAATAGCTGAACCTGAGTCGGATATGATTAGATCAGATCTGGAGCCCAATATACCTGCATCATTAAGACGATCTGGTAGAGTACCGCGTCAGCCGGACAGATACTACGGTTTCTTGGTTCGGAATGGTGATCCCATCGAACTTGATGAGAATAATGAGGATCCGATCACCTATATGGATGCAATGCAGAGACCTGATTTCGAGAAATGACTTGAAGCCATGAAATCCGAAATGGAATCCATGAAGGTCAATGATGTATGGACATTGGTTGACCCACCTGAAGGGGTTAAACCCATTGGGTGTAAATGGGTCTTCAAAAGGAAGAGGGGCGCAGACGGAAAGGTGGAGACCTATAAAGCCCGTCTGATCGCCAAGGGGTATCGTCAACGTTATAGTATTGACTATGACGAGACATTTTCCTCTGTGGCAATGCTCAAATCCATTCGGATAATGCTTGCAATAGCTGCCCATCTGGATTATGAGATCTGGCAGATGGATGTAAAGACAGCTTTCCTGAATGGAGAGCTGACTGAAGAGGTGTATATGATACAACCTGAGGGGTTACATCCACAGATGAGTCCAAGGTGTGCAAGCTTCAGAGATCCATTTATGGATTGAAGTAAGCTTCTCGGAGTTGGAACATGCATTTTGATAAGGTGATCAAAACGTATGGCTTCATTAAGAATGGAGAAGAGCCCTGCATCTATAAATGGGCAAATGGTTCAGTTGTGGTATTCTTTGTCTTGTACGTGGATGATTTTCTCTTAATCGGGAATGACAACCCCGCACTACAGGGAATAAAAGTTTGGTTGTCATCACAGTTTTCCATGAAGGACTTGGGTGAAGCATCTTACATCCTAGGGATGAAGATCTATAGGGATAGATCTAAAAGGATGATTGGGTTATCCCAGTCCATGTACATAGATACTGTGCTAAAGAGATTCAGCATGGAGAATTCCAAGAAGGGCTATCTACCGATAGGCCAAGAAATTTCTCTCTCTAAGAAGGATTGTCCGACAACTCCTGAAGAGAGAGAGCGTATGAGTAGAGTCTCATATGCTTCAGCCGTGGGATCTATCATGTACGCCATGACATGTACAAGACCAGATGTGGCATACTCACTAGGAGTAGTGAGTAGATACCAATCTGATCCTGGAGAAAACCACTGGAAAGTGGTTAAAGCCATCCTTAAGTATTTGAGAAATACTAAGGACCAATGGTTGGTTTATAGCGAGTCAGATCTGAAACTTGTGGGGTTCACAAACTCCAGCTTCCAATCTGACCATGATGACAGCAGGAGCGTGTCGGGTTATATCTTTACTCTGAATGGTGGAGCCATCTGCTGGAAGAGTTCCAAGCAGCATACTGTGGCAGACTCTGTTTGTGAAGCAGAGTACATCGCAGCATCGGATGCCGCGAAGGAAGCTGTGTGGCTAAGAAAATTCATCACCGAGCTCGGAGTAGCACCCTCCCTCGATGGTCCATTCTTGCTCTACTGCGACAGCACTGGTGCCATAGCTCAGGTGAAGGAACCCAAAGCACATCAGCGGATGAAGCACATCTTGCGCCGCTTCCATCTGATCCGAGAGAACGTCGACCTTTAGAAGATCGACGGAAAGGAGAACCTAGCCGACCCCTTCACTAAAGCCCTGGCAATAAAGGAGTTCGACAACCACAAGTCGAAGATGGGTATTAGATACTATGTCGAGTGGCTTTAGGACAAGTGGGAGTTGTTGGGAAATACGTTCCAAAAAGCCAATCGTCAAGCTGTTGACGGTTGAGCAACCAAGTATTGTAATTGATTTGTTAATAAATAAAATATATTTGGCATCTTCATCATAAGCTTTCATCTTCTAATGAACTCCGTTGTTATGATGAAGTCCTTAGGACTATTTAGATTCGATAAAGAGAGGATTTATCGATTAGTCCTTAAAACTGTTCATGACCAAATGATAGGCTGTTAATAAGGATGATAGCTTCTATCGAGCATAGGTCGCTGTAGGCCATATGGGTTGGTTGTCCTCTTAACCAAAGAGTGTGGAGACACTGGTATGGCATACAAGTGAGATGTAAGGGTACATCATCATTGAACGTGACCAACTCCAGAGCATTCTGCTGTCGAGAATGTCTCTGATGGGATATAGGTATAAGTGTCCCTTAGACTTGAGATCGCCTCAGTGACTTGCAAGCAACTCACTGTGCTTTGGTACTGGACTAACTGAATTTCTAATTCAGGGACGGAAGGCTTCTGGGCACAGTCAAGTACTTGCGAAGTCAGAGTGTGATCAAGATGGGATTGACCACTCCAAGAGTTGGAGAAGAATGAGTCGCTGTATTTCAATTTAGCAAAACCTTGGCCAGGGTAATCCATCAGATGGATTTGATATTTTGAAATACAATGTGGACAACCTGATAAGAGTTGACAGTTAAACTCTGGGGTGTCCTATGATCATTTTGGTCAACAAGATGAATTATATGAAAACTATATCCGCATGGGTTCTAAGGATGTTGTTCTACACATTCGACCTATCCGGTCGTCGGGTACCATTGCTAGATGGTCACTTTGATTGGTATAGAAATTTATTCCTATGCTACCGGCTTAGGTTCGGACCTATGAGGTCATACACATTAGAGTTCATGATCCGATCAGATGGTTGATCAATGATTAAGAATCGTTCTAGGGTTAAATGATCAATACGATTGACATTTAACCTAGTGCAAGTGTTGCAGGAGAATCTATTAGCAATTCGATTGCTGATTGACTTAATTTGATTAAGCCAATGGGCTGAGATTAAGTCTAATTAAATATAATTTAATTAGATTTGGTTTGAACTTGATTGGATCAAGTCCAATTGGTTTATTGGATAAGCCAAGTGCAAGAAAAAACTAGTCCTAGTTCAACTAGGACTTGGGTCAATCTAATTTCTAATTTGATTAAAAAATTAAATCAGATTTAAATCTAATTTAATCTGATTAAATTAGATTCTTAATTGGGTTAAGACCTATTTTAATTGGGTTGATCTAATTTTGATTTGATTTGGTTTGGGAAACCAAATTAAAACAAGTCATAAGACAGACTCCTAGTAAGACTAGGATTCCACCTTGCACCACATAAGCCTTCTCCACGCCCTCTCTCTTATTCAACGCCAATCTCCACTTATTTTGTGTGACAAAAGACCTCTCCCAGATCTCTCCCACGTTCACAAAAGGTCTCCTCTCTTCTTTCTTACATGGAAGGTGGTTTGGATCAAATCTAAAAGGAATAAGTTTGGATTTCGAATTCTATGAGATAGAGTTTTAGAAATCCAAAACTCTTTCAATTTTGCACCGAATTTATCCAAATTTTTTTTGAAATTTTCATGGATTTTAGGATATATATTGTGCACCCTTTTCTAGTGATCCATGCATGAAAATATGAAGGAGGTGCTCAAGAGTTGGGCGTCCCTTAACTTGCCATGTTTGGATAAGCCTTGACTAGGTGTTTGACCTAGACAAGGACTCTATCATATCTCTCTATATAAGATGAGTTTCTTCATGAAATTTTAGGAAATATCAGAGATTTGAGAGACCTTTGTTCCATCCAAAAATCAGAGAGAAATACCTTTGGGTCGTGGAGATATGAAAGACGCAAGTTTGGGTGTCTAGAGAGAAAAACGTGAAGAAGAAGAGGGTCATCTTCTAGGGTTTTTGTTTTCATATCTTTCCTCCCTCCATCTTGAGTTTTCTGAGAGCATCTCAGATCTGAAACTCCTCCTTCTACTTTCCATCTTTGGAAGAGTCCAAATCAGGAAGAAGGAGGCACCTGATCAACCATCAAAGAAGGATCAGTGCAGTACTAGCATACTGTGCTGATTTCCTGAAGCAGGACTTCTGATCGAGATTCGTGGACTCATGTGGATGACTCCTAGAGGCCGGACGCATGTGCGGCTTGCAACATCATCCTCAAGCCCAGATCAGCAAGGTTAGAACGTCTAACTTGCAAGGTAATAGATCTGATCTATTGTTTAATACATACATTAGATGTAGTATAGAAACATGTTGATATGATCAACATGTAGTTCATGCTATATTTATATATTTTAATTTCTGATTTAATGCTATATAATAATCATGTAATAGGATCTTAGATCTAGGGATTTTTTAATTTTAGAAAATAAATTTTGATTTATTTTAGTCTTCCGCTGTATGATCTTGAAAAAGTTTCAAGATCTAACCCTGAAACCCTAGATCTGGTTTCTACAGCTCAATGATTGGAGCCTAATAAATCTAATTTATTTAGATATTTAGTAGATAATTAACTTAAATTAATCTTATCAAATAAAAAATTTAAGTATCAAGAAGAAATTGGGTTCAATCATGTGCTAGTAAGGTTGTCCTGAATCCAAGAGGATTTCTCTAAATCCAACTAAGACTTCATAAGTTTAATTATTTATTTTAGATCTAATTTCTTTATTGTGTGACCCCATAAGTTTAATTCTATCTGGTAGTGAGATATACCAGGATCTCTATCATAGTATCATTGAAACTCTTTTCAATGGATCAGAATAATTTTTCTCTGACTCATCAAAGATTGTTGATTCTGAACAACCCTAGTGACCTCTCACAATCCATCAGTGATAGCTAGTAGCATGTAGTGGCAATCCAACAGAACCAAAAAAAAATCTTAAGGTATAGTTCACATGTGATTCAGTCTCTCTACTATGAGTCTCAACTAGATGGTAGGTCATAAATAAATTATCAAACCTCATCATCAGTCATATGATAGATTTGATTAGCTTAAATCCAATTATGATCTTCGTGAAAATTCTTTTCCATCAATCATATTGCTATGTTCATAGACTTACAAACCTAGCCTCAAATCTCATAGGTCTACTCTTTTTTATTAAGGTCAATAGATTTCATCTAGATGTACACCATACTCCTATAGTGGATCAACTATCATCAATATTCACTACAAAATCTCATTGAGATCATGTTTATGTGTCAGTCAAATTTTAGCAGTTTTACTGTAAGAAACTGTGCCATCATAAGTCAAAAGACCATTCACGCAACTACAGCATTGAGATGATCACTAACGATCGAATAGAAATCCACATGATCTCTCGTATGATCACACTCAGTATTAGTTGCTCTCTAACAACTATATGCACTCATCACTCAGTATCTCTATACTATAGACTAGAGATTCATCTACCTCGAAAGAAGTGATCTATATATCGTCTCTCTAGATCGAGCACCATCCTCATGGTGATACTATGATCAGGAGTATTTGAGAATTTTATACATACCTCTAATTCTCACTCTTTGAGAATATGTATCGAAGTATTATTCTGTGAATGATTCAAAGACATATTACTCTTGAATGAAAATAAAACTTGCTCTTTTATTGATCAAATCAATATTTTAAGTATAAAATTATGCCTTTTATTTATTACAATGTGTCAGTTGTATTGACTTCTAGGACATATATCCAACAAAAATGTGATAGCTTCTTGTCGTTCTCGTCTCTAGAGGGACTCTTACTTTTATAAATATTTTAGTGAGAGGCATACCATAAGGTATTCATGCTTTCCTCTTTGATGCAACCTCCCTCATATGATGTAACATTATCCCTGGAAGATTTAAAGGGGCACCTTTGACAATACACATCATCACCATAAGCTCCCTCTCAGAAAGTGTTAATATATATGAATTGTTTATTAATAAAAATTATTTAGATTTTTCATCACAAAGTGTACATCTTCTTCTGAAACTTCTATATTATGATGAAGTCCTTAGAACTATTTTTCAATTGATAATGAAGGATTTATCATAGTTCTTAAATCTGTTCGCGATCAAATGATACGTTGTTACTCGAATGATAGCGTTTATAAAGTATAGGTCGTTTTGTGCTATATGGGTTGATTGTCCTATTAATCAAGGAGTGTGGAGACACTGATATGGCATGTAGATAAAATATAAGGATATATTTCACTAAATATGATCAACTGCAAAGCACTCTACTGTTAAGAATACTCGTGAAAGATATGGGTATATGTGTCTCTCCGACCTGAGATCACCATGGTAACTTGCAAGCAACTCACTGCACTTTGGTGCTAGGCTATCTAAATTTATAATTCAGTAATAGAAGATTTTTAAGCACAGTCAAGTACTTGTGAAGCTAGTGTGTGAGTCAAAATGGGATTAACTACTTTTGATTTTAGGAGATAGTGTTGCATTATGTTTCAATTCAGCAAAATCAAGGCCTGGGTAGTCCATACGAGAAGTCACAAGATTTCTGAGGTTGAGATATATTATGGATGTACTGATTAAGAGTTGATAGTTTAACTTTAAAATCATCTTAAGCACTGAGGGTTAAAGGGATGAATTATACGATAACCATAGTCCAAGATTCTTGAATGTTGCTTTGCAATCATTTGGTCTATCCGGACGTCGGGTACCATTGCTAGATGGTTACTTCGATTGGTACAAAAATTTATTTTTATACTATTAGCTTAGGTTTGAACCTATGGGGGCATACTTAAAAAAAATTTCTAACTATCATATGACTGATTAATGATTGAGAATCATTCAAAAGTATAATCATCAATATGATTGATGATTGACCTTATGCAAAAGTTGAAATGAACTAATTCACTAAGGATTAGTAAATTATAGAAGAATTAATTAGTAATTAGATTATTGATTAGCTTAATTTGATTCAGCATTGAGATTTGGATCAAGTCTAATTGAAATGGATTCAATTAGGACTTGATTAGGTTATTTGATGACATAATTGCTAAGGGTGTCTGATTTCTAATTTGCTCTGAACTTGGACTCGATTAATTTTTGATTGGATTAGAATTTAATTAAGTTAATTATATATCTAATTAGATTAGGTTCACATATCTAATTGGATCTAACCTAATTTGATTTGGTTGGGACTTAATTGGATCAAATTGGAATTCAAATTGGTTTTAATTTCAAAGTCCCTTGCACACCTCATCTCCACACCCTTTCTCATCAACACAAATACCAGATTTGCATGAGAAATAATCCATGCGTAAACCCTCTTGTTGCCTACTTTGGATAAGGGATAAGTTGGTAGAAGTTAGAATTCAAATGGTTTGAATTTGAACGAAACAACTTAATCTTATCTAGTGGTTATGAGACCCTACCCTTATCCCCACACCTACTTTAAGAAGGCCTTTGATTTGTGCGACAAATCTGATGCTTTTTACCATAAGAAAGGGTTTCTCAGAGTGGGGCATGATACCAAGAAGGGAAGGGCTTTTTGTGCATGTAAAAGAGGAAATCTAGTTCCTCTTGGGTGTGAGGTTTTGGGATGAGTACCCTAGGGTTACGGCCAGGGTTTTGGGAAGAGTGAAAAGAGAGAAGAGAGTTCTCTATTTCTTCATCTTCCACTACTTAATCTTCCTCCTAGATGTCCTTCCTCATCCTTTCAAAAGAGTTTGAGCGGACTGACGAAGGAGAGTAGATCAGCCAATGAGAAGATTTTTGCACAAGCTAGCACTTCCAATAAGATCGATCAGTGCAGGGCTTCGAGTGGACTTTTCGTAGAGACCGGACATCCTGTATAGCTGTGAGCAATTGAGAAGAACTCTTTACCATGAGGCTTAGTCGCAGTGATTAGCTACCGATGCTCTAGTAAGAGATTCAATCTTTGTAGATTAGATCTACCCATGATGGTCTAGATTTGATCTAGACTATAGCAGATATGACCTGCTACCTGCATTGATATGATCAATCATATTTAGATTTTAGATCTTGCATAATTTTTATATCATATGATCCTCTAAAGGAAGTTTTAGATCTACTCTAAGCATGCATAATAGATTAAAATATTTAATCAAGTCTAATTTTTGCTAAAAATTTTAAAATTGCATCCACGAAACTACCTAGTTTTCCTTCAAATGGTATCAAAGCCATGGTTCGATATGACATGATTTTATCTGAACTAAGATCTGATTTCTTGTTGTTTAGATTAGATCTAAATAATTTTATGCTCAGATCTGATATTAGATCAATTATATATATGATATATATTATATTAGATGATCCGATTAGTAAGTACTCGAATTGGATTGATCACCAAGCCATCCGATCATAAGAGCAAGTAGGGTTTAAAGATCCCATCTTTTAATATGATTGGGTACTCTTATGGCGTGTAGGAGGAACATGTGATTATATCCCATGATGAATAATGCAAAAGAAAAAAATTACTTTTTTACCAAACCCTAGATCTGAAAATCATAGGATTGTTGTATGTGATTCAATTTGTATGAAAAGAAGTAACATCTAATCTTAATGATTAAAATTATTTTAATCATGAAGAAATAAAATTTGAAATCATAAAAAGTTTAGATTAGATCTAAAATTTATTTATGATTGATTTTATTTTAGTTTATGTAGAATTTTTTAGATCTGAAACTTTATAATAGTTACTGGCATGTCTGTTGAGCCAACTCAGTTTTGAACTGAGTCAACTCAGTCCCTTGATTTAGTTGGCTCAGTTTCTAATTGAGCCGATCCAATTACAGAAACTGAGCCGATCCAATTACAACAGATGGATAAAATAGGTTATTGTTCATTTACCGCAAGTTGACTAAGTCAAAGACTTAGTCTTCCCACTATAGTGAGCCGGCTCAGTCCAGGGGTAAACCGATTAAATTTCATAATAGAAAATTTTTACATAAAATTGATATAAAATATTTAAAAAATTGAAATTATTTTAAATCCAACTTAAACCCATGTTAAATTCAAACTTAATTGAGAACTAAGGGTTGAATTAATTAGATCTAAAATTATGAATTTTAGATCTAATGATATTGTATAAAATATGGGGGCATGGGTTAGCTCAAATTAGATCCTCTTAATTGGGTTAGACCTAAGTTTAGAATCAAATGTAATATAGACCATTTAGAGAAAATGATTAAATCTAACTAAAAGTTAAATTACATTAAATCAAAATTTTTTTAGATCTAATACAATCATTGTAGTTGGTCAAGTCTATATCTTTGATTAGACTAAATAGACCTTGATTGTGGCTTAGTGGTTGAGTCCGAGTCATTAGGCTGATCAAATCGAAGTTAATTAACCAGTTGATGTTTAAGGTAAGTTTGGCAGTCTTGATCGATGGTCATTAATTGAGAGCTACTCATCTAGATTCAGTCTATGGTGAGTTAATGGCATATCCCTCCCATCGATCTCACTTATTTGACTAACATGATAAATTATATTTTAATTAGATCACTAAGTGATTCAAGTTGACCCATACTAGCTAGAAAACCAGTATGACTGATTTAGGTGCCCCTAGAATGACTTGTTGGTAGTCCTCTTCATAACTTGATGAAGTCAATGAGAGGATTTATGACTTGTCGATTCGATCAGTTTGTCTATAGTCTCTTTAATCTGACTTGATAAAGTTAGTGAGAGAATTTATGACTTATCGATTGGACCAGTCTGTCTCTAGTCCAATTCAATGACTTGGTGAAGTCCATGGGAAGACTTTTGATTGTTGGTTGATTTATTCTTTTTTCTAAAATATATCAATAAAACTTCTAAATTATTAGATTTCTAAAATGAAATAGTTATGGTGATAACTAGATTATAGCCTCCCATTAAGTTAGGTGATAATGAGTCTATTGTCTAATAATCATTGGAGGCTTAAAGGTCAGGTGCTTATCTGCTATTAGACTTATCATTCATAATATGATGATTTAGATGTGTCTTTTTGATGGTGGTTAGATTGGCCAACCAAAGTCGGGCCTAATTATTCATTAGTTAGATACATTGAATATGGTCATGTTAATGGTTGGATCTAATCAAATCTTTCAGTGGAGGCCAAAGTCTACTCAAAAGATACTTGAGGCAAAATTAATTATTAAAATTTATTTAAAAAAATAATTGATTAAGAACCTACCCATAGATGCACATGGGTTAGCTGACCAAAGTTGGACCCATGTATAGTTTGTGTGGATTCTAATACCTGCTAAGGAATTAATGTAATTTTTTGAATTGGAGGTAGAGGCTATCAATTTATATTAAAAAAACAAAAAAAATTTTAGACTAAAGTTCAAGTCTTTAGGCTTAATCAATTTATATAATAAGTCTTATATTTTTTTTCAGTTATGGCTAGTCCTATATCACTTCACTCACTATTTGACAGTGATAAACTTATTGGATCTAATTTTGATAGCTGGTATCAAAAGTTGAAAATAGTTCTAAAGCACGGAAGGATCCTGTATGTCCTTACAGATCTAGCATCTAAAGTTTCTGTATCCAACGCACATGATGCGGTCAGAGGTACTTATCAAAAGTGGCTAAATGACCGAACCACAGTGCGGTGCATAATGAGGGCAGTGATGAATAATGAATTTAGTTATAAATTCGAAGATACTTAGTCGAAAAAAATTCTTGAAATATTGAAGGAGTCTTTTGGCCCCTCTGAGGATGCATCTTCAGCGAGGCGCCAGTCCTTTGAGAAAAAAAATGAAAAAAAAGGTGCAAGTAAGTCATGCTTAGGTTGTGGAGCCCGAATTGACCAAGAAATCTAAGGTTAACATAAGACTGGCAGAATGCTTCTTTTGCAAGAAGCTTGAGCATTGGAAGAGGAATTGTCCTCTATATCTAGTGTCTCTTCATCCGAAAAGTCTAATGAAGAAAAATCAGCAAATGATTGCTAAATAAGGTGCTTATATGATAACACCTTGTAATTTCTTTATCTGTGATACTACTACTTTGGTATTGGATATTGAAAGTCTGATTCATATCTATAATTCATTGCAGAGACTTTAGGTTAGTGAAAAGTTTGGAAACACTGAGAGATTCTTGAACGTTGGAGATGAAAGTCACGTTCCAATCCTGGCTTTATGAATCATCGAGCTTATTTTCAATTCTAATAATGTTGTTCTTAGTAACCGTCACTATTATCTATCTTTTTTTATGAATGTAATTTTCATAGGCCTTTTAAACAATGGCGGATTTACTTTTTCAGTAAAAAATAATTTTAGTGATATCATTATGAATGCTATCACAATTACGCATGGATTATTAAGAAATGATATTTATTTATTATTACAGCCTGTTAGTATAACATACACACCAAACAAATATCCTAGAGTAGAAATAATCATGGATGCTTACCTCTGGCATTATAGGCTCGGTCATATAAATAAGGGTAGGATGAACAGGTTAAGTAAAGAGAGAATCCTCAAACTCAATGATTATGAATCATTATCGACCTGTGAGTCCTGTCTCCTTGGAAAGATGATCAAGTCACTCTTTATTGAAAAAAGTGAATAAGCCAGTGATATTTTGAATCTAGTACATACTGATGTATGTGGACCCATGAATATGAGTGTCAAAAGAGAGTTTAGCTACTTCATTATATTTACTGACGACCTATTGAGGTATGAGTATGTCTATCTTATGAAGCATAAATCTGAATCATTTAAAATATTCAAATAATTTCGTAATGAGGTAAAAAAATAAATTAAAAAGAGTATTAAAACTCTTCGATCAAACTGAGGAGGAGAATACCTTTCTGATGAGTCTTGATATATCTGAAAGAGAATGAGATTCTCTTACAATGGATCCATCCGGAGACACTACAACATAATGGGGTGTCTGAAAAGAGAAATCGAACTTTGTTAGATATAGTTTGATCCATGATGGGATTTGCAAGTCTGCCAGTCTCTTTTTGGGGTTATACTCTTAAGACACCATATAAGATATGGACTAGGCATAAACTGATACTCTCTTATCTTAGGATTTAGAGATGTTTGGCTTATGTCAAGCATTTGCAGACTAATAAGCTTGGACCTCGATCCAATAAGTATTATTTCATACGATATCCAGAAGAAACTAAAGAGTATTATTTCTATCTTGCTAAAGAACAAAAGTTGTTCATCAGTAATAAGGCATTCTTTTTAAAAAAGGAGTTTCTTAGTGAAGGAACTGATGCCTATAAGGTTGAACTTGAAGAAGTTTAACAAGTAAAAAAATTGACATAATCTAGTGAATCCATAGAATCAAATTTGATTAGATCAAATCCAGAGCGCATTATAGAGGCATCATTGAGGAGATATGGTAGAGTACCACATCAGTCGGACAGATACTATGATTTTCTGGTCTGGGATGGTGATCTTGTTGAACTCTATAAGAATAATGAGGATCCAATCACCTACATGGATGCCATACAGAGAATCCAATTCTTATAAGTGGCTTGAAGTCATGAAGTTTGAAATGGAGTCCATGAAGGTCAATAATGCATAGACACTCATTGATCCACCCGAAGGAGTAAAATCCATGGGGTGTAAATAGATCTCAAAAGGAAAAGAGGTGCAAATGGGAAGGTGAAGATTTATAAAGTCTGTCTGGTAGTCAAAAGTTATCGTCAGTATTATGATATTGACTATAACGAGATATTTTCTCCTGTGACAATGCTCAAGTCCATTCGAATTATACTTGCAATAGTGGTACATCTGGACTATGAAATCTGACAAATAGATATCAAAACTACTTTCTTAAATAGAGAGCTAGATGATGTTGCCCAGCTATGCAACCCAAGAGGGGGGGGGGTGAATTGGATTTCTAAAAATTTTAACCTTAACTTATATCTTATGAAAATTGTTTAACAATAGCTAAATAAATAAGGAGAGTATAGTTGATTCAAGGCTAATGGTTAAATGCAAGAATGCAAAAGAATAAAGAAGTTCTAAAGAAGAGCAATTAGGTACAACATAAACAAAAAGATTTATAGTGGTTCGGTGCCAACCTTGCACCTACATCCACTCCCCAAGCTCCTACTTGAGAATTCCAATCCACTAACTTGTATTCAACCTGAATACACTCGTCGAAAACTCTGACTCTAGCTATCCCAAGCTAGTTCACTTATTTTTTGGGTACAAGCCAACCCAATACAATCCGATTCAAGGTTCGGATCAACCTTCCCACGTTTTGAAACCCTTCCAAAATAAAAATAATAACTCAAAAGGAGTATTACAATTAATAGCACAGAAAATACACAAGAGCTCCTTTAATGAGCGAATGAGACTTTAAATACACTTTACTCAAATAGAAGAACCCTCTTTCTGATTTTCTCAAGATGGTTGGAGACTTGAATGAGCACTTGAGGAGTTGGTGAGCTTGAATTAAAAACTTCTTGAATGCTTTGAGTGGGCTCTTGCTTAGGGCTGAAAAGTATGCTTGAAATCTTCTTTTCAAAAATTCCTCTCCTTCATGATTCCCAACTTTTTGTCCCTTTTATAACTTTAAGAAATGGTGGAGAGTAATCTGGGCTGAAATAGAGCCGTTAGATCACATTAAATGAGCATTAAATGCACTTAAAATGGGTTAAAAACTAGCCATTGTGGAACATTCCCGTCACAGGGGTCGACTCATGGGTCGACTCATGCTCATGGGTTGACTCATGGGGTCGACCTCTGTTGAAAACAGCAAAAAATAATGGTTCTATAATTTTGGCCTAAAAACAGCAGAGGTCGACTCATGGGATCGACTCATGCTTGGGGGTCGACCCATGGGGTCGACTCACAGACTGTGCCAGCCAAAAAATTTTGCGTGCCAATCAGCCCTTTGTGCCATGAGTCGACTCATGAGGTCGACTCAAATTTACAAACATGAATATCTTTCAAAATATAAGTCCAAAAATTATAAAATTTTCTTCAATGGATCATAAATTTTTTGTTCTAGCACTTGATACTTTCAAATCAGGATTTGGTGAAATTATGATTTTGCCCTTGAAATGCAATAAGTCTTTTTCAAGCGAAAATCATTAGTAACCCCTTCAAATGCTTTGTAATCATCAAAATCAATCCAAGGAGCAACAATCTCCCCCTTTTTGATGATAACAAAATACTTGAGTAAAAGCATATATAAAACATTGAGCATGAATTTCAAATTTATGAAGATGCATTATTTAAGTACTATAGCCATGTATTGGAATGAAATGCATCATAGGTAGTTTGAAGATAAATATGAATTTTGCTATCAATTTAAAAATTACTTATTAATGCATTTGCTTGGAAAGAAGAGCTGATGATTTTGATTCTTTGGCACATGACACATGTGCCCATTTGCTTATGTTGCTCATTTGCTTAACAATTTGCTTATTGCTTAACAATTTGAAAATTTGCTCATTTGCTTAACATTTTGAAAATTTGCTCAATTGCTTAACAGTTTGAGAATTGCTTAACAGTTTGCTCATCTTATTACAATTGCTTAATAGTTTGCTCATCTCATTTGCTCATTTGATTTTTTACTCCCCCTTTTTGACAGCATCAATTGAGATTCTTTACTCCCCCTTTTTTTGAATATATTTTCTCTAATCCTTCCTTTTGATGGGATTAATTTTACTTCTTTAGCTCTTGATTGCTTATCTCTCTATTGCTTATTATTTTGCTCCCCCTTAATATAGCAATCATAAAAGATATACCAATTGGATACCATATTGCAATTTATAGTATTTACATCATGGATATGAGTTATGTTGCATGCACATAATTAAAAGCAACTCAATTTGAAAGTCATTCATTGAAAGTCAAAGAGTATATATTTATAATCAAAAAGTGACTGATTATATAGTTGTTCCAATACATATACCAAAATACAAAAGTCAATCAGTCAACATCATTGCATGGCCCAAAAAATAGATCCTAGACTAAAACTAAAGAAAAGACTAACTACTCAGGATCTAGTAGAGATCATGACTGGATGGATCAGAGTCAGATGAATCAGAGATGGGATGAGGAGATGAAGGATCACGACCAAGGGCTCGACCTCGACCCCGTCTGCCTCTGCCACGAGTGGAGGTGCCGGCACGAGGGGCGGGTGAGAAGATCCTGAAGGCTGCGAAATAATGGACTGTGCTGCAAGTGATAGTCTGATAGTGTCCAGAAGGTTTAAGGCTCTTGAAATAGATTAAAGCAGTGCAGTGAATTGGGTAGATGCATGCTCACTAGAGCCTCTGATCTCTCTCCTCAGAAAGTCAAATCCGCTCTCCAAGACTCCTTTAAGTCTGGCTGCCTCTGCAGATAGGTCTGAGACCTCAGTGATGTCCGAAGTGGGATGTGGATGGGCAAGAGCCAGTACTTGCCTCTGCAAGTCGAATACCCTGGCAATCAATCTCACTACACAACCCTCAAGCTACTGAATGCGAACTGACTGATCTGTAATCATCTGGAAGACAGTGGAGATATGAGGGATCAATGTCTGATCAGATACATCAAGTGATGTGGATCCCTGTGCAAAAGCTGAAGTGCCCAACTATCGAGAAAGTATGGAAACCACACGCTGAGAGATCATCTCTATTTGATCGTTAGCCAATCTGATCTCTGAGGGAAGTGCTCTACTGTCTGGCTGCTGGACTGGAGTGTGCCTCCTCGTAGACTCTGATGGGCCAGCCTCGTGATCTGAAACGAACTGAATGTCTGGAGATGCTGCCCTGAGATCATGGAGGGGTGAAGATGGTCCTTCTTCCTCAGCTCTATCCTCAGCTCTCTCTTCCACTCCTTTAGTCCAACCACCATTAGTCCTAGTAAATCCCATGCGGTGCAGAGTATGTTGATTGATGGTGTCAGAGTGAGAAAGTCTAGCTACTGCCTCCCCCTCAAAACTAACTCCAAACCTCCTGAATACCAAAGTGAGGGCCATACCGAAAGGCAGATGTGCCTTGGATCTATTCAGGGTTTCTCTCATAGCCTCGATCATTAATGCTGGGAGGTTCAAGGGGGTTTGGGTAATCACATGAAACATAATGCAGATATCTTGGCCTGAGAGGAGGTCATGTCTACCACTTCTAGGGAAGAAAAGCTTTGTTACCATTTGATGTAGTATCCTCATCTCAATGGAAAGGATCTTGGCCTCTAGTTTATTTAGGCTTCCCGAGAAGGTTCTTCCTAGTATCACATTAATTCCTTCTTCCTTGACTGGGAGTTCCATGTTTGAGTATCCCTCACAGGGCAAATGAAGAATTTCTTCCAAAAGCACAGGATCTAGACAGATTTCTATACCCTTAACAGTGGATCTTACTGTTCCATTGCCATAGCTCAAGTTCAGATAAAATTCTCTAACCAAATCCACATAGGTAATTTCTTTAAGTGAGCAGTAGAATTCTCAACCTTGATCTTTAATTTTTGAACCGATAGAGAACCCCTCTTTTTCAAAAAATCTGAAATCTATGTTGGTTCTACCTTTCTATCAGATAAGGGAATCTTACTGGGGCTTAATGGAGACCGAAAAGAATCTGGAGCAGATGCCAGAGCAGGGATTGAAGCTGATGAGGTCTGGGTTGCCTGTCTCTCCCTGCGCACGCCTTCTTCCAACTCGCAGACCGATTTCCTTCTTTGTGGGAGCTTCATTTTCGGAGCCATTTGCACTGATGAGACTATCACAGAGCTTGGGAGAGCAAATGTGAGGATGAGATGAAGAGTTTCTAGTGGAAGGATAGGGATTTTTGGAGGAGTGATACTCCGATTTGGAAGAGAAGGGTAGAATCTAGGGCACACTCAATTCGCTCCAAACAAGGGTGGAGAAGGGGAAGAACTTGATTCCTAAGGGTCGATTTGAGGTGTAAGGGGTGATGGGAGAAGAGTCTTGGGAGAAGGACTTGGGTTTGGAGAAGAAAAAAAAAGGGGACCTATGGCTTGGAGGGAGGAAGAAGACGGTGGAATGGGTCGGCTCAAAGGATGGATTTTCAACAAAAAGAAAGAGCCCGTGGGATTTTAGCCAAAAAATTTCAAGTTTGCCCTTGGGTCGATCCTAGGGGTCGACTCATGGCACATTGAAACTCAGAAAAATGATGAGACAATTTCCAAAAAATTTGAAACTTTAAGAGAAGGATATTTGCTCAATGATCAATTATGAGAATGATAATTTTGAGTTTTTAAGTCCAAGAGAAATGGTGAGAATTAAGTTCAAGGAGTTTTTGACATTGATCCCTTGGGATTAGAGAGACATTTAAGCAAATGGATCAAGGATTCCTAGTTCTCTCCTAATTTCACAGAATCTATCATCACTTAGGGCCTTTATAAAGATGTCGGCTAATTATTTTTCAGTACAAATATAGTCAAGAATTATGTCTTTATTTTGAACATGTTCTCTTATGAAATGATGATTGATTTCAATATGTTTGGACCTAGAATGCTGATTTGGATTTTTAGTAAGATTTATAGTACTAGTGTTATCACATTTTATGGGAGTTTCATTAAGTTTGATACCAAAATCTTTGAGTTGTTGCTTAATCCACAAGATTTGAGCACAACAACTTCCGACTGCAATGTATTCGGCCTCAGCCGTAGACAGTGCTACCGAATTTTGTTTCTTGCTAAACCAGGAGATTAGGTTAACTCTAAGAAATTGGCAAGTTTCACTAGTACTTTTTCTATCTAATCTACATCCAGCAAAATCAGCATCTGAATATCCTATTAAATCAATTAATGAGTCCTTAGAGTACCATAATCCTAGAGTTTGAGTACCATTCAAATATCTAAGGATTCTTTTAACAGCATTCAAGTGAGATTCTTTAGGATTAGATTGAAATCGAGCACAAAGACAAACACTAAACATAATATCAGGTCTGCTAGTAGTTAAATATAGTAGAGAGCCAATCATCCCTCTATAATATTTTAAGTCTACACTTTTACCTTCTTCATCCTTGTCAAGCTTACATGAAGGGCTCATGGGTGTGCCAATTGCTTTGGAGTTCTCCATTCCAAATCTTTTAAGTAATTCCCTTGTGTACTTGCTATGGGTGATGGAGATTTCTTCCTTTATTTGTTTGATTTGGAGTCCGAGGAAGAATGTAAGTTCTCCCATCATGCTCATCTCGAACTCCCCCTGCATGAGCTTTGCAAAATCTTGACAAAGAGATTCATTAGTAGATCCAAAGATAATGTCATCAACATATATTTGTATAACTAATATATCATCTTGATTTCTTTTAATGAAAAGGGTTGTGTCTACATTGCCTCTTGAAAAATCATTATTAAGTAAAAATTTGCTTAGCCTTTCATACCAAGCCCTGGGTGCTTGTTTCAAACCATATAAAGCTTTATTTAATTTAAAAACATGATTAGGAAAAGTATGATTTTCAAAACTTGGGGGTTATTCTACATAGACTTCTTCAGCAATATATCCATTCAAAAAGGTACTTTGACATCTATTTAGAATAATTTAAATTTCATAAAGCAAGCATATGCAAGTAGAAGTCTAATTGCCTCTAGTCTAGCAACAGGTGTAAAGGTCTCATCAAAATCAGTTTCTTCTTCTTGATTATAACCTTTAGCAACCAATCTTGCTTTATTTCTTATTATATTTCCATATTCATCTAATTTATTACTAAAAACCCATTTTGTGTCAATTATTGAATAATTTTTAGGTCTTGATACTAAAGTCCATACATTATTTCTTTCAAATTGATTAAGTTCTTCTTGCATTGCATTAATCCAATTATAATCTTTTTCAGATTCTTCAATGGTTTTAGATTCAAGATGAGAGATAAAAGCAAAATGATTGAATGCATCTTTAAGTGAAGAATGAGTTCTTACCCCATGCATAGGATCACCAATAATTAGCTCCTTAGGGTGATTGTGAACATACCTCCATTCTTTGGGTAGGTTATTTGTACCTTGAGATTGTTCTTGTTGTTCTTCATCTCCCTCATCCTGTTTGTCTTCATGTTTCTCATCATCTTGAATTGTTGAATCTTTCAGAGTGATCTCCTTCATTCCTTCTATAAGAGGATCTGCATCATCAACACCTTCATTCTTCCTTGAAGGAAGATCCTTAGTTTCATCAAAGACAACATGTATTGACTCCTCTACTACTAAGGTTCTTTTGTTAAAAACTCTAAAAGCTTTACTAAAGGAGGAGTAACCAAGAAAAATTGCTTCATCAGATTTTGCATCAAATTTTCTAAGTCTTTCTTTACCATTGTTTAATACAAAATATCGGCAACCAAAAATATGAAAATATGCAATATTAGGTTTTCTTCCTTTCCAAAGCTCATAGGGGGTTTTCTTTAAAATTTATCTAATTAAAGCATGATTTAATATGTAACATGCTGTGTTAATAGCTTCCGCCCAAAAGTATCTTGAAAGGTTGCTTTCACATAGCATGGTACGGGCCATTTCTTCTAGGGTTCTATTTTTTCTTTTTACTATACCATTTTGTTGGGATGTCCTAAGTGCAGAAAAATTATGGCCTATTCCTTTTTCATCACAAAATTTTTCAAAATCTTGATTTTCAAATTTGGTTCTATGATCACTTCGAATATTTTGAATTAAAAATCCTTTCTCATTGTGACTTTTCGAAAAAATTTAGAGAAAATTTGAAAAATTTCATCCTTGTGTGCAAAAAAGAAAACCCATGTACAATGAGAGAAATCATCAATAATTATAAAATTATATTATTTTCTTCTAGACTAGTAGTTCTAGTAGGTCCAAATAAATCCATGTGCAATAGCTCTAAAGGTCTAGAGGTTGAAACAATATTTTTAGATTTAAATGAAACTCTTGTTTGTTTACCTAGTTGGCATGCATCACAGATTCTATCCTTTTCAAAATTCAATTTTGGCAAATCAAGAACCAATTCCTTCTTAATGAGTTTTGAAAGTGAATGCATGCTAATATGTGCAAGCCTACGATGCCAAAGCCAACTAGTCTCATTAATCTTGGCATTCAAGGATACTAGACATTGCATATTTATCTTGGATAGATCATTCAAATCTACCATATAAACATTACCATGTCTATGTCCAACAAATTTAATGCCTTCATTAATAGGACTAGTTATAATGCAAACAGAAGATTCAAAAATAACTTTATATCCTTTATCATAAAATTGACTAATGCTTAGTAAATTATGTTTTAAACCATCTACTAACAAATATTTTCAATGTACTTGGAGGGAGTGATACCAATATTACCTATACCGATGATCTTTCCTTTACCATTGTCTCCAAAGGTGACCATCCCTCCATTCTTAGCATCAAGTATGATGAATTGGGACTCATCACCAGTCATGTGTCTCGAGCATCCGCTATCAAGATACCATTTCCTATTTTCTCCTTGGGATGCTAGACACACCTGCAGACAAAAGTCAAGTTTTTATTTTAGGTACCCAAGCTTTCTTGGGTCTTTTTTGGTTAGTCATAATGGTTCCTTTTGGAACCCATATTTTCTTTATATTTGAGTTTATAGATTTGTTAGAGAAGAAAGTGTATGACTTGTGTCCTACTCTACCACATTTGAAGCAAGTAATATTAGAAAACTTATTACTTGAAGAGTTTACATAGATATTTTTTAGATACTTTTGTTTCTTCAAGAGGTTATAGTCAAGTCCAGCCTTATCATACACGGCCTTTTGATTTTCAAGAATCATATTAAGTTTATTAGAACTCAAGGTGGATTTTTCAACTATTGATTTTAGCTTGACAATTTCATTCTTTAAATTTTGATTTTCTTGAAACAGGATAGATTTTTTAATTGAAATGCTTTCATTTTGTTTCAGTAAAGATTGATTTTTTGATTTTAGATCTTTGTTCTTTATCCCTAGTTTCTTTAGTTCATCAATTAAATCATAAAAAGCTTCATGAAGTTCTTCAAATGTAAAGTCACTAGGAGTTTCGGAATTTACCTCATTTTCATGTGCCATAAGGCACAAGTTGGCTTGTTCAGTTGAGTCTTCCTCTTCGGAGCTTGAGTCATCACTCCCACTCCAAGTGGCCATCATGGCCTTCTTCTTGTACTTCTTGGGATCCTTCTTCAGTTGTGGGCATTCAGACTTGAAGTGTCTCGATTTCTTGCATTCATAGCAGATAAGGGGTTGGTCTTTATCCTTTTCTTTGCTCTGTTCCCTTTTTGTGAGTGGCCTCTTCCTCATTCCTTGTTTTCTTTTCCTTAAAAACTTCTTGAACCTTCTGGTAATGAGTGCCATCTCTTCATCCTGCTCTTCATTTTCGATGTCATCAGTTTCTTCATCTAGTTGAGCTGTGGATTTGAGGGCGATTGTTCTCTTCTTTTTGACTTCTTCCTTTTGATGTTGTTTCATGCTCAGCTCATGTGTCATCAGTGATCCAAGAAGCTCTTCCAAAGGTAGGATGTTCAGATCTTTGGCTTCTTGGATAGCGGTCACTTTGGCTTCCCAAGTTCTTGGTAAGGACCTGAGAATCTTTCTTACAAGCTCACTGTTAGAATAGGACTTACCAAGACTCTTTAAACCATTTATAATATCAGTAAAGTAAGTAAACATTTCAGTTATAGACTCATCATGCTCCATTTTAGAAAGTTCATATTTATGCACAAGCATGTTAATTTTGGACTCCTTTACTTGATTAGTTCCTTCATGGGTTACTTCTAATTTATCCCATATTTCTTTAGCAGACAAGCAAGTTGAAATGCAATTAAATTCATTAGCATCAAGAGCACAATATAGAACATTCATAGCTTTAGCATTTAGTTGGGCCATTTTCTTATCAACCTCATCCCAATCTCTTTCGGATTTGGCTGATTCCACACCATCAATAATTTTAGTGGGTGTGTGAGGGCCGTTTACTATGATACTCCACATATCATAGTCGAGTGCTTGAATGAAGATTTTCATCCAAGCTTTTCAATAGGTATAGTTGGACCCATTGAAAAGTGGAGGTCGGTTAGTGGACTGCCCCTCGGCTAGAGAGTGCCAACTTGAGTTGCCATAGATCTTTAGCTCTTTGATTGGTTAGATCAAAGTAGGGCTAGAGCACCGGGCTCTGATACCACTTGTTGCCCAACTATGCAATCCAAGAGAGGGGGGGAGGTGAATTGGGTTTCTAAAAATTTTAACCTTAACTTATATCTTATGAAAATTGTTTAACAATAGCTAAATAAATAAGGAGAGTATAGTTGATTCAAGGCTATAGGAATTAAAAGGCCTAGAGATAGTCTAAATGATAGGTGTCTGTGGCACCTAAGGTTAGGTTATATAGCGGAAAGACAGGGTTAACAAATTAGAGAAATCTGAGCTATTGAGTCCGTTGACTTTCGAGTCATATCCAGTTTGTGAATCATGCCTTCAAGGCAAAATGACCAAGCTTCCTTTTATGAGATATGGGGAAAGGGCCACAGACCTACTTGTCCTAGTACATACGGATGTGTGCGGCCCATTTGATGTACCGACTAGAGGCAACTACGTCTACTTCATTACCTTTATTGATGATATGTCCAGGTATGGGTATGTGTTTCTAATGAAACACAAGTCTGAAGCCTTTGAAAGGTTCAAAGAATTTAGACATGAAGTAAAAAAACAAACAGAAAAGCCCATTAAGGTTCTTTGATCAGATCGAGGAGGTGAATACCCTAGTCGAAAGTTCTTAGACTATCTTAAGGACAATAGCAGTCTCTCAATGGACTCCACCTGGAATACCACAACTCAACAGGGTTTCAGAATGGAGAAATCGGACCCTATTAGATATGGCCCGTTCCATGATGAGCTTCACGGACCTCCCTGAATTATTTTGGGGATATTGTCTCATGACAGCAATTTATGTATTGAATAGGGTTCCCTCTAAAACCCTTCCAACCACACCGTATGAGATATGGCATGGTATGAAGCCAAGTCTGAATCATCTCAGAATTTGGGGTTGTTTGGCTCATGTCAAGAGACAACAGACGGACAAGTTAGAGTTCAGGTCTTTTAAAGCTCGATTCATAGGATATCTTAAAGAGTCATTAGGATACTATTTTTATATTTCGGAAGACTACAATGTGATTGTAAGTCGAAATGCTATTTTTCTTGAAAAATAGTTTATTCAAGATGGTGGCATCAGAAGAATAATTAAGCTCAATGAGAATGTCTCCCAAGAGAAACGAGCTAAAGAACCTGAGGAACCAAATCAATCAGAACCAGTCCTAGCACAATCTCTTCCACCTCGTAGATCGACTAGGGTTTTTCGTCCTCCTGAAAGGTACTTAGGTACCATACAAAAGGATGTAGAGGAAATATTCCTCACGGGAAATGGGGTTCATGGTGATGATCCCAAGATCTATAACAAGGTGATATCAGTATCGACTCCGAGAAATGGTTCGAGGCAATGAGATCAGAAATTGACTCAATGCACTCAAACTAAGTCTGGACCTTGATAGATCCACCTGAAGGTATTGTACCTATTGGGTGTAAATAGATCTTCAAGAGAAAGATAGGTGCAGATGAGAATGTGGAGACATTCAAGGCTAGGCTCGTAGCGAAAGATTATAGTCAGCGCGAAGGCATTGACTATCAGGATACCTTCTCGCCTGTAGCCATGCTAAAATCCATTCGCACATTGCTTGCTGTTGCAGCTTATTTTGATTATGAAATATGGCAGATGGATGTGAAAACGGCATTCTTAAATGGACATCTTGAGAAAGATATCTATATGGAATAGTCGCTTGGTTTCACATCCAGTGATGATGATCACAGGATCTGCAAGCTGCAAAGGTCCATTTATGGACTTAAGCAAGCATCTCGGAGTTGGAATACAACGATTCAATGATGTCATCAAAACATTTGGTTTCATCAAGAACGAGGAGGAACCATATGTGTTTAAAAAGGTTAGTGGGAGCGCGATTGTCTTCCTCGTATTGTACGTAAATGACATCCTCCTAATTGGGAATGACATTCCCATGTTGACCTCAGTCAAAGTATGGTTACCTCTCTATGAAAGATTTAGGAGAGGTATTCTTTATACTGAGTATTAAGGTCTATAGAGATAGACCAAATAGGATGCTCGGACTTTCACAGAAGATATACATAGAGGAGGTGCTAAAAAGGTTTAGCATGAAAAACTCCAAAAGAGGTTTATTACCTGAGGAGATTGAACGCATGAGTAAGATCCCTTATACTTTAGCAATAGGGAGCCTCATGTATGCCATGCTATGTACACGACCTGATATAGCTCATGCTGTGAGTGTCACAAGCAGATATCAGTTCAATCCAGGCGAAGAGCACTGAACTTCTATGAAATGTATCTTTAAGTACTTGAGAAGGACTAAGGATATGTTTCTAGTCTTTGAGAATGGAGAACTCCAGATTCAGGGATATACAGACTCAGACTTTATGTCTGATATAGATGATCGAAAGTTGACATCTGGGAGTTTGTTCATTTGCAATGGTGGTGCAGTTAGCTGGAAGAGTTCCAAACAGACGGTGATTGCTGATTCCACCATGGAGGCAAAGTACATTGCTGTATCAGAAGCTGCGAAGGAGGCATTCTGGTACAAGAAGTTTGCCACAGAGCTTGGAATGATGTCATCGGATGCCATACCTCTTTACTGCAACAATAATGGCACCATAGCCCTAGCTAAGGAGCCAAGGTCTCACCAGAAGTCCAAGCACATCGAGCGGCGATTCCATCTGATCCATGATTATCTTGAAAAAGATTATGTTGAGATCAAGAGAGTTGACTCCACAGACAATGTGGCAAACTCGCTGACAAAGCCATTAGGCTAGCAAAAGATCAAAGCCCACCTTGAGAAGATGAGATTTAGATATGTAGCCAATTGGCATTAGGTCAAGTGGCAGTTTGTTATATGTGTGCCCTAAATGCCAGATTGGCCGACACATTCCTGTACAAATCTAAAAGCAAATTTATAATTTTGACTATAAATTAATAAATAGATTATTCTTCTATCACATTGAGTATATTGTGTCTGTGATACATTCTTTGAGTTAGTAGAAATGTCAATTCATATTTTCAAGAGTTGAAAATTTAAGGCATGAATTTACATAACTAACTCATAAACAGCTCCTGACCATAGGATCATCACGAGGATGGTGATCGATCCGAAAGGTTGGTGTACGATCGCTTCCTTAGGGTAGATGTGTCTTGAGTCTACGGTGTGGAGACATCGAAGCGAGAGTACAGGTATTCGTTGAGAACGAGAGTACTGAGCGTGACCATATCGAGTAGTCATAAGGAAGTCTACCTTCTCGTCGATGACTAGCTCAATGCTGTAGTTGTGTGTTTAGTTCTTTGACCTGAGGTGCATCGACAGTTCACCTTGAGTGTGTTATAATTTGACTACACCATAACTCAATCTCCTAGCCATTCAGAATCCTGAGGTGTATGTTGACTGTAGCATATTCATTATAGGAATTAAGTCGCACTAAGATGGGATCTATCAACCTCTTTAGATGAGAGGAGTAGTCCTATGATTATCGAAAGATCGAGTCCTTAAGCCCATGGCCATAGCAGAGTGAAATAATAGAAAAGAGATTTCCATTGGGGTTTCACATTGGACTCGGATCAATCGATTAATTCATATGACTGATGTTTGGTTTGACAAGTTCACCTTAACCCTAATTCAGTCGAGACTCGTGATAGAGGAACTCAATCACATAGGTAGCTGCATCGAGAGGTTCTGATGGGTTGCCACCACATATTGCTAAGTGTCACTAGTAGATTTTGGGGGCAACTAGAATGATATTGATGATCGATCATTCTAATTGTCTGAATCAGAAGAGTTCTGGTCCATCGAAAGGAGTTTCGATGATGTCGATGATGAGATCACGACATGTCTCATTACCATACAGAATTGAACCTAACTGGGTCACACAAACAAGGGTTAGGATCTGGATGTCATCAATTGGGCTAACCCAATTGATTTGGATAAGATCCAATTAGGTTCAAGGAAATCGTGCTAGCATATGATTGAGCCTAACTTTCTCCTCGTATAATCTTTTCTGTCTCTACTGAGTCAAATATAATTTGACTCACCCAGAGAATCTTGAAAAGATTTTTCTCAGTCTAAATGAAGCTTGTCCAGCTCAGAAAAGACTTGTCTTAATTCATGAGATGAATTTAAGACAAGCACCTGCTAATTCCTGTCACCTGCCAATTTCATTTTAGGACATCTGTCAAATGTTGACATATGGATCTTAAACTGAAGAGAGCTCATTAAAAGATTTTTGTGGAGTATCCACATGCCAAAACCACATTGAATTAGGTGCCGTAATCAGATTATGAAGTGAGCCCAATTGGATTAAAGTGGGCGGATAAGAATGAAAGAGTCCTGATTAACATAGACTCTTTGGCGCCACCTTGCTTGTGCTTATCTAAAGTTGGTGCCAACATAGGAGAGAGGATGGGAGTTCTTATCTGATGTGATCAGATGACATCACTCCACCAATCAAAATTTTTTCAAAATTTATTGGAATTTTTTGATTGATCGAATGATGTGGCACTGTGCAGCATATAGAGTCTATAAAATCCCTGTCTGTGCCTAGGGTTTGTAAGTTTCTGCTCAATACCCAACCAAAATGAGAATCCTCTCCTCTTCTCCATGTCCTCCCTGCTCTCCTCTCTCCCCTCTTCACATCTTAAGAGTTGGACATCCATCTGGCAAAGATCCAAGGTGTGGTGACACCTGGAACAGGAAGGCTGCAGGACATCTTCGACAGGCTGCTGCTCCAACTTCAGAAGGAGTTCTGAAGCACTTCCAAATCAGATAGAGATCTAATTTTTGGAGCATAGATTCATGAGGAGAAGATATTCTAGGTCCTACCTGAGTGGATACTGATAGAGGCCAGGTACTTGCATGGCTACATCAAAATCTCGGGCTGTACTGAGATCATCTACAGGGTATTCAGATTACCCTTGAGGTATTACTTGTTTTCTCATCCCTTTTAGATTTATTTTAGGCTTAATATCAGATATGAAGATTAGATCTAAAGACTCAGATCTGAAATAAATATAAGATAAATTTTTTTGAAATTATTCCACCCCAGATTTGATGAAATCTGGAAGATCCTACAAAGGAAAAAAGCTGTTTTTCCTTCACACCTAACAGTATTGCCCACACTTCTTAGTTAAGCTCGACCCGCCGTTCACAAACAGGTGCAAGGTTGTCATTGGGTCCCTCACCTAACAGTTATTGAGCCCAACCCCATCCCTACCTTGGAGCAACTCCTTGCTAATGGAGTAGTTGCGTGTTCCCGATGTAACTGAACCACTGTGACCAGTCGAGAATAATCAACACCGATAACACACCTGCACATCTACAATGGTGGAAGACCTACGAACTTAATATTTATGGAAATGTTTAGGTTTAGATCTCATCTAATCAGTCATCTAACTGGCATGGGCTAAACTAGATTGCTAAGCAACCTAATTTAAGATCCAATCTTTCAAATTGGCCAGATAAGTGGAGGTCGGTGGGGGTTCCCCTGTTGCCTTCCTAAGATACCAATAAATTGGTCAGGTTGGCTAACATAACTAATTAAATAACCATGTCTTATCAACTTACCTTAGACACCAATAGGTCGATTGATCATAATCAGTGAGCTCAAACGAATCGGGCTCAAACCAACAAGCTAAACTAGATCCTTAGGTTAATCGATTCTACATATGGGACTCAATCGATTTGATCAATAATAATTGTATGATCATTAATTTAATTGATCTAATTAAATTCAACACTTGATATGATTTGACCAATTACTTAATCGAATTAGACCCATATGACTCAAATCAAAAATTTTAGATGTAATCCTATTACATGACCTAATTTTTTAATTTTTTCATGACAAAAATCTTCATGCACAAACACAAATTTTAGATTCTAAAATTATTTTTCTGATCTAAATTTATTGCATGAAAGTAAATTTTAGAACATGAAAATAATTTTCAGATTTTAGCATACAAACATATATCATATATATGCATGTAAAATCAGATCTAAACAAAATTTCAGATCTTAGCATGATATCATATATCTTATATACTAATTATGAATGTGATTAAAAATAAATTTATGATCTAAATATGCAATCATATATCACATATATAAATCAAAATTTAGGTCATAAAAAAATTTCAGATTTCATGCATGCATCTATATTTCATATGAACATTAACTAGAACTCTTTCTAGATCAAAATTCAGATATATGCATGCAATAATATATCAACTATATATTCTAAAAATAAATCTAAAATTAAATTTCAGATTTGAAGATCCATCCATACATCTTATGTATCAAGGAAAAAATTAATTTTAAAATCTTTTCAAAAATAGTTTATCAAATTCAGCATATGAAAATCCATAGCTCTGATACCACTGTTGAAATTTTGGATTTGGTGCATGCATATGTGTTTCAAAATTTTTATTTTCTAAATATCATAGTGGATAATAAGATTAAAATATTTTTAATCTAAATTTTACATGCATAAAAATATAAAACCATATGGATCTATTTCATATGCTGAAATTGATATATGCTGAAATTCAGATTGTGATCATATACCTATTTCGCAATCTCTTTCTTCAAAACTAGATTTGAAAGAGACGAGGCTTTCTGTTAGCCACACAAATATCTGACCTCTACGAGTATCCATTCGAGATTAGTCTGGAACAGTCCTCTATAATATGAATTTTGATTCTCCAAAATTCAACCTGCTGAATCTGAATGAAGCCTGGATCGTGATCCACACTTGGTCTTTTGCCTTGATTTTCTTTTTTTTCTCTTCTCTAAAGCTTCTCCTTACTATGTGCTGCTATCAGATGCTAGAAACCAGCAAGAAAGAGGCATCCAAACTTCTTTGGGCAGGGAACTCCTTAAGTTGCACATCCTAAGGAAGGGGTGTATAGAACACCTAAGAGAAGAGAAAGGGAGAGGAAGAGAGATCATGGGGAGAGCCTTTGGGTGTGAGGGGCTATTGATTTTGATACTCTAGAGATCTTAAGGGAGGTCTTTTTAAATAGACATAAGGATTGAATTCTATTCAATCTCATAATACAAGTCCTACTTGCATTAGAATTCTTATTAACTTAAGTTATCCAACTTACGTTAGGAAACCCATTAGGCACCAACTATTGGAGCTCTTGCATCCATAATTAGACACCCTCTTTTGCACCCAAGAGACATCCCATATGAAAATCAAAGATCCTCTAATTAATGGACATGCCCAAATTGATCAAATCAAAGTGGCACTTCATAATAACTATCAAAGAGATTCATAAGAGACTTGCACCCTTAATTTTTGTGATCCATAACCTTAAACACCAAATAATTGGAGTCTCGTGAATCTTATTCGTGTAGGTAATTAGCAAGTAATTAAGTTAGAATTAACTTATCAAATAAGTAATCTTAGCGAAAAGAGAAATTGGGTCCAACCATGTGCTAGCAAGGTTACCATGGATCCAATGGGATTCTCTAAATCCAATTGACACTTCTCAATTTCTTATTCTAGGTCTACTCTCTTTATTATGTGACCCCATAGGTTCAATTTTATCTGGTAGTGAGATATACAATGATCTCTATCATTATATCTTTGAAACTCTTTTCAATGGGTCAGAATAATTCCACTCTAACTCAGCAAGGATTGTCGATCCAGAATAATCCTAGTGTGCTCTCACAATCTATCAGTGACACCTAGCAGTATGTATTGGCAACCCAGTAGAATTTAAATAAACCTTTAGGTATAGTTAACGTATGATTTAGTCCTTCTATCGTGAGTCCCGACTAGATGGCAAGTTATGGATAAATCGTCAAACCTCAACATCAGTCATATGATAGATTGATTAGCTCAAGTCCAGTTGTGACTTCTATGAAAACTCTTTTCCATCAATCACACTACTGTGGCCACAGACTCTTGGACTTAGTCCCTCAAATCCCATAGGACTACTCCTCTCTATCAAGGTCGATAGATCCTATCTTGATACGCATCTCACTCCTAAAGTGGATTAACTATCACCAACATCCACTATAAGGGCTCATTGAGAATCATATTTACGTGTCAATCAAACTCCAGCAGCCTCACTGTGAGTAGCAATACCATCTCAAGTCAAAAGATCAATCACACAAGTATAGCATCGAGACAATTACTGACGATTGAATAGAAATTCAAGTGATCTCTCGTATGGTCACGCTCAGTGTCAGTTGTTCTCTAACAACCACCTGTTCTTGTCGTCCTGTGTCTCTATATAGTAGATTAGAGACCTATCTATCTCGAAGGAAGCAATTTGTGCATCAGTCTATATGAATCTATTATCATCCTCATGATGATCTTATGATCGAAAGCCTTTAGGAATTAAATATATATCTCTAATTCTCAACACTTTGAGAATATATATCGAAACTAATTTCATGGATGATTCAAGGATACATTACATTTAAATGAAAAAGAATTTACCATTTTTATTGATCATATCAATATATTAAGTATAAAATTATGTCCTAGATTTATTACAATATGTCAGTCATATTGACTTTTAGGATATACATCTAATATCCATGATTTCTCAAATAAGGTTGTAGCGATACACAATATTTGGTAAGCTAATGGGACTTTGGCTCCTTGATATGAGCTATGGCTTTGGTGCTGTACAATACAGCATAACCAGCATTCAAGGGTGCCACTCCTAGCTTGCCAATAAATCTCTACAATCATATTGCTTTTTTGCAAGCATCGAATACTGCAATATATTTTGCCTCACAAACTGAATTGGCTTTATTGTTCTGCTTGAAAGTTTTCCAGCAGATTGTTTCATCATTTAGGATAAAGATGTATTTCGACACATTCTTGTTATTATTATATCTAACTAAAAATTGAAGTCAAACTCCACAAGTTTTAAGCCTGATTCTCATAATCGAAATTCTTAGTATTTCTTAAATACTTAAGGGTGACCTTCTAGTGATTCTCACTTGAATCTTGCAGGTATCCACTCACTATCTTTAGTGAGCATACCATATAAAAGGTATGCATGGACTGAGACAATTCAAGCAATCTCTTAGATCTATCTCTATAGATCTTCATCCCTAGGATATGGGATGTTTTTTCCAAGTCCTTTATAGAGAATAGTGAAATCTTTATTCCCTGTAATATAAGGAATGTCATTTCTGATTAAGAAAATTTTACTCATACATAAAATAAGAAATATACTCATAGAACTATTAACCCATTTGTATTTGTAGGGTTCTTCTTCATTCTCGGTGAAGCCATGCATTTTGATCACTTATCAAAATACATATTCCAACTCCGAAATATTTACCATTATCGTAGAAGAAAATATCTCGTTATGGTCAATACCATAACGTTGATGATATCTTTAGGCAACTAGACGGGCTTTGTAGGTTTTCACCTTCTTGTCCATGTCCTCTGATCCTATTGGAGATCCACTTACAGTCTATGGACTTTACCCTTTCAAATAGATCAACGACTGTCCATACACTGTTGACCTTCATGGACTCCATTTTGGACTTTATGGTTCTAAGCAGTGCTAATCATAGTCAGATCTCTATATGGCATTCATATAGGTGATCAGATCTTTATTATTTTCATTGAGTTCAAGATTATCATATCTCAGATCTAGAAACTGAAGTATTTATCTGATGGATATGGTACTTTATCAGATTTTCTTAATGGTGCCTCTACAATGGGTTTCAGATTTGATATAATCAAATCTGATTCTATGGGTTCATAAAATTGTGTTGATTTTTCTACTTGTCGAACTTCATAAGTTTCTCATTAGAGATATTAGTTTCTTCACCAAGATACTCTTTTTCTAAAAAAATATCGAACAAAATTTATTCTTTAGCAAAGTAGAAGTAATATCTCCTAGATTCTTTGGGGTATCATATAAAATAATATTTATGGGATCGAGATCCAAGCTAATCGGTCTGCAGATGCTTGACATAAACTCAACACTCCCAGACTCTAAGGTAAGAGAGTATCGACTTACACCTAGTCCATATCTCATATGGTGTCTTTGCGACTGATTTGCTCAGAATCCAGTTCAGAATATAACAAGCAGTCTTAAGAGCATAACCCTAATAGAAGACCGGCAAACTTCTAAACCCCATCATGGATTGAACTATATCTAATAAAGTCGATTCTAATAAAAGAGAAATCCATTTTTTTCTAGATATGTCAAAAAATTCATTGGAAAGATATTCTCTTCTTTGGTCGGACCAAAGAGTTTCAATGCTCTTCTCAGTTTATTTCTCTACCTTCTTATGGAATTGTTTGAACATTTCAAATAATCCAAATTTATGGCAAATATATTCGTAGATCTAATATATCAGTATATATTAGATTTAGAACATCATTAGCTTATTCATCTTTTTTAGAAAAAGATGACTTGATCATTTTACCAAGGAGATAGGATTGACAGATTGACAATGATTCATAATCAATGACTTTGAGAATTTGTTGGTGCAAAAATCTGCTTGCGCCGGAGAAGCTGGAGTCGGGGAAGCCGCGGTCACCGCCGGGACCTGCAAAGGAAGTCTAAATCGGAGGTGGGGTTGCTCCGGCAAGACCCTCCGACGCTCAAGTCAGTTCTCTGCCTCAACAAGAATGGAGTGCTCGAACGGAGAATTTAGCAGAGTTTTGAGATAAGAAATGAGCTTAGAGAATAACGTATCTAGGTCCCCCTTTTATAGGCGGAGGAGGCAACGGATTGATGGCAACATTTGTAACCGTCTGGTAGTGGGCCGCCCATGGTCAGGGGAGTTTATTGCGAAGGATAATGGAGTAGACACGCGGCTATTGCTACGGCCTGCCACGTAGAGCCAGTTGCAGGTAGTGGAGCGGCGTCCGTTGCCGCTAGTTGTCAGGGAGTAGTGGAGTCGCGCAGCACCTGCCGCAGGGAGTGGAGCAGAATCGTGGCCGTTGACACAGCCTGTCAGAGAGTAATGGGTCCGCCACAGGGGGTGATGGAGCCGCGCGAAATCCGCTACAGGAAGTGGAACAGGATCATGGTTGTTATTGTGTCCTGCTAGGGGGCGTGGATCTGTTGATTGAAGCTTGACAACGGTCGGAGTCCGGCCTCTGTAGAGGTCCGGGAGGGGTCCTCCTGGCGGTTGGGGTCGTGGGTGGAGCCCGACTTCTGTGGGAGTCCGGGCGAAACCCTCTCGGAGCTGAAGCTACGGGCGGAGCCCGGCTCCCGTAGGAGTCCGGGCGGAGTCCTCTGCAATCGAAGTTAAAGGTGAAGTCCGGCTCCCGTAGGAGTCCGGTGAAGTCCGGCTCCCGTAGGAGTCCGGACGGAGCTTACCAGCAGTTGACATCGAGAGCGGAGACCGGCTCCCATAGGAGTCCGGGCAGAGTCCTCTGCAATCAAAGTTAAAGGTGAAGTCCGGCTCCCGTAGGAGTCCGGACGGAGCTTACCAGCAGTCGACATCAAGAGCGGAGCCCGGCTCCCATAGGAGTCCGGGCGGAGCTGTGCTGTAGTTGATGTCGGAGGTGGAGCCCGGCTCCCGTAGGAGTCCGGGCGGAGCTGTTCTGTAGCTGATGTCGGAGGCGGAGCCCGGCTCCCGTAGGAGTCCGGGCGGAGCTGTTCTGTAGCTGATGTCGGAGGCGGAGCCCGGCTCCCGTAGGAGTCCGAGCGGAGCTATTCTGTAGCTGATGTCGGAGGCGGAGCCCGACTCCCGTAGGAGTCCGGGCGAAGCTATTCTGTAGCTGATGTCAGAGGCGGAGCTCGGCTCCTGTAGGAGTCCGGGCGGAGCTGTTCTGTAGCTGATGTCGGAGGCGGAGCCCGGCTCCCGTAGGAGTCCGGGCAGAGCTGTTCTGTAGCTGATGTCGGAGGCGGAGCCCGACTCCTGTAGGAGTCCGGGCGGAGCTGTTCTGTTAGTCGATTCCGCTTAGGGTTCCGACTGTGGGTATTTTATACCCAACACCAGCCCCCCTACTTCCGAGTTTGAATTTCAAACGAAGAAAGTACAGAGAGAGATGGGCACAGCCGGAACCGTCTCTTCGAATCCTGCGCACTGCCGCCTCCAGATATTTTGGCATTTAATGTGTGTACGTCAGAGCCCGCTTTTCGATGAAGGTGACCTGAAGAGCCTTTTCAGAACCCCCGTCGAAATGCGATCCCCAAGCGCCGTGCCACGGGAATTTGCGAACGGTCAACCCTCGATAGCGATGAAGGGGATAAGCGCGACACGTGGCACGCACCAGTTGGCCTAGGAAGACTCGCCGCCATAACTGCGCTAGGATCTGTCGGCTATTTAAACCCCCTAGTCCTTTCATGGCTTCATCTTGGTGCCTTTCTTTCGCCTGAGAGCCTTGCTTCCCTCGCACCAGTCCTTGCCTTCTTCAGCCCCCCAATTCTTCTCTGAGGGTTTCTACACCATGTCCTCTACCCCGGAGGCTGTTCTTGAGGGGATTTCTAGGGCTTGGAGGAAGGTGAGGAGGAGAACGGCGGCCGGTGAGAATCTCCGTCGCTTTAAAGGGGGCTCAGGGAAGAATTCCTTCAACTACAAGGGTTTAGTAACGGGGGCTGTCGGTGAAGTTATTCTGCCCGCGAATTTCGGAGTAGCAAGGCGGGGTGATACCGGTCAAGAGGGCAGAGTTGCCGTCATAAGCCATGACGGGATCCTTGACGCCGTCGGGGCCGAGGGACCGGAGGCGGTCGGCGTCGACGGTGGGGCAGTGGAACTTGTTGCGGGGACGGTGGAAGTAGCGCATGCCGACCTTGCTGGAGCATTTTGGGTGGCGGCTGTCGTGGAGCATTCGGAGATGAGGCACATCTCTGGCGTCGCTACCGCTTCCAAGGTGACTCCGGTTCTTCTTGAAACAGGTCTTCGCTACTGCCGCCGTTGCCCTTACCGCCTCCGGAGATCTATCCCACCCTTTTCTCGCTAGGGTTGGGACTTCGGAGACAGAATGAAGCGAGATGGGGCGAGAGCTGTTACACGCACTGGAGAACGCGATTGAGAAGGACAGAGACGGGAAGAGGAGCTCGTAGCTCGGAGCGGCCTCCGGTGCACCCTTCCCGAACCGTGTTTGTGAGGCTTGCGATGATGTGTATCTTCTTCTTCTTCTTCTTTTTTCTGACCCACCGGGTCCTGTAACGTATACTCTTGTTAAATGAAAAAGAGATTTTGTTACCTCATCTGCATCTCGCATTAAATAGTTGTCTGCCGAACTTCTTCATTTTCCTTTCCTCTTTCTTCTTTCTCTTCTTCCTTTCTTTTTCACGTCGTCCCAGGGTCATCGACGACCTCTTCTGTTCATGTGGGGTTGTCATTTGCCGAGCTACTTTTTGGCTCTTACGCCATTCGAAGATACCCGACTGTCATTCCGTCGATGGTTGCAGGTTCGCTTGGGGCCCTTCGGGCCCGAAGTCCTTCCTAGGGCTTGAATTTGGGGATTCGAGCTTCCGTTGCCTTCGGGCACTGTTTGCTTTCCTTTTTTGCTTGGGTTTTTTTTTTCTCTGCTGAAGTCGGAGCTAAGTTCGGCTCCCTTGGGAGTCCGAACGGAGAAGCCCTCCTGAAGTTGGAGTAGCCTGGCTCTCGTAGGGGTCAGGGCGAAGTCTTCCTGCAATCAAAGTCGTAGGCAAAGTCCGGGTCCCGTAGGGGTTTGGACAAGGCCTATCGGCAGTTGCTGTTGTCAGCGGAACCCGGCTCCCGTAGGAGTCTGGGCGGGGTTGTCCTGTAGCTGATGTCGGCGACGGAACCCGGCTCCCGTAGGAGTCTGGGTGAAGCCTTCCTTGGCGTTGTGGATGGAACCCGGCTCCCGTAGGAGTCCGGGTGAAGCCTTCCTTGGCGTCGGAACCCGGCTCCCGTAGGAGTCCGGATGAAAACTTCTTTGTCGTTGGAACCCGGCTCCCGTAGGAGTCCGGGTGAAGTCTTCTTTGTCGTTGGAACCCGGCTCCCGTAGGAGTCCGGGTGAAGTCTTCTTTGTCGTTGGAACCCGGCTCCCGTAGGAGTCCGGACCTTTCATTTTGCTCGAGTCGGCATGAGGTTTTCCTCTCGTTATCAGCCTGGCTTGTGGGGGCGCGTTAAGACGCTGTAAGGCCTCTCCCCCATCCAGTCTAAAAGAACCGGGCCTTCGACTTTGCTCATGTCAGGACGAGGTTCTCCTCCTGTTCCTGACATGGCTGTGGGGGCACATTAGGGCATTGTATGGCCTCTCCCCCCATCCGATCTAAAAGAACCGGGCCTTCGACTTTGCTCAAGTTAGGGCGAGGTCTCCTCCTGTCCCTAACAGGGCTGTGGGGGCACATATGGGCGTTGTAGGGCCTCTCCCCCCATCCGGTCTAAAAGAACTGGGCCTTTGACTTTGCTCAAGTTAGGGCGAGGTTCTCCTCCTGTCCCTAACAGGGCTGTGGAGGCACATATGGGCGTTGTAAGGCCTCTCCCCCCATCCGGTCTAAAAGAACCGGGCCTTTGACTTTGCTCAAGTTAGGGCGAGGTTCTCCTCCTGTCCCTAACAGGGCTGTGGGGGCACACATGGGCGTTGTAAGGCCTCTCCCCCCATCCGGTCTAAAAGGAACCGGGCCTTCGACTTTATGAGATTGCCCTTTTGTTTTTGACACAGTTTGCTTGAATTGTCTAAAGACACATGGGTATGCGATTTTCGACTAAAACGAAGTTACTGGTAGTACATCCGTAAGTTTTCTGAGCTCCACGGTCGCGGGAGGTCGGCTCCTCCGAGCTCCTTGAGATAATAAGTTCCGGGCCAAACTACTTCTTTGACCTCATAAGGTCCCTCCCAGTTCGGGGCGAGCTTCCTCCGGTCCTGAGGTTGTGAGACAGCAGCTCGTCGAAGCACCAGATCTCCTGCTTTAAAGGCTTTGCTCTTGATCCGAGCGTTGTAATATCGGGCAACTTTCTGTCTGTAGGCTGCCATTCGAACCTGAGCAATCTCCCGCCTTTCTTCCAGCAGGTCGAGGTTGGCTCTGAGACTTTGTGCATTTTGGGGTTCATCGAATGTCACGACTCGTACCGACGGGAGTTTAAGCTCGATCGGGATGACGGCTTTCGTACCGAAGGCTAAAGCAAAGGGAGTCTCCCCTGTAGATAAACCTCTGGGTGGTTCGATACACCCATAGCACATGATAAAGCTCGTCCGCCCAAGTTCCTTTTGC
Source organism: Elaeis guineensis (assembly GCF_000442705.2). Classification (NCBI taxonomy): domain Eukaryota; kingdom Viridiplantae; phylum Streptophyta; class Magnoliopsida; order Arecales; family Arecaceae; genus Elaeis; species Elaeis guineensis. Next base: position 46,841,384 of record NC_025994.2, read on the forward strand.
TTTTTCAAGCCTTGTCTTAATTCCCTGCAACAGGGTTCTGTTAGTTACCTCAGCTTCGCCGTTCGCCTGAGGGTGAGCTACTGATGTGAAGTTGTGAGAGATGTTTAGATCTTCACAAAATTCGACGAATCTTGCTCCCGCGAACTGCCGTCCGTTATCAGTGATTAGGATTCTAGGCAGACCGAACCTGCACATAATTAACTTCCAAACGAAATCTTGTACTTTTGCTTCTATGATTTTTGCTAGTGGTTCGGCCTCGACCCATTTGGTGAAGTAGTCGATTGCTACAAGGAGGAACTTTCTTTGCCCAGACGCCATGGGAAAGGGGTCGAGAATATCCATCCCCCATTGTGCAAAAGGCCATGGGGCACTCAAAGGTGTGAGCTCGGTAGCGGGTTGTCTCTGGACGTTGGCGTATCTCTGGCATCGATCACACTTTTTGACATATTCAATCGAATCATGATGCATTGTTGGCCAGTAATACCCTTGGCGGAGTAGCTTGTGGGATAAAGATCTGGCACCCAAATGGTTTCCGCAAGCCCCCTCATGTACTTCCCATAAAGCGTAGTCAGCTTCTGAGGGCCGGAGACACCTTAAGAGGGGCAAGGAGTATGATCTTTTGTATAATTTGCCCTCATAAAGGATGTACCGGGAGGCTTGATTTCGGAGTTTCCGGGCCTCTTTCGCGTCCCGGGGGAGAACTCCATCTCTAAGATAGGTTATCAGTGGGTCGACCCAGCTGGGCTCGTGGTCGATCTCCATTATGGGCCGCGGTTCTTCTGTACTCGGATGTTTTAGAACTTCAAAGAGGACGCCTTTGGGCAATTCGGTCGGAGCCGATGTCGCCAGCTTGGAGAGAAGATCGGCTCTGGTATTCTCCGACCTTGGAATCTGCCTGATGTCGAAACTACTAAAGGTGGGGGTGAACTCCTTTACTTTCTCAAGATATTTGGCCATACTGTCCTCCCGTGCTTCATAGCTCCCGCTGACTTGTCCCACCACAAGTTGGGAGTCGCTGTGCACCCGGAATTGACCTATTTCAAGCTCTTTGGCGACCCTTAATCCTGCAATCAGAGCTTCATATTCCGCTCCATTGTTTGTTGCGGGGAACTCGAAACGCAGAGCGTACTCCGCGACGACTCCCTCCGGGCTGACAAGATCAGGCCTGCACCCGCGTCTGCCATGTTGGAAGATCCATCCACATAGAGGGTCCAAAAGCAATCGGAGGGACTGGCTTCTTTGTTGGGGGAGTTCGGTTGAGTCTTCAGGTCGTCAACTTTGCTTTGCTCAGGTTCGGCCTCCTCGGGGATGGTGCACTCTACTATGAAATCTGCCAATATTTGGGCCTTTATTGCTGGTCTAGATTTGTAGTTGATGTCGAATTCTGTGAGCTCGATTGCCCATTTTGCCATTCTTCCAGAGGTATCAGCTCGGTGCAAAACCGCCTTGATCGGTTGATCGGTGAGTAGCGTCACCGTGTGCCCTTGAAAGTAAGGTCGGAGTCTCCGAGCTGCAATCAACAAGGCGTAGGTCAGTTTTTCTAATTTAGTATACCTGGTCTCGGCATCCCTCAGCGCGCGGCTAATGTAGTAGACCGGTCGCTGGACTTTCATTTCTTCTTTGACAAGGACAGCTGCAAGGGCTGTGGGAGAGACTGCCAGGTACAAAAATAGTTCCTCCCCAGGTTCGGGCTTCGCCAGGAGTGGGGGTGAGCTAAGGTAGCCTTTTAATTCTTCGAATGCCTGTTGGCATTCAGAGGTCCAACAGAAGTTCTTCGGCTGCTTGAGGGTTTGAAAGAAGGGCAAACATCGTTCGGCCGACCTCGCGACAAAGCGATTAAGAGCCGCAATCCTTCCCGTGAGGCACTGAACTTCCTTGATCGACCTTGGGGCGGTCATCTCTTGGATGGCGCGAATTTTCTCTGGATTGGCCTCAATCCAACGCCCTGATACCATGAAGCCCAGGAACTTTCCTGAGGTTACCCCAAAAGCACATTTGGTCGGGTTCAACTTTATTTTATACCTTCGGAGAGTGCCAAAGGTTTCCTCGAGGTCGGCGATATGGTTTCTGGAAGACCTGCTTTTTACAAGCATATCGTCCACGTAAACCTCCATGTTTCGGCCGATCTGCTCTTTGAAGATTTTGTTCACCAGTCGTTGATAGGTGGCGCCCGCGTTCTTGAGACCGAACGGCATAACCCTGTAGCAGTAAAGGCCGCGATTAGTGATGAAAGCTGTCTTTTCTTCATCTTCCGATGCCATTCTAATCTGGTTATAGCCGGAGAACGCGTCCATAAAAGTTAGGAGCTCGTGGCCTGAGGTAGCGTCCACCAGTTGGTCGATTCTGGGAAGGGGGTAGCTATCCTTTGGACAAGCCTTATTCAGCTTTTTGAAGTCGATACACATCCTCCACTTGCCGTTTGCTTTCTTGACCAAAACAACATTGGAGATCCACTCAGGATAATTGACTTCCTTAATAAATCCGACCTTGAGAAGCTTATCTACTTCCTCGGCTATCGCCTTCTGCCTCTCCGGGGCATGACTCCGGATTTTTCCTTTTGTCGGTCGATGTTTAGGGTCGACCGCCAGATGATGTTCCATGACTTCTGTGTCGATTCCCGGCATATCCGCCGGGACCCATACGAAAACGTCCGCATTCCTTCGGAGGAAATCTACGAGACGCGTCCGCACCTCCTCCGCCAGGTTGGAGCCAATTAACACCACATGCTCCGTGTTCCCATCATTCAAAGGGATTGGTATTAGGTCTTCGATAGGACCGCCCCTCTCTTCAGTGAGGTCATCGCGAGCATCCAATCCATCGACCGGACAGAGGTCCGCTGGATCGCTCCTTTGCAAGGCGATGTTGTAGCAATGTCTGGCCAGGGCTTGGTCTCCCAGACTTCTCCAATCCCCTGGTCGGTGGGGAACTTCAATTTCAAATGATAGGTTGAAACAACAGCTCTGAGGGCATTGAGGCCGGGTCGGCCAAGGATTGCATTGTAGGCAGATGGCGCCTTTACCACCAGAAAATTCACCAAAGCTCTGGACTGCTTTGGATACTGACCCGCGGTCACGGTCAGAGCTATCATTCCCTCTGTTGGAACGGCGTCACCGGTGAACCCTATCAAGGGGGAGCAAATCGGTCTCAGATGACCGCTAAGAGTGGCCATTCTTGAAAAGGCGTTGTAGAACAGGATGTCGGCCGAACTCCCGTTGTCGACGAGAATGCGACGGACGTCGTAATTTGCTATATTCATGGAAACTACGATCGCGTCGTTATGAGGGAATTGGACTCCCTGGGTGTCCACTTCAGTGAAGGTTATGGGTTCTTCAACTTTTTGTTGCTTGGGGGATGCAGCTGGTACGCTGATTACCTCCCGCCGGGATTCCCCCGAGATGACGTTGACGGAATCTGGCAGAGACCGGTCATCCGGCCACCCCTTATTGGTGACCATAGCCGGAGGTAGTTGTGCAGAGACCTCGTGAGAGGGCATCAGATGAGGGAAGGAGGATTGGGCACCGAAAAAGATGGCCGGAAGCGGATCCGTTGAGCGCTCCTTTAAGAACAAGGGTACTGCGAAGGCACAGCCCTTCCTCTAGCACTAATCCTGTTGGTGCAAAAATCTGCTTGCGCCGGAGAAGCTGGAGTCGGGGAAGCCGCAGTCGCCGCCGGGACCTGCAAAGGAAGTCTAAACCGGAGGTGGGGTTGCTCCGGCAAGACCCTCCGACGCTCAAGTCAGCTCTCTGCCTCAACAAGAATGGAGTGCTCGAACGGAGAATTTAGCAGAGTTTTGAGATAAGAAATGAGCTTAGAGAATAACGTATCTGGGTCCCCCTTTTATAGGTGGAGAAGGCAACGGATTGATGGCGACATTTGTAACCATCTGGTAGTGGGCCGCCCATGGTCAGGGGAGTTTATTGCGAAGGATAGTGGAGTAGACACGCGGCTATTGCTACGGCCTGCCACGTAGAGCCAGTTGCAGGTAGTGGAGCGGCGTCCGTTGCCGCTAGTTGTCAGGGAGTAGTGGAGTCGCGCAGCACCTGCCGCAGGGAGTGGAGCAGAATCGTGGCCGTTGACACAGCCTGTCAGAGAGTAATGGGTCCGCCACAGGGGGTGATGGAGTCGCACGGAATCCGCTACAGGAAGTGGAACAGGATCATGGTTGTTATTGTGTCCTGCCAGGGGGCGTGGATCTGTTGATTGAAGCTTGACAACGGTCGGAGTCCGGCCTCTGTAGAGGTCCGGGAGGGGTCCTCCTGGCGGTTGGGGTCGTGGGTGGAGCCCGACTTCCGTGGGAGTCCGGGCGGAACCCTCTCGGAGCTGAAGCTGCGGGCGGAGCCCGGCTCCCGTAGGAGTCCGGGCGGAGTCCTCTGCAATCGAAGTTAAAGGTGAAGTCCGGCTCCCGTAGGAGTCCGGTGAAGTCCGGCTCCCGTAGGAGTCCGGACGAAGCTTACCAGCAGTTGACATCGAGAGCGGAGCCCGGCTCCCATAGGAGTCCGGGCGGAGTCCTCTGCAATCAAAGTTAAAGGTGAAGTCCGGCTCTCGTAGGAGTCCGAACGGAGCTTACCAGCAGTCGACATCGAGAGCGGAGCCCGGCTCCCATAGGAGTCCGGGCGGAGCTGTGCTGTAGTTGATGTCGGAGGCGGAGCCCGGCTCCTGTAGGAGTCCGAGCGGAGCTGTTCTGTAGCTGATGTCGGAGGCGGAGCCTGGCTCCCGTAGGAGTCCGGGCGGAGCTGTTCTGTAGCTGATGTCGGAGGCGGAGCCCGACTCCCGTAGGAGTCCGGGCGGAGCTGTTCTGTAGCTGATGTCGGAGGCGGAGCCCGGCTCCCGTAGGAGTCTGGGCGGAGCTGTTCTGTAGCTGATGTCGGAGGCAGAGCCCGACTCCCATAGGAGTCCGGGCGGAGCTGTTCTGTAGCTGATGTCGGAGGCGGAGCCCGGCTCCCGTAGGAGTCCGGGCGGAGCTGTTCTGTAGCTGATGTCGGAGGCGGAGCCCGACTCCCGTAGGAGTCTGGGCGGAGCTGTTCTGTTAGTCGATTCCGCTGAGGGTTCCGGCTGTGGGTATTTTATCAAGGAGATAGGATTGACAATGATTCATAATCATTGACTTTGAGAATTATTTTCTGTTGATCCTATTCTTGTTTATATGATCGAGCTTAAATTGTCAAAGGCAGACTTCCATGATATTATCTATACTAGGGTTTTTGTTTGTTGTGTATAATATACTAACAGACTATGATTATTCATAAATATTATTTCTTAGTTATTCACACATGATTTTGACATCATCTATAACGATATCATAAAAATCATTCTATGTTGACAATATAAATCCATCTTTGGCCAGAAGGCCTATGAAAATTGTATTCGTCAAAGGGTACAATAGTGACAATCATCGAAGATAACATTATTAGAATTAAAAACTTGCTTGACAATTTCTAAAATTAGAACTGGAACATGACCTCCAACTCCAACATTTAGGAATCTTTTGCTATTTCTAATCTTTCTACTAATCTAAAGTCGTTGCAATAATTTACAGATATGAATCGAACTTTTGGTATCTAATACCCAGATAGTATTACCATGGATAAAAAAATCACTAGGTGTTATCACATAAGCACCATGTAGCAACCATTTGTCGATTTCTCTCTTTTAGACTGTTTGGATCAAGGGACTTTACCAGACTCAGGTTAACCTTAGACTCTTATGTCAGTTTGGGCTTCTCAGCCCAAGCATGACTCTCTTGCATCTTCTTTTACTCTCTTTTTTTAAAAGATTGATGCCCCACTAAAGACACATTTTCAGAGGTGCCAAAGAACTCATTCAGTATTTGAAGGATTTTCTCCCACTGAGTATCATTGAATTTATAACTAAATTCATATTCTTCACTGCTCTCAAAAATATCACACAGTGATTCGATTATTTATTGAAAAATGTGTCCTAAAGCCAATCGTTAGTTGATTGTGCTCATTCTTGTAAATATATATGAATTTACATTAATAAAGTTATTTGATATTTTTTATTACAAATTATTCATCTTTAAACTCCTGTGTTGTAATGAAGTTCTTAGGACTATAATTAATCGACAAAGGAGGATTTGTTATTTAAGTCCTTAAAGATGTTCGCGACCAAATGATATGCTATTAATAGGATGATAGCAATATTAAGTATAGGTCGTTGTATGCCTTATGAGTTGGTTATCCTCTTAACCAAGGAGTGTGGAGATACTATTATGGCACGCAGATGGAATGTGGGAGTACATTCACATCAAACATGATCATGTGCCGAGCACTCTGCTGTCAAGAGTAGCTCGTGAAGAGTATAGGTATAAGTATTCCTTAGACCTGAGACCACCATAGTGACTTATAAACAACTCACTGTACTTTGATACCAGACCATCTGAGTTTCTAATTCAGTGATAAAAGGATACTGGGTGCAGTCAAGTACTTATCAAGTCGGTATGTGAGTCAAAATGGAATTGATCCCTTTGAATTGGTAGGAGATATGCATCAATGTATTTCAATTTAGCAAAATTTTGACCAGGATAATCCATGAGATGAATTTAAAAGGTTAAAATATAATGTGGTTGATTAAATTATAGTTGACAGTTAAATCTTAGGTCACCTTGAGCATTAGGGTTAAAGGGATGAATTATACGATAACTATATGCCAGTAAGTTCTAAAAGGTTGCTTTGCAATACTTTGACCTATCTGGTCGTCGGGTCACCATTGCTAGATAGTTATATTGATTGGTATAAAAAATTATTACTATGCTACCGCCTAAGTTCAAACCTATGAGGTCACATGCATTAGAAGATTTGATCAAATCAGATGGCTGAAGAGTCCAATTGGATCGTGACTGAAACTCTATTATTAATAAAAAATTAGTTAGTAATTAACTTAATTTGATTGAGTAAAGAGCTTTGGAATCATTCTAATTGAATGAGATTCAGTTTGACTCAGATTGGGTTTGATATATGATCAATCCTAATTACAAAGAAAATCTAATCCTGAGTCGATCAGGATTTGGACTCGGCTAATTCTTAATTGGGTTAGAAATTTGATGGGATATTTAAATTTTTAATTGGATTAGGTTCATTTCTATTAGTAGGTTTAATCTAAATTTGATTTAGATTAGAATTGAGTTAGAAATGAAGAGTCCTTGTCAAACGAGAACTCTTTCCTTATCTCATTACGCCATAATTGGACCCTTACCCATATCTCCATGCCAAATAGGATTTGGCTTGACCTTTTTGGCATCAAAGTAGGAGACTCAATAAGAGTGGGCGATAATGGTTGATGACTCATAATCCTATCTCTTATCAAATTCAAATGCAATCCGAATTAGACATAAGATGAAAACAAGAAAAGAAATTTTTTCATACAAGGAAAGTTGTTGGCACCTTAATGAATTTTTTCCTATTTTTCTTGGAGAGTCCTTGGGTGTGTGAGATACAAAAACCTTCTCCATGCCTAGGAGCCCTTTCAAAAAATTCTGGGATGCCCAAAGATGGTTTGAGGCATGGTGATTATCGTGCCCTTTCTTTTGGATGAAAAAACTTAGTTTTTGCCTATAAAAAAGGGTCCCTTGTTCTTGGCATCACAACTCTCTCCCGTTGCTGGTTTTTTATTTTTCAAAGCTCTTCTCCTTCTCCTCTCTTCCTCTTCTAGAACTATTTATTTTTTGTAGTGTCCAAGGTGCTTGAAGAAAAGGAAAGAGATCAGCCGTCAAAGTTGCTTGCAGACTAGCACCTCCAAGTCCCTGATCTGCGCCAGTCTTCATGTGGATTTTTTTTGTAGAGGCCAGATGTTTTCCTGTGGTTGTAAGTGACTTGAGGAACATCCTCTCTAAGTGTTGAACTAGAGAAAATCAAAATAAAATTTATTTGGTAATTGTTACTAACTTATCTTGATCACATTGTTAGATCTAATAGTTAGATCTAGGATTTCAGCATCGATGAGATCGATATATGTTTCTCTTTTCCAGATCTAAAGTGCATCATATTTTATATTTTTCTTCATGGTATGGTAGTCTGGATTAGATCTTATGTATGTGATTTAGATTAAATAGTTTAATCCTATTCTTCCACTACGAAAAATTTTGAAATTGCATGCATAGTACTATCTATGTTTCCTTCAATTGGTATTAGAGCCATGGTTATTTTGATATGATTTATTATACTTTTAGATCTGAATTTATAATATTAGATCTGATTATTCATGATTTAGATTAGATCTAAATATGTTTATTTTCAGATCTAATTTTTATTATGTTTAGATTAGATGTTCTGAGTAGCAAAGTACTCGGATTGGATAATCACCAGGCCGTCTGGTCATAGGAGCAAGTAGGGTTTCATGACCCTCTCCTCCTATTCAATGGGGTGCCTCTCATGGCGTGTAGGGGTGCCATTGTGAGATCCCATGAAGAAGAAAGTGAAAAGAAAAAACTTACTTTCTTATAAAATCCTAGATCTTAAAACCCTAGGTGTTGTTGTATGGGATGCAAGTTGTGAAGAAGTTAGTTACATCTAATCTTATTTAAATCAAAAATTATTTTGATTTAAAATCATAAAAAAATTTAGATTTGATCTAAAAGATTTTATGATTTATATGTAAAAATTATTTTCAAAACCTTAACCATGTTGATATAAAACTTAATTGAGAATTAAGTGTTGAAATAATTAGATCTAGAATTGTGATTTGAAATATAATGACATTGCATAAAATATGGGGCATGGGTTAGCTCAAATCAGGTCCTTCTCCTTAATTGGGTTAGACCTAAGGTTAGAATCAAAGAATTGATTGAGTACAAAGAGAAATTGATTATGTCTAACCAAATTTTTGAATTAAATTAATCAGGGTTTCTCTAATACAATAGTTATAGATGGTCAAGTTCATGTCTTTGATTAGACCAAATAGACCTTGATTGTGGCTCAGTGGTTGAACTCGAATTACTAATTTGGTCAAATTGAAACTAATTAATCAATTGGTGTCTAAGGTAAGTTTGGTATTTCGACTGGTGGTTTTTAATTAGGAGTAGCTTATCTGACCATTTCGATGGTGTCTAAGGCAATTTTAGCAGACCCTCCCACCGATCTCACTTACTTGGCCAATTTGGTGAATTAGATTTTGATTAGATCGTTAAGTGATTCGAGTTAGCCCATGCTATTAAGGTTGATCAGTGTAACTGATCTAGGTGCCAGTTCAATCAGTATGACCCTAATCCGGTTCAGTGACTTGGTGAAGTCAGTGGGAGAAAAGTGGTCTGCTAATTGATTTCTTCTTCTCTCTTCTTAAAAATTGATTAAATCTTCTAAATTATTAGATCCCTAAAATGAGTTAGTTATGGTGATAACTGGATGATAGCCTCCCATTAAGTTGGATGATAATAGGTCCATTAGTATGATGATCATTGGAGGCCCGAAGGCCTGGTGCTTATCTGCTATTAGAATTATCATTCATAATATGATGACTTAGTCGAGTCTCTCTATCAGGTGGTCAGATTAGCTGATCAAAGTCAGACCTAATCATTTGATAGTTAGATTTGTAAGTATGAACATGTTAATGGTTGGACCTAACCAGGGGCTTGCAGATGACCAAAGTCAACTGAAAAGTTATCTGAAGCTAAATCAACTGCTAAAAATTGTTTGGTGAAATAATTGGTTAATGAACCTATCCTTGGATTCATATGGGTGGCCAACTAAAGTCGGACTTATGTGCAGTCTGTGTGAATTCTAGTATCCACTAAGAAATTAAAGTAATTCATCGAATTAGAGGTAGAGGCTACCGATTCATATAAAATAGTGGGAGAACCTTTAAACTAAAATCCATATCTTTAGGCTTAGTAAATTTATATACTAATTAGGTTATGATTTTTCTTTGTGTGTGCAGATATGGCCTCAAACTTGTCGCTCCGATCACTGTTGGATAGTGAGAAATTGACGGAACTCAATTTTAATAATTGGTATCGAAAGCTTAAGATCATCCTAGAGTACGAGAGAATCCTTTATGCGATAACGGATCTGGCACCTGAGAAACCTGATCTCAATACTCAAGGTACGGTCCAAGATACTTATTTGAAGTGGCTCAACGATCGCACTACTGTTCTTTGGATCATGTGGGCCTTTATGAACGATGAGTTCAGTCAAAAATTTAAAGAGGCACAGCCAGAGAAAATACTCCAAATGTTGCGAGAATCCTTTGGTACTCTCGACGATGTTGAGCGGCACAAGACTAGTTGTATTATTTTCAATACTCGGATAAAGGAGGGAGGGTGCATCTATCACCGATCATGTGTTGTACATGATCGAACAGATTGAGAAACTGAGCAAGCTCGGCTTCTCTTTGCATGAACAGCTAGGGAAGGATGCGATCCTGAATTTCCTACCCAAATCCTACCTACTATTTCTCAGTAATTTTAGAATGATGAAGACTTATGAATGGGTTCTATTTAAGAGCTTTCTTCTTAGGTTCAAGAATTACATGAAAATCTGATTTTCGTACACCCTCCTCTTGTCTTCATACCTACTCTCCCTCTTCACTCTATCCAATGCCTAAGAGTTGGGTGACTATATTCCCACAGACCTAAAGTTGTTAGGTAAATCTCTCTTGTGCCAAGAAAGTCTCAAGGGTTGAGATCGAGGGAAAGAGATCAAGAGTTGATCCAAAAAGGCTCTCGCGAAGGATGATCCGAGGTTAATCCCAGTGGATATCTGTAGAGATCAGACATTTGCGTGGCTCAACTAGTGAACCTCTTTCAGATCCATATTTTTCAGATTGCGGTGTTCATCTACCATGCAAGGTGATGAGATCACCCCTCTCTTTTTGTATGCTGATTTTTATTTTATATGCTGATATAAAATATACTTAATAAATCTGATTTAGATCTATGCAAGCAAGGTATGTCAGGTTGGTGGATAAATTTTTGAATTCCGCTACATCTGATCTGAACCGATCTGGTGCACCAACTTGATCCTTCAACTGGTATCAGAGCTAGATTATTCGGATCATAGATCTAAATTTGATCAGATCTAATTCGAATGTCATCTGATGTTGTGATCAGATTTGAAAAATATTTAGATTAGATTTGAATTTATGCATGCTTAGTTAGATCTAAAAGTGTTTTAGATTAAAAGTTCAGCATATGTTAGACTAGATTTGATATATGCATAGATCTAGTCTTTTTATCTAACTAGCCAAGTACTCTGAGTGGGTTGATCACCAGACCTATCCTATCATAAGAGAAAGCAGGGATTAAAGTCCCTCTCTTGTCCATTTGAAGGGTTCTTTTATGGCGTGTAGATGTGCCATGTAGTTATAACCCATGAAGAAGAACAGCGAAAGAAAAAATTTAATTTTCTGCAAAACCTTATTGGGTTCCGATGGTGCAGCGGAATATAATTTTCAAAAAAAAATTTACATGATAAAACTTTTGAAAACAAGTTTTAACACTTAAAACATGACTACCAGAACACAAACTGTAGGATTACCTTAATGATAACAATCAAACATGCAATATGGTAAGAGATTCTACCTTCTAGAAGATGAGAATCTGGTAATAGAATGGTCTCCACAAGACTCCAAAGTAGAAGCCCTCCAACAGTGATCCACACGGATTGATCAGGGCCCTTCCCAATTCAATGAAGTACTGCAGCCATCTTCACAAGTCCACTACTAATTGTTCTTCTCAAGAATGAATTGCACTACCACCTAATTGCCTTTCTATCATCCACCAAAGCCACACCAAGGATCTTTTCTCAAAAGATCAAAGCACCCAAAATAGATTTAGAACTTCAATACTTGAAGAACTAAACATGAGATCAAGCAACTCTTGTAAAGATCAAAGCATCCAAAATAGATTTAGATCTTCAACACTTAAAGAACTAAATACAAGATCAAGAAACACTTGCAAAGATCAAAGCACCTAAAATAGATTTAGAACTTCAACACTTGAAGAACTAAACACAAGATCAAGCAACTCTTGCTTTCTCCTTTGTCCCTTGATTTTTCCTTACAATCTTCTCTCACTTTTTCTTTTTATTTTTCTCAAAATTTTTCTTTTGTTTTTTCCTCTTTTAAACCCACTCTCAAACAACAAAGAATAAGCACAAAAGATGCCACGCCAAGATGCAAGTAGCACTGCCTTTAAATAGACTTCCAAGAGGCACTTCACACAACCATTGGCGTTCCAATTCTTCATTAATGCATCCCATGTAAATTGGTTGGGAGGCATTAAAGAGGGAGAAGGAATTCTTTCCAGTGTGAAGAAGCCAAAGCACTCACATGAAAATCGTGAGGAATCAATGCTAGGTGTGGGAGAAAAAACGAAGGGAGAATTTAAAGAATGCATTTAAGGACTCTTCCTTCTTATCTCCTATTTAATGGGTGGTCAAACATATTTAGGCATGGGCTTCCTAAGGTGTGGAAGAGTTAATTCTCATGAAACTATTTCTTGAGAATTGGTTAACCCAATTAGGAAACCATAGATTTGAACCCAATCCCATTAGGTCAAGGCATTTAGGAAATAGGTTAGCTCAAAACACCTTTGAACTAATTCAATTGAAAATTGGGGTTAATCCATGTGCTAGCAATTTAATTAACCCAGAGGATTTATAATAAATTCAATCAGATTAGATCAAGATTAAATCTCTATTATATGTGATCCTTTGGGTTCGATATCTAGTCAGTAGTGGACTTAGGCTCATGACCTAATTCGATTAGGTCAGTCTAATGGCATCAATTAATTAGAACACCTTTTAATTAATTTTTAAATTAAACTTCTTTAATTCTTACGAATCCATAAGTCAAGATTGAAGTCTAGTAGTATATTATGATCACTTAGAAGGTATAAAATTTGGAGAAAATACTAAAATTATCCTTCCATGGTGAGTTACCGTGCAATGCAATCCTTCGATCAGATAACATCTCAGACAGGCCATGAGCATGAAATCATGTCAAGCCTAAATATCTATCTATATGTATCTCGATATGATGATGATGACTTTATTGATGAACCAATAGAAATACTTTCTACTGTTCATCTCTGCTCTGGCTAGAAACTCTCTATGTCATCATCCTATGAGACCACATAGGATGTTCTCTCCTCTTACAAGGAGTGATCGATTTCTTGTTGACCACTCACAACCTCCATGTGCACTTCACCAAATCCAGAACATCCTACACACATCTCAAAGTGGCATGCTAGGGAATGAACCAGAGTAAGGATCTGTATATACAAGGTACCATGGTGATCTCAAGTCAAAGGATCACTTGAACTACTCCCACATGAGGATCATCTGTCGATATATTGTGAGGCTCCATCAAATATTCTTCCTGTGGATTAGTTCAGTAAACTCATTCTCTAATGAGCACCTATATCTTTGTATTAGTGTCACCACATAAGTGATTGTGAGATCAATCATCCTCTCCATCGAGCATACAAAAGATGTACCAGTCTTACTGGCATCATCGATCTTCAACTCGATAATCTAATGATTGAGAATATTTTAGATTGGAGCTATCAAGATTTTAGGTCTCACTGGTATGATCTCATCATGGTCCTAAAATCATTGCCCTAGTCTATGGGGTTCGTCATAATCATAAATAAAATATGATATAGCAAATGACGAAACATAATACCTCATATATAAAATAACCAATGTTATGCAAATGAGTAGGAAGATAATACAGAAAAATCCCATTGCATCATCCATGTGATTGGCTTGTAGGGTACTATTCTTTCAAACTCTAGATCTGAAACTATAGATTTTGATTGATTATAATGCATGTTTTTGTTGTTTACATATGAAAATTATTTTCAACTCTAAATTTGAACTTTTGTAGTGCATGCATGATCTAAAAACCTATGAAATCTGTTGAAATATGCTGCTGGTATGCCTACATAGTTGACTCGAGTCCTGTTCGAGTCGACTCCAGTTTCTGGCAAGTCAACTCCTTTTCTTCATAGTCGACTCGAGACCCTATAGAGCTGGCTTGATTTGCTGACAAGCTGACTCAAGTTCTGCAGGCTAGATAATAGGGTTTTTGTTTAGAGAGCTCGCTCAATCTCTGATTCGAGCCGACTCATTGTGACAAGTCAACTCAAGTCCAGGGCGAGTTGACTCGAGGTGAACAAAAAATTTTAAAAATTTTTGTATATAATATAATTAAGTCTAAATTGTTTGGACATCTAATTAGGACCCATGGACTTAATTAAAAATTAAGAAATGAAATTAAATATATCTAAAAATTGAAAATTTAAGATCTAAGTCAATTTCATAACATATGGATTCAGGGTGTGGGTAGCTCAATTAGATATAGTTTATGCAGTTGATCAAACTGAATCAAATATTAGTTAGAAAAAGATCAAATATGCTCATAACCAACTCAAGTAGTTGTGTTTGATCAGATCATTTAACAACCATATGTTATTGATCAACTTAAGACCTACTTCGGCTTAATGGTTTGAGCCCGAGTCAATAGGCTAACCTGATCAGTTCTAATCAACCAACTTGGTGTCTAAGGTAAGTGCATAGATGGTGGTTCTTTAATGGTTCTATTGTCTGACATGGCCAATTCATTGGTGTTTAAGGAAAGCAATAGGGTGACCCCCACACATCTTAACTTATCTAACCATTTTGGAAGATTATATTTTATTTTAGGTTATTTTATTGAACTCGAGCTAGTTCATGCCACTAGATTAGTCATAACCATTACAACTAATTAAGAAAGAGACTAAATCAAATTTTTCTAATAAAATATTAAGTCTAGCAGTCTTCCGCCATTGTAGTTGTGCGGACCCTTTTCAGGGTTGATTGTTCTCGGCTGGATACAGTGATTCAGTTATATCAAGAAGATATGCAACCATGGCTATTAGGCATGAGATGCTATAGAGTGGAGATAGGGTTTGGCTCAATATTTTGGATATGGTGAAAGTCTCAATGATGGATCCATTGTGTACAAATGGTGGGTCTAACTTAACTAAGCAGTGGGCTGATATTTCAAGCATGGTAAGGATTCACAAATTAGAGATCGGAGATAGCTACATCATGTTTGGAGAAATATTAGACAAGAGTTATCCACTTACCAATTGACCCATCACCAATAATTATTCGGTGAGATGGTAAGTCAATTGGTGAAACTACAACATCCACTAGAAATCTTTGATCATGAAGGTTTTTATATCTCTACTCAAAGAGTGTGGGGATCTGAGAAAAATAATGGGAGATCTAATTTATTTTTGAAATAAAATTTTTAAAATAAATTGGTTAAGTCAATTACAAAATCTAATTAGAAACTTTGACACTCTACAGAAACTATGTCTGCTTTTAATTCCCTAGCCAGAATCCTAGAAACCAATAGGTTGATCAGATTAAATTTTAAGGATTGACTCCAAAACTTGAAAATTATTTTGAGTTCTAAAAAATTGGCCTATGTCCTTGACTAAGACCTTCCCCCTCTTCTAGCCTATCCGACTGCTAATCAGAGAGCATCTCATGAGAAGTGGTTAGATGATGACAATAAGGTTAGGTGCTACGTGTTGGCATCTATGTCTGATGAATTGCAATGTCAACATGAGGACTGCCAAGCAAATACTGGTTCACCTATAAGAGTTGTATAGTGAACAGAGTAGCACAGCTTGTTATGAAGTATCTAAGTGACTCTTCAAAGTAAAGTTGCATGATGGACAGTCAGTCCATGATCATTATTTAATAATGATCAAGGACCTCAAAGAGCTTGAGAAGCTCGGTATGTCCATGGTAAGGACTTGCAAGTTGATTTTATTTTGCAATCCTTGACTGATTCATATGGACAATTTATTGTAAACTTTCATATGAATAAGATCCAGTGCACCATCTATGAGTTGGTGAATATGCAGGTTACTACTAAAAAAATCTAGAAGAATTCAAGGGGCTCTATGCGTGCTATGGAGTGGACTTCTTCCAAGAGAAAATTTATTAGAAGAAGAAAAAGTCTGTGAAGAAGTAGAAGGTGGAGAAAAAGGAGGATAAGAAGGTAGTGTTGAAGAAGAAAGCCATCGGGATAAAAAAAGTGTTTCCATTGTGATGCTGATGGCCATTGGAAATGAAACTGTCCTGCTTACTTTGCGACCCTAAAGAACAAGAAGAAATGACCTTCTGAAGGCATGCTCATCATAGAAATAAATCTGACAGTTTCTTTTGCATCCAGTTGGGTGCTTGAGTGTTAACTATGCACCTCTTTGTAGGGTCTTGAGAATTGCAGAAGGTTGAGGGATGGTGAAATAGTTTTACATATTGAAAATGAAGCAAAAGTTGCTACTATGGCCATGGGAATGTACCCTTGTCGACTGCCATCAGAGAATATTTTGCTGTTAAGGAACTGTTATTTTGTACCTGCTATGAATAAAAATTTGATTTCTGTATCTTATTTAACACAAGAATATTATGTAATTAGTTTATTTATAAACCACTATACTATTTATTTAAGAAATAATAAAGTTGGAAGTGGTTTCCTTATCAACGTTCATTTTCAGTTACATGTTAATGAATCTGTTAATTATATTGAGCAAAATGTGAATGTCATAGGTGTTAGAAAATGTATCCTAAAGCCAATTATTTGGATGATTCTGCTCTTTATATGTTATATATAAAAATATGAATTAATAAAAGTTATTTGATATTTTTCATGATAAGGTACACATCTTCCTTGATGGAACTCATGTGTTGTGATGAAATCATTAAAACTATATGACAATCAATAAAAGAGGATTTATCGAGTAGTTCTTAAATATATTCGTGATCAAATGATATGTTATTAAAAGATGATGATGTTTATCAAGTGTAGGTTATTGTATGCTATATAGGTTGGTTATTCTCTTAACCAAAGAGTGTGGAGATACTGATATGGTATACAGATGAAATATAAGAGTACATCATCACTAAATAAGTGACTCACCTGTAAAAGAATAATACCCTACAAGCCAATCGCATACAAGATGCGAGAAGATATTTTCTGTAATTTATCTTCCAGACTCATATAATTGACATTAATATTATCAATAAAATAGATATTTTTAATTCATTATATGTTACATCTTATTATTTTTAAGATTATAACGAAACCCATAGATCAGGACAATAACTTTAGGGCCATGATGAGATCATGTTAGTGAGATCGAAAACCTTGATAGCTATGACCTAAAATATTTTCAGTCATTAGTTCATTGAGTCTGAGATCAATGATATAGGTAAGACTGGCATATCCTATGTATGCTCAGAGATGAGGGTGGTTGATCTCACAACGATTTGTGTGGTGACACTAATATAAGGATATGGGTGCTCATTAGAGAATGATTCACTGAATACACCTATGAGAGAATATCTGATGGAGTCTTATTTACATGTTAGCTAATAATTTTCTAGTAGAAGTTGTGTAAATAATCCTTTGATTTAAGATTATCATGATACCTTGTATACATGAATTTATTTTTGGTTCACTTTCTAACTTGGTTCTCTGATCCTTGTATGGGGTGTTCTGGATGTAGTGAATATATATGGAGGTTGTGAGTGATGAATAAAGGATCAGTCACTCCTAATAAGAAGAGCAAACATCCTATGTGATCTCCTAGGTCAATGATTCTGAAAATTTTTGGCCAAAGCAAGATGATAATTAGAAAAGAATTTTTAATATATCATCAACTAAATCATCACCTTCATCAAGATACATATAGATAAGCAATTGAGTTTGACATATTTTTATGCCCATAACTCATCTGAGATTGAATTACACGGTAACTTGCCATTGATGGATATTTTGATAATTTTTTATCAAAATTCTAAATTTTTTGGATAGTCATGACACATTGCTAGACGATAATTATAACTTGTAGACTCATCAAAATTAAAAGAGTTTAATTCAAAAATTAATTAAAAAGAGTCCTAGTTGATTGGGACTTTTGGGCTGACCTAATCTGATCGGATTAGGATTCTATCAAGAGTTTATGTCCATTGTTGGCTAGATTTGAAACCCAATGAATCACACATTTTGAGATTAGATCTTAATATAATTTATTTAGGATTTAATATAAATTTTAAGGGTTAATTTGATATGCTAGTATATTATATTAATCCAAGTTCCTAAATTGGTTCAGTTCAAAGTGTTTAAGCTAAACTAGACCAATTATCTTTGACCAAATGGGATTAGGTCTAATTTAATTGGATTCTTATCCAACTTGGAACAATTTCAATTGTGAAAGGACTCCTCTGTACCCACAAGGTTTCATGCCAAAATAAAATTGCCGCCCCCTCTTAATTAACATGAGAAGGTGAAGAGTCCTTAATGAAGGCTCTTATCTTATCTTATCGCCTCGTTCTCTCATCGAGAACTCTATTATTTCATGCTGTTTTAACATGAGATTTTTATGGGGTATAGAAGAGGAGGAGTCCTTCTGTGTGAAGGCTCTCCTACACCATAAATAAAATATGATGATTTATTTCACCATATGAGTATGTGAAACACCCAAGGTTGGCGCCCCTTGGTCATTCCTCACGTCCCATGGTCACCTTTTTATATGGGACATCCTATATGGATCAGGTGGTTGATTTTGGATGGAAATTAGTGATAAGTGATGTGTAAAAGAGAAGGAAAATTTTGAAAAAAATTTGAGAAAAAAGTAAGAAAAAATTAAGAGGCAAAAGTATTGGGAAATGTATCTCAAAGCCAATCGTCAGCCTGTTGACGGTTGTGCTATTTGATATAATTATATATGAATTAATTAATAAAATATTTATTTGATAATTTTTATCATAAGCTTATACATCTTCTATATCGAACTTCTATGTTGTAATGAAAGTCCTTAGGACTATTTTAAATCGATAAAGGAGGATTTATTGTTTAGTCCTTGAATGAGTTCACGACCAAATGATATGATATTACTAGGATGATAGACATATCAAGTGTAGGTCATTATATGCCATATAGATTGGTTGTCCTCTTAATCAAGGAGCATGGAGATGCTGGTATGGCATGTAGGTGAAATATAGGAGTATATTTTACTGAATGTGACCAACTTTAGAGCACTCTATTGTCAAGAATCACTCCAAAGAGATATATAGGTATAAGTGTCTCTTCGACCTGAGATCATCACAGTGACTTGCAAGCAACTCACTGTGCTTTGATACCAGACTACCTGAATTTCTAATTTAGGATCGAAAGATTTCTGGGTATAGTCAAATACTTGTAAAGTCGATGCATGAATCAAGATGAAATTAACCACTTCAAAAGATTGAAGAGAATGCTTTGTGTTTCAATTTAGTAAGACCTTGGCCAGGGCAATTCTTGTGAGGAGTTATAGGATTTATTAGGTTGAGACACATAATGGATGTACTGTTAAGAGTTGACAGTTTAAAGTCTAAGTCATCCTAGCATTAAGGGTCAAAGGGATGAATTATATAGTAACTATATCCAAATAGGTTCTTGAGTGTTGCTTTGCATACATTCGGCCTATCTAGACGTCGGGTATTATTACTAGATGATTACTCCGATTGGTATAGAAATCAATTCCTGTGCTATCAACTTAGGTTCGAACCTATGAGATCACACACATTAAAAGTTTCTCTCCGATCACATGACTAATCTGAAGAGTCCCAATGGATGGAGACTCTAGTGAAAAGTCCCACTGAACTTGGACTCTACTGAAGTGTCCCATTGGATGGGGACTTTAGAGAAGAGTCCCACTAAACTTGGACTCTATCATTAATGGAGGATTAATTAGTGATTAGATCACTAATTAGCTCAATTTGATTAAGCATTAAAGTCTGGATCAAGTTTGATTGAATTGGATTCAATCAGGTCAGGTCAGATTAGATTATGAGATGACCTAACCGGTAAGAAAGAAATGATCCTGATTTGATCAGGTCTATGGATTAATTAATTTATTGACTTGATCAAATTTAATTGAGGTTATAGGAGTCTAATTAGATTATATTCATCATATTTTATTTGAGTCTAATTGGATTGAGTTGAAAGAAATCCAATTAGTTAAACTCTAGAGTCCCAAATGAATGGGACTCTCCCTTGCGACACCCAAATTATCTCATGCCTTTTTTCACTATATAAAATTAGTTTGTGTGTGAGAAAATCAGAAGATAACCCTTCTTTTGTCATCCATTAAGGATAGAAATTAGTTGATTTTGATTTGAATTCAAAATGGTTTGAATTTCAACCTAAAACCTTATCCATATCTTTCCACACGTTGGCTGTTTTTAAAGGGGCCCATTGTGTGTTAGAGAAGAAAGTCTTCCTGATTGTTTTCTATACTCAATTTTCTTTGGTAAGTCTCTATTTAAGTCAAAATAAGGGTGAGAAAAATTTAGAGTTAAATTAAAATTTAAAATGATTTGAATTGCAACAAACTCCAGCTCTTAATCCTATCTTACCTAGTTTGTGCAACAACCATAAAAAGATCACAATTTTGTGTGCCAACAAGAGAGAGCTTTTTATTATGAGATACCAAAGAGAAAGAGGGGCCAAAATCCTTCTTTGGGGCATAAGGTTTGGGTGGTTTTCTTTCTTTCTTAGCATGAAGAAAAGAGGAGACCATTCTTCTCTCAGGTGAGAGACCTAGAACTGTTCTAGATTTTTGGGTGAGGAAAAAACCAAAAAGAAGAGAGTCTTCATCTAATTTTTCTCCACCATACAGCATCCTCCTCTGATCTATCTTCGATATTGAAAAGGTTCAAGATGATCGAAGAAGGAGATCAAGTCAGATATGTCATTAGAAGCCGACTGCACGAGCTAGCAGTCCTAGCAGTCCTGCGAAGGGCTGATCAGTTCGAGGGCTTTGTGTGGACCATCCATAGAGGCCGGATGCTTGTACAGCTACGAACGACCAAAGAAGACTTTCAGATCTACATTCTCAATCATGGAGTTCGACTACTCACCCTCAGGTATTGGGTTCGAAACCCTAGAAGTGGTAGATTAGATCTATTACTAAATGCTGTTTTTGATTTACATGCTTGTTATTTTAGATTCAGATTTCTATGCATATAAATTTATATTATAGATCTATTTATAGGAGTTTTAAGATTAGATCTTATGCATGTATTTATAGATTAAATAGTTTAATCTAATGTTCTTTCACTGAAAATTTTTTGAAATGCATGCATGAAACTTCTAAGCATCCCAACAGTAGTATCAAAGCTAGGTTCGATATAACATGATATTATATGTATATAGATCTATAATTTAATTTAGATTATATCTAATATATGATATTTAGGTCTAAAATTAGTTGTAGATCTGATCGCACAAACTGACATAAGGTTGTCCTGCTGTAAGGTTTACCCCTTATAGTGTAAAAGTTATCCTAGTTTGTGCTGATATTTATAAAATCTGATTTTAATTTGAAGCATGTGAAATTTATTTACGATAATTATTATCTGATTTTGGTATAATCAAAATATAATAATCAAATCTAAAATAATTTAGATTAGATCTAAATTATTAAGATTAGATGATCGAAATAACGAAGTAATCGGATTAGATTTGTCACTAGGCTGTCCGATCATAGGAGGTAATAGAGTTAGATCTCTCTTTTTTCCATTCAATTAAATCTTCTTATGATGTATAGGGGTGCTATTGTGACTATATCTCACAAACATAAATACAAAAAAAAAATTATTTCTTTTAAAAATCTTAAGATTGTGTATATGATACATTATATGAAAAATAGTTGTATCTAATATTTGCAAATAAAATCTAGAATCATGAATATGTTTAGAATAGTTCTAAAATGATTTATGATTGATTTTATTGCTGCTTATGTAAAATTATTTTGATCTAAAATTAATGTAATTATTGTAGTTCGTCTGTCGAGTCGACTCAGTATTATTTGGATCGACTCAGGACCCTAGTTCTTCAGCTCAATTTCTATTGAGTTGACTCATTGTTACAGACTGAAAATTATGATTAATAATTTATCTTCAATGAGTCAACAAAGTCTCGAAACTTAGTCGACCCATTGTAATGAGTGGGCTCAATCCAGGGGTGAGTCGATTTAAGTTTCAGATCTAAATGATTATGCATAAAATTAATTATAAAAATATTTTATAAAATTTAAAATTATTTTTAAATATCGAACTCCTATTCACAGCCTCAAACTTAATTGAGAATTAAGTTGAACCTATTAGATCTAGAATTGTGAATTAAAGATCTAATGTCATTCGCATAAAACGTAGGCGATGGGTTTGTGGGTTAGCTTGATCAGGTTCTCCTAATTAGGTTAGACCTAAGGTTAGAATCAAAGATCAAATGGACTAAGAAGAGAAATTAGATTAAATCAAGATTTCTCTAGAGCCAATACAATAGTTGTAGTTGGTCGAGTCCATATCTTTGATTAGATCTAAATGGACTTTAAACTTGAGCTTAGCGATCGAACTCAAATCCATAAGTAGATCCAATTGAAACTGATTAACTAGTTGGTGTCTAAGGTAGGTTTGGCAATGTTGATCAGTAGTTTTTAATTGGGAGCTACTCGTATAAATTTGAGTCTATGATGAGTTAATGACATATCTCTCCCACCGATCTCACTTACCTGGCCAACATGATGAATCAAGTTTTGATCAGATCGCTTAATGATTAGGGTTGACCCATGTTTACTAGAAAATCAGTTCGACTGATTTAGGTGCCCCTAGTTCGACTTGTCTTTATCCTCGACATGATTTGGTGAGGTTAGTGGGAGGATTGATGATTTGTCAGTTGAACAGGCTTGTTTCTAGTCCACCCTAATCTAACTTGATAAAGTTAGTGGGAGGATTGAGATAAGTTGGTCTATGTTTTTAATTCTGTTAAATTATGTTAACCAAATCTTTTAAATTTTTAGGTCCATAAAATAAGCTAATTATGGTGATAACTAGATCATAGCCTCCTATTAAGGTGAATGGTAATAGGTCCATTATTTCTGATTGACATTGTAGGCGCCATCCGTCTAGTATTTCTCTGAATGATGGAATTATTATTCATTATGTGATGACTCTGTTGTACTATCTAATGAATGGTTGGGTTGGCCGAGCCATACTCAGACTTGATTATTTATTAGTTAGAATCACTGAGTAGGTTCATGTTAATGGTTGGACCTAACCAGGACTTTCAGTGGAGGCCCATCGCCTACTGAAACGAAACCTGGAGCAAAATTAATTTCTAAAAATTATTTAAAGAAATAATTAGTTGAGAACACATCTATAGATGTATATGGGTTGGCCAAGCCATACTTGGGCCTGTATGCAGTCTGTGTGGATTCTAGTACCCACTAAGAAATTAAAGTAATTTCTCAAAATGGAGGTAAAGGCTATCAATTCGTATAAAATAGTGGGAAATCCTTTAAACTAAAGTCTATATCTTTAGGCTTTATTAATTCATATACTAATTAGGTCTGTGTGTTTCTTTCTTTTCAAAAATGGCTAGTAATTCAACACTCCACTCACTGTTTGACTGTAATGAGCTTCTTGGACCCAACTTTGATAGCCAGTATCAGAAGTTAAATATTGGTCTTGAGCCCAATCAAGCTAAAAAGTTTAGGACTAAATCAAGTCAAGCAGACTACGACCCAAACAGGCTAAAGAGAAATGAGCAATTAGTTACTAATCAAGGTGCTTATATGATAACACCTTGTAATTTCTCTATATGTGACACAACTATCTGGGTATTGGATACCAGAAGTCTAGTTCACATATGCAATTTATTGTAAGGACTTCAAGTTAGTAGAAAATTTGAGAACGATGAGAGATTCCTAAATGTGGGAGATGAAAATCAAGTTTTAATTCAGACTTTAGGAGTTATGGAGCTTATTTTCAAGTCTAATAGTGTCATTTTAAGTGATTGTCACTATTGTCCATCTTCCTTGATGAATATAATCTCTATTGGTCTTTTGGCCAAAGATAATTATAGTTTATCAATAAAGAATGATTATTATGATATCATTATGAATGATGTTATAATAATACGAGGATAATTAAGAAATGGCATCTATGTATTGTCACAGCCTATGAGTGTAATGTACACTCCAAATGAACATCCAAAGTTAGATAATGTCACAGATGCCTACCTTTGGCATTGCAGGTGTTGGGCCTTATGTGGTGCTCCCAAAGCTCAAGAGACCAAGGCTAAGGCCAAGGTCCAAAGTCCATGAGGTGGTCATGGGGTTTCTAAGGCTAGTTTGGACCCTAGGACAAACAGCTGTCAGCCTTTCGGGTCTTGAGGTTTAAGAATTTTGGGCCTTGAGGGTCTAACTTACATATGGACTAGGATTGAGTCTAAAATTATGAGATTAGATCAAGTCATGGGTGTACATGGGGTTGGATGAGCGCAATCTTGTATTGAGTTAGCCATGAGAGTTTTTGGATTGGGTCACATTGACCCTATATGTAAACATACATTGTATTTGGACTTGATGGATCAAAAGAAATACAAAATTATTTTTTTCCTAACTTTCTCTCTCTTTCTTCCTCTCTCTCTCTAGTCTTCTCCACATCCAAGAACCAAGAAACTTATGGTTTCTTGGCCGCCATCCTAAAAAGGAAAGAAAGGAGGTGCTAAAAACCAACACCCCCACTTTGTGCACACCGCTATTTTGAGCACCCCCTCTTGGCCGCCCAAGAAGAGTTTCAAGTCTCATCTTTTATTTTTTTGGATGCTTCATCAAGAGTACTTTCAGATCTCAAAAGGTGGATTTCAGATTTGATGGAGAAGGGGTTCAAATCACAGAAAGAAATCTTGCTGACAGGATCTACAAGGCTGCTAAAATCCTGAAGATTATTTTTGTTTTGCTTGGTTGCTGGCCCTCAAGGACCTCCACAACCTGATCCTTACTATTTCTTAACATCTACAACCTAAAAAAATTGCTCCAATAATTGGTATCAGAGCACGGATTGTGTGGAGAAAGAAGGAGACTCCAAAAGTTGAAGATCTTCAAAGGCTGAAATTTCAGTAAGGACCCTGTCAAGGTATTTTTTAAATCCCTTAAAGTTTTGTTGTATTTTTGGTTTGGATCTAGCCATGGAAAGCAATATGAAGGTTGATTTTGAGAAGTTTGATGGGAAAAAAATTTTTCTATATAAACAATTTGGGTAGAAGATATTTTGGTTCAAGCAGATCTAGATTAGGCATTGGAGGAGAAGCCTGAAGGGATGACGGATCATCAATGGAGGTCTCTGGAGAAGAAGGCTTGTTCTATGATTAGAGGATATTTGGCAGATATGGTACTCTATTCTTTGTTAGAGGAGAGCATCCCAAAAGGCTTGTGGTCGAAGTTGCATACCATGTATATGAAGAAAAATATATGTAATAAGCTGATGTTGAAAAAGAGACTACACAGCCTTCGAATGCAGGAAGGTGGAGATGTCTTGGGTCACATCCAGAAATTCGATCAGATATGCAATGAGTTGCTGAATATTGGGATGAAGATAGAGGAGGAAGATAAGTCGTTGCTACTGTTATGCTCGCTGCCCCCTTTCTATGATTCATTGGTGATGATGCTGCTCTATGGTAAGGAGACCTTAGAGTATGAAAACATGATCTCAGTGCTGCAGTCTAATGAACAGCGAGAGAAATTGACTAAAAAAGGTGCTTTCCAGGAGGGCTTGGCCGTGGGAGAGAGATCTGAAAGAGGAAGAGAAAGAGACAGTCAAAGGGACGATCAAAGTCTCGAAAGAGTAGGAGTAAGAAAGAAGTCAGGTGCTACAAGTGCAACGAGATCGGGCACTTCAAATGAAATTGCTTGCAGTGGAAGAACAAGAAGGGAGATAAGCGAGGATCTGATGTGCTGAGTATAGTGGCTGATAGTGAGGTGGAGGATGACCTCTTGGTAGCATCAGATGGTCACAGGCAAAACACAGATATATGGACCTTGGATTCAGCCTGTTCGCATCACTACATCCCAAACCAATCTTGGTTTGCTACATACACCAAGATGGATGAAGAGAGCATGACACTTGAAGATGATCACCCGTGTCGAGTGAAAGGAAAAACTAGCTTTTTCCTTGTAGGATCTTCCAGATCTAATAAGATCTGGGGTGAAATATTTAAAAAAAATTTATCCTACTTTATTTTGATCTAAGGTCTATTAAATCTGATTCTTATTATCTAATATTTAATCTAAAATTAAATTTAAAACTTAAAGATTAGAGAAATACCTCTAGAGTAACTAGATTACCCTGTAGATGATCGCAGCAACATCCGAGGTTCTAAAATAGCCACACAATTGCCTAGTCTCTATCGGTATCCACTCAAGCAGAATCTAGATCATCTTCTCCTCATGAATATTTGCTCCAAAAATCAGATCTAGATCTGATCTGTAAGATCTTCTGAAGCTGAAGCAGCAGCTTCTCGATAAATTCCTGCAGCCTTTTGATCAGAGAGCCACCACACCTTGGACAAGCACCAGATGGATGCCAAACCTCTTGGACATGAAGAGGGGAGGGAGAGGAGCAGAGGGGGTATGGAGAAGTGGAGGGGTTTCATATTTTTTGCTGGGTATTGAGCAGATTCTCTTAACCCTAGGCGCAGACAGGGTTTAAATAGACCCTGCTGCGCCATGCAGTGCCACATCATTCGACCAATCAAAAAATTTCAATTAATTTTGAAAAAATTTTAATTAGTGGAGTGATGTCATTTGATCATATCAGATAAGAACTCCACCAAATCCTCCTATTACTGACGTCAACACTGGATAAATACAGTGAGATTGGTGCCCAATAGTTTGAGTCGATTAAGGCATAGAGTCCTCATCTCATAGGACTCTATCCTTATCCACTTGGGGCGCACGCCATATCTGATTATGGTGCCCACTTTGAGGGTAAAATTAGCAGGTGGACACTCTACAAAAACTCTCCAATGATCTCTTGCCAAGTGACCTTCAGTCCAAGGTCCATGGGTCAACATTTGACCGATGTCCTAAAACGAAAATGATAGGTGATAGGAATTAGCAGGTGTTATCAATTCATCTCATGAATTAAGATAAGATTTTTTTGAGTTAGACTGGCTCCAGTCAGACTGAGAGAAATCTTCTCAAGGTTCTCTGAGTGAGTCAAATCATATTTGGCTCAGTCGAGATAGAAAAGATTATATGAAGAGAAAGTTAGGCTCAATCGTGGGCTAGCACGATTTTCTTGAACCTAAATGGATCTAATCCAAATCAATCGAACTGGACTAGCTCAATTGATGACATCCAGACCCTAACTCTTGTTTGTATGACCCAGTTAGGTTCATTTCCGTATGGTAATGAGATATGTCGTGATCTCATCATCGACATCATCGAAACTCCTTTCGATGGACCAGAACTCTTCTGATTCAGATAATTAGAATGATCGATCATCAAGATTATTCTAATTACTCCCAAAATCTATCAGTGACACCTAGCAGTATATGGTGGCAACCCATCAGAAATGAAGATGAATCTCTCGGTGCAGCTACCTGTGTGATTGAGTTTCTCTATCATGAGTCCCGATTGAATTAAGGTTAAGGTGAACTCGTCAAACCCAACATTAGTCATATGAATTAATAAATTGATCCGAGTCCGATGTGGAACCCCAATGGAAAACTTTTTTTCATTATTTCACTCTACCATGGCCATGGGCTTAAGGACTTGATCTTTCGATCATCATGGGACTACTCCTCTCATCTATCGAGGTTGATAGATCCCTTCTTGGTGCGATTTGGTTCCTACAATGAATATGCTACAACCAACATACACCTCAGAGTTCTGAATGGCTAGGAGACCGAGTAATGGTGTGGTCAAACTATAACACACTCAAGGTAAACTGTCAATGCACCTCAGCAGCAACTCTTGCTCCGTTCCCGATGCGTAGGATCATATCCCCATCCCTCAACTTCCTGCTCTCCTCAAGATCCTGCATAGAAGTACACAAATGAGCACTAGAACTAGAGTCAACTACCCAACTTGATGCAGAGAAAATCGTAAGATTAGATTCTATAACGAGCATACCTCTAGAAGGACCATCCTTCTTGTTCTTCAGGGTGGCCAGGTACTGAGGACAGTTTCGCTTCTAATGACCGTCTGAATTACAGTGGAAACATTTTCTCTTTTCAGCAGCCTTCTTCTTCTTTTTCCCATCCACCTTCTGCTTCGTCGCAGTCTTTTTTTTCTTTCCAAAAGACATTCTCTTGGAAGAAGTCTGCTCCACAGTAAGGACTGAGCCTTTTGAACTCTTCAAAGAAAGTTCAGCCGTAACCAACATGTTCATTAACTCAGCCAAGGTTCATATGGAAGTTCATGATGAACTGGCCATATGCATCGGACAAGGACTGAAGGATCACATCAATTTGAAAATCCTTGTCTAAGATGATACCGAGCTTCTCAAGCTCTTCAAGGTCCTTGATCATTATCAAACAATGATCTTGGACTGACTGTCCATTACGTATTTTAGCCTTTAAAAGTCTTTGGCAGACTTGATACTTGGCTGCACGACTTTGTTCACCAAACAACTCTTGTAGGTGAGCCAACATTTGGTGGATAGTCATAATATTCTCATGCTGACGCTGCAAGTCATCAGACATTGCACCCAACATGTAGTATCTGGCTTTGTTATCTTCATCCGTCCACTTTTCCAGAGATGCTCTCTATTCAGCAATCAGACGTGCTGGCATGGCAGGTGGGTCCTGGTCCAAAACATGAATCAGTTTCTCGGAACCCAGAACAATTCTGTAGTTTCTCAACCAGTCCTTGAAATTGGGTCCAGTCAATCTGTGGGTGTCTAATATTTTGGTCAGGGGGTTGGACACAGACATATTTCCTGTAGAGAGTCAAAAGTTTCTAGTTAGATTTTATAATCAGACTTAACCAATTTATTTAGGGGTTTTATTTTTAAACAAATTAGGCTCCCACTATTTTCTCAGATCCCTACACTCCCTAGGTAGAGATATGAAAATCTTCATGATTAGTGATTTCTAATGGATGGTGCGGTCTCACCGATTGGCTCATCACCTCACCTAACAATTATTGGTGATGGGTCAACTGATGAGTGGACAAATCTTGTCCAATGATTCTCTAATTACGGTACACCCAAAACTTGGTCTCTAATTCATGAAGCTCACTGTATCTGAAATATTGAGCACAACCCATCCTCTAATCGGTAGCATCCAATGCCTAATGGACATGATTGCATTTTCTCGGTGTAACTGAACCACTGTAACCAACCGAGAACAATCAACTCTGAAAAGAGCCCGCACATCCACAATGGTGGAAGACCTCAAACTTAATATTTTCTTAGGAAGATTTAATTTAGGTCTCATTAAACTTGACTTGACATTGTCATAATAATTATGACTAACCTAGTGGCATGGGTTAGCTCGAATTGTTAGTTACCACAAATCAGAACTGGGTCGACACATATGGCCAGGTAAGTGAGACCGGTGGAAGGGATATGCCATTAACTCGACAAGAAAGTATTCGAGTCGAGTAGCTCCCAATTAAAAACTATTCAGTCGCATCTGTCCAACTTACCTTAGACATCAAATTATCGAACCAGAATCAATTGGGTTAGCCTACAATCTAGGCTCTAACTACTGAGCCAAATTAGGTCTTAACTTGATCGAGTCACATCTAAATATGATTCGATCTTGACCTTGACTTAATTCTATTAAGCTGGTCAATTATTAGCTTTCATGATCCCACCTAACCAACTTTTGATTTGGTTTGATCAACCGCTAGACCTAATTAAGCTACCCAAGCCTGAACCCAATTTTATGAAAATGACTTAGATCTAAATTTTCAATTTTAGACCTAATTTGATTTCATAAGCTTAATTCATTAATTAAGTCTTGGGTTCATAAATAAAATATGTAAAATAAATCTTAGGGTTTCAGGATTTAGGATTTTACAGAAAAGTAAGTTTGATTTCTGATTGAGGATGAACGCGCAGCACCCCTACATGCCATAAGAACACCCCATTGAATGGGAGGAGAGGGTCTTAAATCCTACTTTGCTCTTATGACCGAACGGCCATGAGGAACACCTTAATCAGAAATATTGATTTAACTACAAAACTAGTTAGATCTAAGTTACATATCACATATATAATTTTAGATCTAACTTATATATGCTTTGCATACATCTCATGTATTAAAATCTGATCTAATTAGCATGCTTTCAGATCTGATACATCACATGTAATATCTGAAAAATAAGATTTAAATTGAACTATTCAATATAAAATCTATTCTAGATAGTTACTAGAACAATTCTATAACTAGTCTAGGCATGCAGCAGATCAATCTTATGAATTAATTAAATTTTATTTTTTATTTTTTGATCTGAATATAATATTTATAACATCAAAAATTAAAGAATAAATTAGATCTAATTTATATTTTAATTATATTAAAATATAAAACTATAAGACTATTCATAGATCAAACTACTCCTAGTCTAGTCATGCATCTCATACATGTTAGATCTACTTAGATTTAATTTTAAATTTTTTTGATTTTAGATCCTATCACATCTGATGTGATATCTAAAATCTATTAACATCAGATAAATAAAAATAAAAAATTAGATCTAAATTAGATCTAAAATAGAGCCATCAACCTGGCTCTGATACCAGGGAAAAATCGGCTTTTTCCTTGTAGGATCTTCCAGATCTAATGAGATTTGGGATGGAATATTTAAAAAAAAATATCTTATTTTATTTTAGATTTTAGGTCTATTGGATTTGATTCTTATTATCTGATATTTAATCTAAAATTAAATCTAAAACTTGAGGATCAGAGGAATACCACCAAGGTAACTAGATTACCCTATAGATGATCGCAGCAACGCCTGAGGTTCTAAAATAGCCATGCAGTCGCCTGGCCTCTACCGATATCCACTCGAGTAGGATCTGGATCATTTTCTCCTTATAAATTTTTGCTCCAAAAATCAGATTTAGATCTGATCTGCAAGATCTTCAAAAGATCTTTTGAAGCTGGAGCAGCAGCTTCTCGACAAATCCCTACAGCCTTCTGATCAGGGAGCCACCACACCTTGGACAAGCACCAGATGGATGCCCAACCTCTTGGACGTGAAGAGGGGAGGGAGAGAAGTAGAGGGGGTGTAGAGAAGTGGAGAGTTTCACATTTTTTGTGGGGTATTGAGCAGATTCTCTTAACCCTAGGCGCAGACAGGGTTTAAATAGACCCTTCTGCGCCATGCTGTGCCACATCATTCGATCAATAAAAAAATTTCAATTAATTCTGAAAAAAATTTAATTAATGGAGTGATATCATCTGATCATATCAGATAAGAATCCCACCAAACCCTCCTACTGTTGGCGCCAACACTGGATAAACACAGTGAGATTGGCGCCCAACAGTTTGAGTCGATCAAGGCATAGAGTCCTCATCTCATGGGACTCTATCCTTATCCACTTGGTGCGCATGCCATATCTGATTATGGCATCCACTTTGAGGGTAAAATTAGTAGGTGGACACTCCATAAAAACTCTCCAATGACCTCTTACCAAGTGGCTTTCAGTCCAAGGTCCATGGGTCAACATTTGACCAATATCCTGAAACGGAAATGACAGGTGACAGGAATTAGTAGGTGTTGTTTTAAATTCATCTCATGAATTAAGACAAGACTTTTATGAGCTGGATTGGCTCCAGTCAGACTGAGAAAAATCTTTTCAAGGTTCTCTGGGTGAGTCAAATCATATTTGGCTCAGTCGAGATAGAAAAGATTACACTCGGAGAAAGTTAAGCTCAATCGTGTGCTAGCATGATTTTCTTAAACCTAATTGGATCTAATCCAAATCAATCGAACTGGGCTAGCTCAATTGATGACATCTAGACCCTAACTCTTGTTTGTGTGACCCAATTAGGTTCATTTCCATATGGTAATGAGACATGTCATGATCTCATCATCGACATCATCGAAACTCCTTTCGATGGACTAGAACTCTTCTGATTCAGACAATTAGAATGATCGATCATCAAGATCATTCTAATTACTCCCAAAATCTACCAGTGACACCTAGCAGTATATGGTGGCAACCCATCAAAAATGAAGATGAACTTCTCGGTGCAGCTACCTGTGTGATTGAGTATCATGAGTCCCGACTGAATTAGGGTTAAGGTGAACTCGTCAAACCCAACATCAGTCATATAAATCAATCGATTGATCCAAGTCCAATGTGAAACCCCAATAGAAAACTCTTTTCCATTATTTCACTCTGCCATGGCCATGGGCTTAAGGACTCGATCTTTCGATCATCATAGGACTACTCCTCTCATCTACCGAGGTTGATAGATCCCTTCTTGGTATGATCTGGTTCCTACAATGAATATGCTACAGCCAACATACACCTCAAAGTTCTGAATGGCTAGGAGACTGAGTTATGGTGTAGTCAAACTATAACACACTCAAGGTGAACTGTCAATGCACCTCATGTCAAAGAACTAGACACACAGCTGCAGCATCGAGCTAGTCATCGACGAGAAGGTAGACTTCCTTATGATTGCTCGAGGTGGTCATGCTCAGTACTCTCATTCTCAACGAATACCTATACTCTCGCTCTGGTGTCTCCACACCATAGACTCAAGACACATCTACCCTAAGAAAGTGATCGTACACCAACCTTCCGGATCAATCACCATCCTCGTGATGATCCTATTGTCAGGAGCTATTTATGAGTTAGTTATGTAAATTCATGTCTTAAATTTTCAACTCTTAAAAATATGAATTAACATTCTTACTAACTCAAAGGATGTATCACAAATATAATGTACACAATGTGAAAGTAGAATAACCTTTTTATTCATTTATAGTCAAAATTATAAATTTACCCTTACATTTCTACAAAAATGTGTCAGCCAATCTAGCATCTAGGGCACACATCTAACATCAAGTTGTTAGTATTGGGAGCATTTGGGTGAGAATGTTTGATGGGGTGGTGCGGACGCTCACTAATGTGAAGCACGTCCCTGATCTGAAGAAGAATCTTGTGTCACTTGGTTATCTGGAGTGGAGTGGCAATAGCTTTAGCAGTCGTGCCAGGAGTGGGGTGTTGAACATCTCAAATGGAGCCATGGTAGTGATGAGAGGTAGGAGGATGGAGAATAACCTTTACAAGATGGAAGGATCTATGTTGATCGGAGAATCTGATGTAGCAGCAGCAGCACAGGATCAGTAGGAGACTCACCAGTTGTGGCACTACCGCTTAGGCCACATGGGAGATTGTGGGATGAAGGAGCTGAGCAAGCATGGTCTGATTTCAGATCTGGATGGAGGTATTTCAGAGGTATGTGAGCCATGTCAGATGGAAAAGCAGAGGAGAGTGCAGTTTGCCAGCAGTTCAGCCCGCAGTGCAGCCCCACTTGAATTAGTTCACACTGATGTGTAGGGACTGGCCCCAATTTCAGCCAGAAATGGGGTAAGATACTTCTTGACCTTTATAGATGATTTCTCAAGGAAGGTATGGGTCTACTTCATGAAGGAGAAATCAGAAGTCTTCACCAAATTCAAGGTTTGAAAAGCTGAGGTGGAGAAGGAGACAGGTCGGAGCTTGAAGTGTTTGCGGTCCGATAATGGCGGGGAGTACAATCTCATAGATCGATGATTCTAGAAGTCTTTGACCAAAGTAGAATGATAATTAAAAAGGAGTTTCTAATATATCATCAACTAAATATCACCTTTTGATCGAGATACATATAGCTAAGCAATTGGGTTTGATATATTTTTATGCCCACAGCTCATCTGGCATGTTGTTTGACTGAAAGATTAAATTACACGGTAACTTGTCATTGAAGGATATTTTGATAATTTTTTATCAAAATTTTAAATCTTTTGTATAGTCATGATAAATTGCTAGACATCAATCTTGACTTGTAGACTCATCAGAATTAAAAGAATTTAATTCAAAAATTAATTAGAAAGAGTCCTAGTTGATTGAGACTCTTGGGCTGATCTAATCTAATTGGATTAGGGTTGCATCAAGAGTTTGTGTCCACTTCTGGCTAGATTTGGAACCTAATGGGTCAGACACTTTAGGATTTAGTCTTGATTTGATTTAGTTAGGATTTAATATAAATTTTAAGGGTTAATTTGATATACTAGCACATTGTATTAACCCAAGTTCCTAAATTGATTCAGCTCAAAGTGTTTGAGCTAAACTAGACCAGTTATCTTTGACCTAATGGGATTGGGTCTAATTTAATTCGATTCTTATCTAACTTGGAATAATTTCAAGTGTGGAAGGACTCCTCTGCACCCACCAAATTTCACATCAAAATAAAATTACCATCCCATCTTAATAACATGAGAAGGTGAAGAGTCCTTCTTAATGAAGGCTCTTATCTTATCTTATCGCCTCATTCTCTCATCCAGAACTCTATTTATTTCATGTTATTTTTATATGATATTTTATGGGGCATAGAAGAGGAGGAGTCCTTCTGTGTGAAGGCTCTCTTGTGCCATAAATAAAACATGGTGATTTATTTCACTATGTGAGAAGGTGGAGCACCGAAGGTTGGCACCCCTTGGTCATTCCTCACGTTCCATGGTCACCTATTTATATGGGGCATCCCATATGGATCAGGTGCTTAATTTTAGATGAAAATCAGAGATAAGTGGTGTATAAAAGAGAAAAAAAATTTTGAAAAAAATTTGAGAAAAAGGTAAGAAAAAATTATGAAGCAAAAGTTATAAGAAGGGTGGTGAGAGAATTAGTGAGTGTTGCTAGTATGCCCTAAGATTTAATTTTTTTATATGTTAGAGTCCAAAATCAAATCCTAGATTGTGAGACATCTAGAGAGTGTCTTCTTGGCATGATTCTGGTGGCAAAATCGAAGATAACTGGGCTTTGGTGTGATCGTACTTTGTATTCGAAGCTAGCAGTATTCTTGAGAAGATAAAACTGTGGCAGCGCATCGATTAGGAAGGACCTTGGCCAACTTCCATATGGATCACCTTTGGAGGACTTTTACTTTGGAGTCTCGTAGAGATCACCATTGTGTCATATTGCTTTTGGTAAAAGTATAAAATTCTATCTCTTTGTATACTTGTTCTATATGTATGATTCATAATCATAAAGATCAAAAAAATTATCTTTGTATAAATTGTTAATCTTTGACTTATTTATATGGCCAACTCGGCAGTGCCAGAGGTATGTGACATTCACATCTTCTCTCTTTTTTTTCTTCATATTATCAACATGAAACACATTATCACTAAGTAAAAAAAATATAAGACCATTATCAATAAAAGTACTTCCATAATATTTATTAGAAAAATATATAGAACAACAATTGTTCTTTGTAATTATTTTAAAATCTTGTTCCAATAACAATGATACAGAAATAATATTTCTAACAATATTTAGAATGTAATAACAGATCTTTAGTTCCAAAATTTTTTTCGAAGGCAACTTCAAAACCCTGATAGGCTTTAGCATAAATGGACTCTCCACTTGTATTGAACAGCTCGAAGTCACCATTATTCAGATTTTTTATTTCCTATAGATCCTGCAATGATTTGCAAAAATGTGAACCATAGGCGGTATCCAATATCCAAAAATCTAATATTGAAGTACTTAATGATAAATTAGTTTGCATCATATACAAATCTTTAGCAATGTTTGCTGATTTCACAGTTGCAAGGTACTCCTTACAATTTCTCTTCCAGTGGCCCTCCTTGCCATAGTGATAACAAGTACCTTTGGCGGAGATCTTCTTCATCTTCTTCTTTAAGATGCCAGCCTTAGGGTTCAGCTTTTTCTTAGAACCCTTCTTCGACTTTTTCTTGTTGATCTTATCAACATGAAGAACCGAGCCTTTTCACTCTTGAAATGGCTCTCTACTGTTTTTAGCATATTCAACTATTGAAAAATATGTCTCAAAACCAATCGTTAGACGATTGTGCTTATCTTATAAACTGTATATGATTTTTTATTAATAAAAGTTATTTGGCTTTTTCATTACAAATTGACCATCTTTGAACTCCTGTGTTATAATGAAGTTCTTAGGACTATATATATTAATCGACAAAGAAGAATTTGTCGTTAAGTCTTTAAAATTGTTTACGATCAAATGATACATTATTACTAAGACAATAGTAATATCAAGTGTAGGTCATTGTGTGCCATATGAGTTGGTTGTCTTCTTAATCAAGGAGTGTTGAGACATTGTTATGTCATGCAGATGGAATGTAGGAGTACATTCACATCGAACGTGACCAAGTACCAAGCACTCTACTATCAAGAGTAGCTTGTGAAGGGTATGAGTATAAGTATCCCTCCGACTTGGGACCACCATGATAATTTGTAAGCAACTCACTGTATTTTAATATCAGACTATCTGAGTTTCTAACTTAGCGATGGAAGGATACTAGGTGCAGTCAAATACTTATCAAGTCAGTGTGTGAGTCAAGATTGAATTGATCCCTCTGAATTGGTAGGAGATATGCATCAATGTATTTCAATTTAGCAAAATCTTGGCCAGGGTAATCCATGAGATGGATTTGAAAGGTTGAAATACAATGTAGTCAACTTAATTAAGGTTGATGGTTAAATCCTAAGTCACCTTGAGTATTTAAGTCAAAGGGATGAATTATACGGTAACCATACGCCAGTAGGTTCTAGAAGGTTGCTTTGCAACACTTCGACCCATCCGGTCATCGGGTCATCATTGCTAGATGGTTACATCGATTGGTATAGAAAGTTATTCCTATGCTACCGATTTAGGTTCGAACCTATGGGGTCACATGCATTAGAAGATTTGGTCAGATCTAATGGCTGAAGAGTCCAATTGGATTGTGACTCTGGTGAAGAGTTCTACTTGGACTACGACTCTGTGAGAGAGTCCCACTGGGACTGAGACTTTACATTTATAGAGAATTAATTAGTAATTAGATTACTAATTGATTCAATTTGATTGAGTAAAGAGCTTTGGAATAAGTCTAATTGAATTAGATTTAGTTCGTCTTAGATTGGGATTGATATGATCAAACCTGATTACAAGAGAAATTTGATTCTAATTCGATCAGGGTTTGAACTTAGCTAATTCTTAATTGGGTTAGGAATTTGATGAGATATTTAGATTTCTAATTGGATTAGATTTATTTCTATTAGTGGTTTTAATCCAAATTTGATTTGGATCATAATTGAATTAGAAATGAAGAGTCCAAGTCAGACTAAGACTCTATCCTTATCTTTTGCAACACATCTGGATCCATGCCAATTTCTCCATGCCTAATTGGATTTGGTTTATAATTTTTGGAGAAGCCCTATTCATATTTGTAATTCATTGCAGGGTCTTCAGGTCACCAAGAGATTTAGAGATGGTGAGAGATTTCTGAATGTTGGAGATGGAAGATCAGTTTTTATTCTAGCTTTAGGAATCATCAAGCTTGTATTTGAGTCTTAGTATATTGTTCTTAATGAGTGTCATTACTATCCTAGTTTTTTTTTAAATATTATTTCTGTAGGCCTTTTGGCCAATTCAAATTATGAAATATCAATAAAAAAAAACTTTTGTGATATCATTTTGAATGGTATTACAATTTTATGTAGATAGTTGAACAATGGTATCTATATTGTATTTAGGCCTAATGTAATATACATTTCAAATAAATGCCCTAGAATAGATGATGTCATAGATGCCTACCTTTGGTATTGTAGGCTAGGTCATATCAACAAGAACAAGATGAACAGGTTGGCTCAAGAAGAAATTCTTAATAAACACAATTATGATCCGTTACCTACCTGTGAGTCTTGTTTGCTTGAAAAGATGATCAAGTCACTTTTTACTGAAAAAGGTGAACGAGCCAGTGCTGTGTTGGGTCTAATACATACCGATGTATATGGACCCATGAGCACATGTGCCAGAGGAGGGTATAGCTACTTCATCATGTTTACAGATGATCTATCTAGGTATGGGTACATCTACTTCATAAAACATAAGTCCGAATCATTTGAAATGTTCAAATGGTTCTGAAATGAAGTAGAGAAATAAACTGAAAAAAGTATTAAAATTTTTCAGTCTGATCGAGGGGGTGAATACCTTTCCAGTGAATTTCTGACATATCTAGGAGAGAACAAGATTTTCTCCTAATGGACCCCTCCAGAGACACCACAGCATGATGGCATCTTAGAAAGGAGGAATTGAACCTTGTTGGATATGGTTCGGTCCATGATGGGGTTTGCAATTCTGTAGATCTTCTTTTGAAGATATGCACTTGAAACAGCCTGTCTTGTGCTCAATAATATTTTGAGCAAGTCAGTTAGTAAGACACCATATGAGATATGATCAAAATGTAGGCCGAACCTTTCTTACTTTAGGGTCTGGGGGTGTCCAGCTTATGTTAAATGATTACAAACTGACAAGCTCATTCCTAAGTCTGATAAGTGTAATTTCGTAGGGTACCCCAAGGAAATGAGGGGATATTACTTTTTTACCTACCTGCTGAATAAAAGATATTTGTCAGCAGTAAGGCATACTTTTTGGAAAAAAGAATTCCTTAATGAAAAAATAAGTGTTTCTAAAATTGAGCTTGATGAAGTTCGATAGGTAGAAGAACCGACACCAATGATTGAATCTGAACCGAATTTGATGAGATCAAACTGAAGCCCAATGAACAAACATCCTTAAGACGATCTGGTAGAGTATTGCATCAGTCAGACAGATACTTAGGTTTTTTGGTCTAGGATGGAGATCCTGTCGAACTCGATGAAAATGATGAGGATCTGATCACCTACATGGATGCAATGCAGAGATCCGATTCTAATAAATGACTTGAAGCCATGAGATCTGAAATAGAGTCCATAAAGGTCAACGATGTATGGACATTAGTTGACCCACCTGAAGGGATAAAGCCCATAAGGTGTAAGTAGATCTTCAAGAGGAAGAAGGGTGCAGATGGAAAGGTGGAGACCTATAAAGCCCACTTGGTTGTCAAGGATTATCGTCAGCATAATGGTATTGACTATAACGAGATATTTTCTCCTGTGGCAATGCTCAAATCCATTCGGATCATGCTTGCAATAACAGCATATCTGAACTATGAAGTCTGGCAAATGGATATGAAGACAGCTTTCCTAAATAGAGAGCTGAACAAAGAGATGTATATGATACAACCTGAAGGGTTCATATCCATAGTTGACTCTAAGGTGTGCAAACTTCAGAGATCCATTTATAGATTGAAGCAAGCATCTTAGAGTTGGAACATATATTTTGATAAGGTGATCAGAATGTATGGCTTCGCTAGGAATGGAGAGAAACTTTGCATATATAAGTGGGCAAATGGTTCGATAATTGTATTTCTTGTGTTGTATGTAGATGACATTCTCTTAATCGAAAATGATGTCCCTGCATTATAGGGAATAAAAGTGTGGTTATTGTCATAATTCTCCATGAAGGATCTGAGAGAAGCAACCTACATCCTAGGGATGAAGATCTATAGGGATAGATCTAGGAGGCTGCTTGGGCTCTTCAAATCCACGTATATAGATACTATGCTGAAATAGTTTAGCATAGAGAATTTCAAGAAAGGCTATCTTCCGATAGACTAAAAAAATTTTCTTTCGAAAAGAGATTGTCCGACAACTCTTCAAGAGAGAGAGCGTATGAGTAGAGTTTCATATGCTTCGACAGTGGATTCTATTATGTACGTCATGACATGTACGAAACTAGATGTGGCATACTCATTAGGGATAGTGAGTTGATACTAGTCTGATCTAGGAGAAAATCACTGAAAGATCGTAAAGACCATTCTTAAATATTTAAGAAATACTAAGGACCAGTGGCTTGTGTATGGTGAAACTGACTTGAAACTTGTGGGGTTCACCGACTCCAGGTTTCAGTCAAACTATGACGATAGTAAGAATGTGTTGGATTATATTTTTATCTTAAATGGTGGAGCAATCTACTGAAAAAGTTTCAAGTAGAATACTATAGCAAACTCTGTTTGTGAAGCAGAGTATATCACGGCATCTGATGCTATGAAGGAAGTTGTATGCTTGCGAAAGTTCATCGGCGAGCTCGAAGTGGCACCCCCTCTATTGAGGGCCCTATCTTGTTATACTGTGACAATACTGGAGCCATTGCTCAAGCCAAAGTGCCGAGATCCCATTAGCACACCAAACATATTCTATGCCCTTATCACCTTATTCGGGAGATCATGGAACAAGGTGATGTTGACATTCAGAAGATCGATGGAAGGAAGAACCTGACCGACCCATTTACTAAAGCTCTCAGAATCAAGAAGTTTGATAACTATAAATCGAAGATGGGTATATGATACTGTACCGATTGGCTTTAGTCCAAGTGGGAGTTGTTGGAAAATATGTTTCCAAGCCAATCGTTAGACGATTATGCTCATCTTGTAAACTGTATATGAATTTTTATTAATAAAAGTTATTTGATATTTTCATTATAAATTGACCATCTTTGAACTCCTGTATTGTAATGAAGTCCTTAGGACTATTTATATTAATTAACAAAGGAGAATTTATTGTTAAGTCCTTAAAATTATTCGTGATCAAATGATAAGCTATTACTAGGATGATAGCGATATCAAGTGTAGGTCATTGTGTGTCATATGAGTTGGTTGTTCTCTTAACCAAGGAGTGTGGAGAAACTGTTATCACATGTAGATGGAATATAGGAGTACATTCACATCGAATGTGATCATGTGCCGAGCATTCTGCTGTCAAGAGTAGCTTATGAAGAGTATGGGTATAAGTGTCCCTTCGATCTGAGACTACTACGGTGACTTGTAAGCAACTCACCATACTTTACTATCAGACTATCTGAGTTTCTAACTTAGTGATGAAAGGATACTAGATGCAGTTAAGTACTTATCAAATTGGTGCGTGAGTCAAGATGAAATTGATCTCTCTAAATTGGTAGGAGATATGCATTAGTGTATTTCAATTTAGCAAAATCTTGGCCTAGATAATCCATGAGATGGATTTGAAAGGTTGAAATACAATGTAATCGACTTAATAGGGTTGATAGTTAAACCCTAAGTCACCTTGAGCATTGGGGTCAAAGGGATGAATTATACGGTAACCATATGCCAGTAGGTTCTAGAAGGTTGCTTTGCAATCTTTGACCCATCCGGTCGTCAGATCATTATTGCTAAATGGTTACATTGATTGGTATAGGAAGTTATTCTCATGCTACCGGCTTAGGTTCGAACCTATGAGGTCACACGCATTAGAAGATTTGATCAGATCTGATGGCTGAAGAGTCCAATTGGATTGTGATTTTGGTGAAGAGTTCTACTTGGACTAGGACTCTATGGGAGAGTCCCACTAGGATTGAGACTCTACCATTTATAGAAAATTAATTAGTAATTAGATTACTAATTGACTCAATTTGATTGAGTAAAGAGCTTTAGAATAAGTCTAATTGAATTAGATTCAGTTCGACTCAGATTGGGATTGATATGATCAAACCTGATTACAAAAAAAATTTGATCCTAATTCAATCAGGGTTTAGACTCAGCTAATTTCTAATTAGGTTAAAAATTTGATGAGATATTTGGATTTCTTATTAGATTAGATTTATTTCTATTAGTAGTTTCAATCCAAATTTGATTTGGATTAGAATTGAATTAGAAATGAAGAGTGCAAGTCAGACCAGGACTCTATCCTTTTCTTTTGCACCACATCTGGTTCCATGCCAATTTCTCTATGCCTAATTGGATTTGGGTTGTGATTTTTGGCATTATAAGAGAGGATCCAATAAAGGTGGTTGGCTATAGCTGATGAGTCATAATATTATCTCTTTCCTAATTCGAATGCGATCCGAATTAGAGATAAGATGCAGACTAGAAAAAAAAATTTCGTATATGATATATTGTTGGAGCTATATTATTTTTTTTTTATTTTTCTTGAATAATCCTTTGGTGTGTGAGACTTTAAATTTCTTCTCCACATCCTAGTAATTTTTCTAGAATTTTTGGGGATACCAAAAGAGGGGTTTTGGCATTGATTCATGGCATAATTTCTTGGGAAGTCCTAATTCCTAGTCTATAAAAAGGGGACCCCTCTCTTGGACATCCCATGATCAATTCTCTTGTTAATTTTTTATTTCCAGAGCTTCTTCTCCTCCTCTTCTCTTCCTCCTCTAGATCTCCTATCATTTTGGTGTGTCGAAGGTGCTTGTAGAAGAAGGAAGAGGTTAGATCTTGAAGTTGTTCACAGACTAGCATCTTCGAGTACCTGATCTGTGCCAGTCTTTGCATGGATTTTTTTACAGAGGCCAGATAACTTCGTGTGGCTGCGAGTGACCTAAAGAACACCCTCTCCAACCATTGGATCAGAGGAGATCAAGATCAAAATTTGTTTGGTAATGATCTCTAACTTATTTTGATTTCTATAGTAGATCTAATAGTTAGATGTAGAATTTCAGCATCGATGAGATCGATGTGATTTTTATTTTCAAACCTAAAGCACATATTTTTCATATCAAAGATCCTAATATGATAGTCTAAGATTAGAACTTATATATGTGATTAAGATTAAATTATTTAATCATTATTTTCACTGTATAAATTTTTTTTAATTGTATATACTGCACTACTGCAAATTTTCTTCATCAGCAGCTCAGGTAAGCTGATGTTCAGTTTGTTCATATGTTAATTAATAACAAACTGAGAAAAAGAGTCAGGAAGAGACTGCAGGATCAAATCTTAGCTCAGTTCACCATCCATGGTAAAACCCAGCTATCCTAGACGAGTGATCAAATCAATCATCTTTAGGACATGCGTTTGCATGGAAGAGCTTTCAGTCATACGGGCATGGAACAACTGCTTCGATATCTCATATTGAGCAATTCGACTTTGCTCCTCATATAACTCCTTAAGATTAAGGAGAATAAAGGAAACATCCATATCCTCATGCTGCCTCTGGAGCTCATTGCTTATGGAGGCAAGCATGATACATTTGACAGTCACACTGTCATCTTTCCACATTTTGTATGTGATCATTTCCTCCTCGGAAGCATCTTTCCCAAGAGAATCTGGAGCAGATGTATCCAGAATGTAGGAGACTTTCTCCTGAGTAAGGATAATTATCAAGTTCCTTAACCAGTCGATATAGTTGGGTCCGATCAACTTGTTAGTATCTAGGATACCTCTAAGGGACAGTGAGGATGCCATAAATGTAGTTAATCTACAATAATAAGAATACAGTATAAGCGGACAACTCATGAAGACATTCACAACTAGACTAGGACTTTTATCTAATTATATCTCTCACTATTTTATTGAACTTCATAACCTTTAAATATGAAAATCGAGAAATATACTGATATTTCTTAGTGGGGTTGAGATCTCTATTCCTCACAAATACCTTGTGGCACCACAAGTATTCATGAGTTCAAGAGTAGGTAACTCTTTATCAATTGTACCTTTATAATTCTCAACATCTTTTATTCTGGCCTCTAGATCACGTATAGTCTTGTGGATAGCACAACAAACTATAGTGTTCTAGTTAAGTTGACCCTTTAATCCCATATAGTCATACTTAAACAATGCTGCCCTTGTGGATAGCACAATAAAGTAACACTATTTAAATATGCCATAAGCATCAATATGCACTTAATCAACATCATATCAATTTCTATAGTAAGCCTTATGGATAGCACAACAAGCTCACTAAGATCTTGACAAACTCTATCAACCAAGTTTGAAGGAAGGCCCTTGTAGTATCTACATCATTAATTAATCTAAGTCCAAAATTCAAAAAGATCAAATTGGTCAGGTAAGTAGGTGGGAGGCTCCCCGTAGCTTTTCTAGACACCAACAGAGTTGGCCAGGCTAGCATATGGACCTAATTAGAATACCACCTTTTATACTTTTCTCGACATCAATTGATCTTAAGAATTTGACTTTTGATTTAAAAGTGAATCCGAATATTATAATTTAATATAATTTTACGAGGGACTTTAAACTGGTCTCGACACATCCTAATTATATAAGCGTATAAAATGTATACTATAAATTATGCAAATTTGCATGCTACTACTATTTAAAATAACAATTACATTATCATGCTAAAAAAT
Organism: Elaeis guineensis; assembly: GCF_000442705.2. Classification (NCBI taxonomy): domain Eukaryota; kingdom Viridiplantae; phylum Streptophyta; class Magnoliopsida; order Arecales; family Arecaceae; genus Elaeis; species Elaeis guineensis. Next base: position 46,885,418 of record NC_025994.2, read on the forward strand.
ATATCAAGGTGCAATCAAAGTCATAACATATGACTAACAAATTCATGTAATATAACATACTCTAATCTAATTAGGCATGCATAACACCCTTATAAGTTATACATCGATTTAATCATCATGCAACCATGATAATAAAATTTTAAATTATCATAAATTTATAATCTTGTCCCTAATTTCTAGGTCAAATTCTTGTAGGAGCAAAATCCATCTGATTAAGCGTGCCTTGACATCCTTCTTTGCTAGGAGATGTCTAATGGCTGAGTGATCGGTGTAAACAATGGTGTGGGTCCCAACCAAATAAGATCTAAATTTCTCTAAAGCAAAGACAACGGCAAGGAACTCCTTCTCAGTTGTGGTGTAGTTAAGCTGCGCATCATTTAAGGTTTTACTTGCATAATATATCACTCTAGGCAGCTTATTTATCCGTTGACCTAAGATTGCGCCCACAACATGATCGGACGCATCACACATTAATTCAAATGGTTCAGACCAGACAGGAGGATGAATGATTGGAGCTGATACAAGTGCATTTTTTAGAAATTCAAAAGATTCCAAGCACTCATGAGTAAATTCAAATTTGGTATCCTTTGCCAAAAGATTAGTCAATGGACGTGCTACTTTGCTAAAGTTGGCAATAAACCTTCTATAGAATACAGCATGACCTAAAAATGAACATATTTCTTTCACAGATTTAGGTGATGGAAGACTTGCAATTAGATCTATTTTGGCCTTGTCCACTTCAATCCCCTTTTTAGAAATGACATGGCCAAGAACTATTCCCTGTTTGACCATAAACTGACATTTTTCCCAGTTGAGAACTAGGTGCTTCTCCTTACATCGTTCTAGAACTAATTGCAGGTGATTCAGACACTCAGAGAAGGTTAGGCCAAAAACAGAAAAGTCATCCATAAAAATTTCTAGAAATCATTCTATCATATCTGAAAACATGCTGATCATGCATCTCTGGAAGGTTGCCGGTGCATTACATAGTCCAAAGGGCATTCATCTATAGGCAAAAGTACCAAATGGACAGGTGAATGTAGTCTTTTCTTGATCTTCAGCGGCTATGGGGATCTGGTTGTAACCGGAGTATCCATCAAGAAAACAGTAAAACTCTTGTCCGGCTAGTCTTTCCAACATTTGATCAATAAATGGCAAAGGAAAGTGATCTTTCCTTGTCGCAGCATTCAACTTTCTATAGTCTATACAGACCCTCCATCCCGTTTGGGTCCTAGTTGGGATAAGTTCGTTTGCATCATTTTGGACCACTGTTAACCTAGATTTCTTGGGTACTACTTGAACTGGGCTTACCCAAGAGCTATCAGAAATAGGATAAATTATTCCACTATCTAGGAGTTTCAGAATCTCCTTTTTAACTACATCCTTCATAACTGGATTAAGCCTTCTTTGGGCTTCTCTTGTTGGTTTAGCCTCTTCCTCTAAGTATATTCTATGTTGAACTATAGAAGGGCTTATTCCTTTGATATCTGCTATGGTCCAACCTATTGCTTCTTGATTTGCTTTTAGAACTGACAATAACTTCTCCTCTTGCTTGGGATCTAGGTCTGATACAATAATTACAGGCAAAGTTTCTTTGGATCCTAGATATGCATACTTGAGATGTTCTGGGAGGGGCTTCAGTTCTAAAATGGGTGCTTCCTCTATCGATGGTTTAGGTGATGAGTTCACCATCTCAATGATTGGTTCAGTAGGAAGTGTCGATTCCTGATTAATCTGATTTTCTTCAAGTATTTCATTGACATCCTCAGACTCATGGATTAACCAGGGGTTAGACTCTAGGTCGACTTCATCATCACTAATGTCAATGGATTCATAAATACCATCTTGGACTACATTGACATCAGCATGAGAAGAGGATTCCTGTTCTAAGTTAAAAACATTAAGCTCAATGGTCATATTCCCAAAGGATAACTTCATTAGACCATTTCGACAATTGATTTCAGTATTGGCCGTAGCTAAGAATGGTCTTCCTAAAATGACAGGTATATGTCCTTTAGGATTCGCAACTGGCTCAGTCTCTAAAACAATAAAATCTACAGGGAAAATAAAATTTTCAACCTTTATCAGAACATCCTCGACCATTCCCTTAGGGATCCTAAGAGATCTATCGGCTAACTGTAATGTAATCCCAGTAGGTTAAAGTTTTTCTAATCCTAGTTGTTCATACGCCGAATATGGAAGGATATTCACACTAGCTCCTAGATCTAGCAAGGCCTTTTTTATATTGGTTTCTCCAATAACACAAGAAATTGTTGGAGCTCCAGGGTCCTTATATTTAATTGGCACATGGCTAGATAGGTATGAACTGACACTTGCAGCCAAAAATGCTTTCTTTGGTACATTAGTGGTCCTTTTCCTAGTGCAGAGATCTTTTAAAAATTTGGCATAAGTTGGAACCTGATGGATTATATCTAAAAGAGGAATATTAACTTGGACTTGTTTAAATATCTCTAAAATTTTGTCTAAATGTTCAGATTTATTGGATTTCAGTCTATTTGGAAAAGGAGCTCTAGGACTTTTAAGTACTGGACTAGGTGAATTTTCAGTTTCTAGTGCTTGAGGTTGAAAGGTAGTAGTTTTAGAAGGTGACTCGGCAGATGAGTCATCTATATCATCAAGTGTAACTACCTTATTGTCTATTTGTTTTCCTGATCTTAAGGTATGAATGGCATTTACACCATTAACTTGGTTTCCTTGTTGGGGTCGTGGACCATTTTGGTTCCTAGGATTTGGCTCATGTTGGCTAGGTAACCTACCATGTTCTCGTTCACTAATGATCGAAGCCAGCTGACTTACTTGCATTTCCAGATGGGCTATAGCTTAGGTGTTATTATTTATGAGTTGACCCATGGTTTGCATAAAGCTGGTATGTGTTTTCATCATGGCTTCTAGGCTTTTCTCTAAAGAGATAATTTTTTTGTCATTATCATGGAAGCCTGGCGGGTTGTTCATCACTGGGTTGGACCTTAGATTTTGCTGATTAAAATTTGGATTACCTACATTAGGATTCTGGGACCATGAGAAATTCGGGTGATTCCTCCAACCTGGGTTATATGTGGGTGCATAAGGATTGTTCAATGGTCCTTGATAGGTGGCATTCACCTGTGCACACTCATTCGAGTAGGAACATTCTTCTAAGACATGGTCCAGTGCATTGCACCCTTTACACATGGGTGCAGATATTTGATTTACATTGGCTGGTCTCTGTAATTCTAAGGCTTCCAATCTACGTGTTAAGGTTGCAATCTTGGCCTCTGATGCTAGGGTTGGTTGAATTTGATGCATTCCTCCTCTTGAAGGTGTAGCTTTATCAGGTTCTCTAGTTATTTCCCACTGTAAATTTTTCTCGGCTAGGTCTTCTAAGAATTGCCAAGCTTCAGTAGTTTCTTTGTCCATAAATTGGCCTTGGCACATGAACTCTAGTATGGTTCTTGAGTTTGAATCTAACCCCTCATAGATGATCTAGCATAGTCTCCAAGTTTCTATTCCATGGTGTGGGCATTGGGTCAAAAGATTCTTGAAACGATCAAAGTACTTCCAAAATGATTCACCAGCTAGTTGGTAAAATTGATTTATTTCATTCCTAATCCTAGCTATTTTATGATGGGAAAAATACTTTTTTAAAAATGTTCTCACAAAGCCCTCCCAGGTAGTGATAGAATAGTTTGGCAGACTATAAAGCCACTTCTTAGCATTGTCCTTAAGGGCAAAGTTGATTAATCTAAGTTTGACCTCATCCTCTGTTAATTGCAGTTTCATGGTTGCACATACCTCCTCAAATTCTCTAATAAATATATAAGCATCCTCTAATCCTGTGAATTTTGGAAGCATATTTATGATTTGAGGTTTGATTTCAAAATTGTTAGCTGTGGGTTGTGGCAACTTGATACAAGATGGTTGGATGGAGCCAACTGGATAACACAAATCCTTAAGGGTCATGGGTTGGATTGGTTCAGCCATTGGAACAACAGGAATTGTCTCAATCCTAACTAGACGACCCGACACTCTTCTCCACACACGAGGTATACGGTTCTCGATGTTTATACAATTTTTTTTTTTATAAAATTTTTATGTATAAGAAAAAGAAAGAGAAAAAATTCTAAAGAGAAGATCCTAAGGAGTCCTAAATCTAAAGAAAAGTAACTAAATTAATTTAAATTTTAATATTTTTTTTTTTCAAACAAGTGAAACAATAAATTAAACTTAATCTATCCTAGGGTTAACCTAAATCTAGACAGCTCCTAACTGTTCCAAGATGACCCTTCAAACCTTTCAAGTGGAGATTGATCAACTAGTTAGCTAGGTAAGTATAAGAGGTGGGAGGTTCACTCATCGTTGCCTTTCTAGACACCAAACGAGTTGGTCAGGCCAGCAACTGAACCAATTTAACAAACCACCCTCAGGGACTTGCCTAGACACCAACTAATCAAACAACTCAAACTTGGTAGAACTCTTAGGGTTCCTTGTCCTATTAAGCTCGAATTCCTTAAGGTTGACGTCTAATTGATTTTAAGATTAAAGGTCTAGGTAATGCAATATGATGAAGATGGTTTTTGGGCTAAGGAAGGGTAATGAAATCCCCACCTTATCTTGTTAATGGGTTGATGCCCTTAGATTAATTATGAAAATGCAAATGCAAATAAACAAGATGACCAAGAATGTAAAAGATTTTAATTTAGAATTTTTTTTTTAATTTTGATATTTTACTTCACGATTATGAAATGTCTTTTGTTTTGTTTTATTTTATTATTTTTTTTTTTGTGATTAAGTAAATTCAAATGATTAGGTCTAAAGGAAAAGTAATTAACTAAAAATAATAAAAGAGAAATTAGAAGCGTACCTGAGTTTTCCAGCAATCACCAACTAAATATAGAAACCTAAAGGAAAAAGAAAGAGAGTTATAAAGCACGAAGAACAAATATTTGAAAATAATTTAAAATGCCAAATCCCTGGCAACGGTGCCAAAAACTTGATGTGCAAATCTTAAAATTTGTAAATAAAACTGCAAGCGCACGGTGTGCAGAGTAGCACGACTAGCGAGTACGGTTCGATCCCACAGAGACTTGGTTTAAAAATGATTTTCAAATCTATGCTTGAGCGAGCTTTAACAAAAATCGAAAGTCGAAAGTTGTTTGCTAAAGACAATAAGACTAAGGATCTAGGGTTTTTGAATCCACTAGATCTAGATTAGGGAATTCTACCTAGAATTTTTCTTATTGATCCTAACGACTACTCCTCTTGTCTTTCCCAAGCATAGATTATGAAGGGACTAAGTCCCAACGATAATCCATCAAGATTCTTTACAGGGGAGTAGTAACTAGGATCCCTTAGAATTTTCTCCTCCTATGCACTGAATCAAGCATGAACTATGAAGGGACTCTGACCCAACTGTAGTTCATCAAAAATTCTTGGCAAAAGAGGAAGAAAAAGAAATCCTAAAAAAAAGAAAGAACCCTATGTAAAATCCCTACTCATGATCTAGCTTCATCGCAACCCTAGAAGGGATGCTTAGCTAGACATGATCTAAATCTACTTGCAAAATTTAAATGCAGAAAAATAAACCACCCTAATTTCATAAATTAAACTATCCTAATTGCATAAATTTAAACTGCATAATTTAAACTAACCTAATTGCATAAGATTAAATTGCATAAATTAAACTATCCTAATTACAAGAAAAATAAATTGCATAATGTAAAGAGATGAAATTACATAAAAATAAGATTTTATATAAAAAAAATTATTACAAAAATCTCAAAGCTCGAGGCTTGAGAAGAGAGCTAAAAACCCCACTATCTAGGGTTACAAGCTTGATCGGAAGGAAGAATACATAAAATAAGGGCCTTTGGGGGCTTTTTATAGGCATTTGGGGGTTATAAGGTTTTCAAAACTTTAGATGTGGGACTAAGAGGTTTTAGAGGGTTGTTAGGGGGGTTTATGGTGCGCCGATGGGTCCATGGTCCATGCGCCTGTTGCTGTGGACCAGGCGGCTAACCAGATCACCAAATCAGTTGATTTTTGATCAATTTTGATCTGATTTGATTTGGGTTTGACCCAATTGAGTCTTCTTTCTTCATTCTTCAATTCCTGGGTCAATTTAACTCCGTTTTTGCATAAAATTTATGCCGTTGGAATCCTCTTTCCTTGTTCTTTCTATTGATGATATCTTCTTCTGCAAAATATAATAACAAGTATCAATTTCTTAATAAAGTTAGATAATTTAGATATTAATTGATACTTTTTATGTCAATTTGTGACATAAATCAAGTCTCAATCAACTTGGACTCCTTCAAATTAATTTTAGAATCAAATTCTTTCAATTTTTGTTAAACCCACAAGTCAAGATTGATGTCTAGTAACATATCATGACTATCTAAAAGATTTAAAATTTTGATAAAAAATTACCAAAATATCCTTCGATGGCAAGTTCTCGTGTAATTCAATCTTTCAGTCAAACAACATCTAGATGAGCTATGGGCATGAAAATATATCAAATCCAATCACTTATCTTTATATATCTCGATCTGAAGGTGATGATTCAGTTGATGATATATTAGAAACCCTTTTCTAATTATCACTGAGCTTTGGCCAAAGATTTCAAGAATCACCGTCCTATGAGATCACATAGAATGTTCGCTCCTCTTATTAGGAGTTACTGATCTCTTATTGATCACTCACAACCTTCATGCATATTTCACCATATCCAAAACACCCCACATAAGATCAGAGAATCAAGTTAGGTAGTGAACCAAAATATGGATCTATGTATATAAGGTACCATGGTGACCTTAGGTCAAAAGATCACTTACACAACTCTCACTAGTTGACATGTAAATAAGACTCCATCTGATTATTCTCTCGTAGGTCAATTCAGTAAACTCATTTTCTAATGAGCACCCATATCCTTGTATTAGTATCACCGCATAAGTGGTTGTGAGATTAACTATCCTCATTTTCAAGCATACATAGGATATGCCAATCTTATCAGTATCATTGATCCCTAACTCAATATACCAACGACTAGGAATGTTTTAGATTAGGGCTATCAAGGATTTAGGTTTCACTAGTGTGATCTCATCACGGTCCTGAAATCATTGTCCAGACCTATGGGGTTCATTATAATCTTAAAATTAATAAGATGCAGTATATAATGAATCAAAAATATCAATTTTATTAATAATATTAATATCAATTTTATGAGTTTGGAAGATAAATTACCATAAACATCTTATCGCATCCCATATGCGATTGGCTTGTAGGGCATAATTCTTTCAGAGTTACCTACTCTTGAACTTATGAATACTTGTTGTGCTATCCATAAGGCATTTGTGAGGGATAGGGATCTCAATCTTACTTAGATACATAGGGATGTTTCTCATTTTTCATACTTGAGGACTATGAAATTTATTAAAATAGTGAGAGATATAATTAAACAAAAGTCCTAATCTAATTGTGCATATCATCATGAGTTGTTTGCTTATTTATTTCTTGTTATTAACTGCATAAATGGCATCCTCACTGTCACTTCGAAGCATATTAGATGCTAACAAATTGACTAAACCAAACTATATGGACTGATTGAGAAATTTAAGAATAGTTCTCACACAGGAGAAAGTCTTCTATATATTGGATTCACCTGCACCTGATATGATCAGAGAAGATGCATTTAAGGAGAAAAGGGCCACACATAAGATGTAGAAAGATGATAGTGTGACTGTCAAGTGTATTATGCTTGCCTCGATGAACAATGAGCTTCAAAGGCAGCATAAGGACATGGATGTTCCTTCTATACTCCTTAATCTTAAGGAGTTATATGGAAAACAAATTCAAACTGCTAGATATAAGATATCTAAGCTGTTGTTCTATATCCGGATGACTAAAGGCACATCTGTGCAAACTCATGTCCTTGAGATAATTGATTTGATCAGTCATCTAGGATAGTTAGGCTTTGTTATGGATAGTGAACTTAGTCAGGATTTGATTCTATAGTCATTCTCTGATTTCTTCTCTCAATTTGTCATTAACTACCATATGAACAAACTGAATATCACCCTGTCTGAACTACTAAATATTCTCAAAATGAAAGAATGATGTCCTACAAGCCAATCGCATACGGGATGCGATAGGATATTTTCTATAATTTGTCTTCCAGACTCATGTAATTGATACTAACTTATTAATAAAATAGGTATTTCTGATTCATTATATGTTGTATTTTATTATTTTTAAGATTATAATAAACTCCATAGGTCTGGGAAAATAGTTTTAGGGCCGTGATGAGATCACGTCAGTGAGACCTAAATCCTTGATAGCCATTACCTAAAATATTCCTAGTTGTTGGTTCATTGAGTTGGAGATCAATGATACCGATCAGACCAGTATGTCCTGTGTATGCTCAGAAATGAGGGTGGTTGATCTCATAACCACTCATAACCATTAGAGAATGATGAGTTCACTGAATAGACCTGTAAGAGAACATCAGATGGAGTCTTATTTATATGTCAACTAATGATTCTCTAGTAGGAGTTGTGTAAGTAATCCTTTGAACTGAGATCACCATGGTACCTTGTGTACATGGATCCATATTTTGGTTCACTCCTTAACTTGGTTCCTTGATCCTTGTATGGAGTGTTCTGGATATGGTGAAGTATACATGGATGTTGTGAGTGATCAATAAGGGACTAGTCACTCCTAATAAGGAGAGCAAACATCTTATATGATCTCATAGATCGGTGATTCTGGAAGTCTTTGGCCAAAGCAGGATGATAATTAGAAAAGAGTTTCTAATATATCATCAACTGAATCATTGCCTTCAGATCAAGATACATAAAGATAAGTGGTTGGGTTTGACATATTTCTATACCCGCAGCTTATCTGGGATGTTGTTTGATTGAAGGATTGAATTACATGGTAACTTACCACTGAAGGATATTTTGATAATTTTTTATCAAAATTTTAAATCTTTTGAATAGTTATAATACATTGCTAGATGTCAATCTTGACTTGTAGACTCATCAAAAGTAAAAGAGTTTAATTTTGGAATCAATTAGGAAGAGTCTTAGTTGATTAGGACTCTTCAGGTGACCTAATCTAATCGAATTAGGGTTATGTCGAAAATCTTAGTCTACTGCTGGCCAGATTTGGAACCCAATGGATCACACTTTGGGATTTGACTTTGGTCTGATTTAATTAGAGTTTAATATAAATTTTATGGGTTAATTAGATATTTTAGCATATTGTATTAATCCAAGTTTCTAAATTGGTTTAGATTAAAGTGTTTGAGCTAACTTAGACCAGTTATCTTTGACCTAATGGGCTTGGGTCTTTCTTATTTAGTTTTTATCCAACTTGAAATAATTTCAAGTGGAGAAGGACTCCTCTATACCCACCAAATGCCACACCAAAAATTAATTGCCGCCCCACTCATTTTAGCATGTGAAGATGAAGAGTCCTTCATGAAGACTCTTATCTTAATGCGTTGCCTTAATTACTCAATCAGATCTTTATTGATTTAATGCCAATTTAAGATGGGTTTTTTATGGCACATAGAAAATGGAGAGTCCTTCTATGAGAAGGCTCTCTTGCACCATAATTTCACATGGTGAATTTATTCACCACATGAGAAAGTAAAGCACCAAAGGTTGGTGCCCCTTGGTCCCATGACACATCTCTTAGTCCCTTATATATATGGGACATCCCACATGACCTAGCTGCTAGGATTTTGGGTGGAAACTAGAGATAAGAGGTGTGAGAATCAATAGAAAAATTCTGAAAAAAATCTAAGAAAAAATGCAAGGAGAAATTGAGTGGCAAAAATTATAAGTAGGATGGTGAGAGAATTAGCAAGTGTTGCTAGTGTGCCCTAGAGTTTGATTTTTTCATGTGTTGGAGCCAAAAATCAAATCCTTGGTTGTGAGATATCTGAAGAGTGTCTTCTTGGCGTGATCCTGGTGGCAAGCTTGAATGTGATTGGGCTTTGGCATGATCATTCCTTGAGTTCAAGGCTGGTGGTATTCTTGAGAAGATAAGGCTGCGGCAGCGCACTGGTTAAGAAGGACCTTGGCCAACTTTCATGTGGATCACTATTGGAGGGTTTCTATATTTGAGTCTTATGGAGAACACCAACATGCCACTTTGTCCTTTTTAATAAAGTAAAAATTCTATCTCTTTTGCATGCTTGTTTTGTTTTGATCGATATCGACAGGTGATTCTAAGGTTTGGGTTTGGCTCAATAGTTTATATTGTTAAAGCTATTGACTTGTTTAATTTTTAAAATTTTAAAAATTACTTTTCATTGTGTGGTCGAAACCCATTAGTGGTATCAGAGCCATCCTTATCTGATTCGATCAAACAAGTGCAAAGTAACAGTATAGAATTGTTCTTGTTCATGAATTGTCAAATATTTTGCTTCGATTTTTAGCATCAGTCTTTAAAATCAAAAATTATTTATGACTTTATATATACCATGGCTTTAAATTTCAGTTATTGAAATTATAAATTTATGATAATTTGAAATTTATATTATCATGGTAGTATGATGCCTTAAATCAATTTATGGTTAAGGGTGTTATACATGTCTAATATGATTAGGGGTTGCTTTATTATTTCAATATGCTTGTCATATGTTATGACTTCAATTGTACCCTTATATGATTTTTTGCATATTTATATGATTGCTATTATGATTTGTGATAATATGCTGAATTGTATAATATGTAAAGTATATTTTATGTAGTTGTAGTTAGGATGTGCCGAGACTAGTTCAAAACTCTCTTAAAAATTATATTAAGTTGTAATATCGGGATTCACTTTCATATCAAAAGTCGAATTCTTTTGACTAATTGGTGTCGAAAAAAGTGTGAAAGGTGATTTCTAATTAGGTCTGTATGCTGGCCTGACCAACTTTGTTGGTGTCTAAGAAAAATTATGGAGAGCCTCCCACCTACTGATCTAGCCAATTTAGTCTTATTGAATTTCAGACTTAGATTGATTAGTGATGTAGACACTACAAGGGCCTTTCTTCAAATTTAATCAATAGAGTATGTCAAGATCTTAGTGAGCTTGTTGTACTATCCACAAGACTTACTATAGAAATTGATATGGTATTGATCAAGTGCATTTTGATGCTTATGGCATATTTTGAATAGTGTTACTTTGTTGTGCTATCCACAAGGGCAGTATTGTTTAAGTATGACCATATGAGATTGAAGGGTCAACTTAACTAGAACACTATAGTTTGTTGTGCTATCTACAAGGCTATATGTGATCTAGAGGCTAAAGAGAAAAATATTGAGAATTATAGAGGTATAATTAGTAAAGAGTTACCTACTCTGGAACTCATAAATACTTGTTATGCTATCCACAAGGTGTTTGTGAAGTATAGAGATCTCAACCCCCCTAAGAAACATTAGTATGTTTCTCGATTTTCATATTTGAAGGCTATGAAGTTTGATAAAATAGTGAGAGATATAAATAGATAAAAGTCCTAATCTAGTTATGTATATCATCATGAGTTATCTGCTTATATTGTGTTCTTATTATTGTAGATTAACTACACATATAGCATCCTCACTGTCACTTAGAGGCATACTAGATACAAACAAATTGACCAAACCTAACTACGTAAACTGATTAAGAAATTTGAGAATTATTCTCACTCAGGAGGTCTCCTACATTCTAGATACACCTGCACCAGATTTACTTAGGAAAGATGCTTTCGAGGAGGAAAGGGCCACATACAAGATGTGAAAAGAGGATAGTATGACTGTCAAATGCATCATATTTGCCTCAATGAGCAACGAGCTCCAGAGGTAGCATGAGGATATGGATGTTCCCTCAATACTTCTTAATCTTAAGAAGTTATATAGGGAACAAAGTTGAACTGCTCGATATGAGATATCAAAGCAGTTGTTCTGTATCCACATGACTGAAGGCATCTCTCTGCAAACACGTGTCCTGAAGATGATTGATTTGATCACTCATCTGGGACAGCTGAGCTTTGCCATGGATGGTGAACTGAGCCAGGATTTGATCCTACAATCTCTTCCTGACTTTTTTCTTAGTTTATTATAAATTACCATATGAACAAACTGAACATTAACTTGCCTCAGCTGCTAAACATGTTGAAGATAGTAGAGAGCCATTTCAAGGGTGAAAAGGCTCTAATACTTCTTATCGATCGGATCAACAAAAAGAAAGGAAAGAAAGATTCTAAGAAAAAGATGAACCCTAAGGCTGGCATCTCCAAGAAGAAGACGAAGAAAGTCTCCACCAAAGGTACTTGCTATCACTGTGGTAAGGAGGGCCGGTGGAAGTGGAATTGCAAGAAGTACCTTGCAACTGTGAAATTGACAAATGTTGCTAAAGATTTATATATGATACAAACCAACTTATCATTAAATACTTCATTTTTAGATTTTTGGATATTAGATACCACTTATAGTTCACACCTTTGCAAATCGTTGTAGGGTCTACAAGAAATAAAGAGTCTGAATAAAGATGACTTCGAGCTATTTAGTACTAGTAGAGAGTCTATTTAGGCCGAAGCTGTAGGAATTAGAGTTTTGAAGTTATCTTTGAAGAAAGTTTTGAAACTGAAGACTTATTTTTATATTCCAAATATCGTTAGAAATATTATTCCTGGACCACTATTATTGGAACAAGATTTTGAAATAAATACAAAGAATAATAGTTGTTTTATATATTTTTCTAACGAATATTATGGAATGCTTTTGTTGATAATAGTCTTTTGTTTCTTTTACTTAATGATAATATATTTTATATTGATAATATGAAGAAAAAAAGAGAGAGGATGTGAATGTTACATATCTCTAACACTGTCGATTTGGTCATATAAATGTGTCAAGAATTAATATGTTATACAAAGATAAATTCTTTGATCCTTATGATTATGAATCATATGGAACTTATGAATCTTGCCTCATGAGAAAAATGATCAAGACTCCATTTACTGGACATGGAGAAAGGGCAAGTGATATTTTGGACCTTGTACATACTGATGTTTGTAGTCCAATGTCAACTCAGGCCAAAGGTGGATACTCTTATTTCATCATATTTACTGATGATAGGTCTAGGTTTCGATATGTATATTTAATGAAATATAAATCCGAAGTCTTTGACAAATTTAAAGAGTATCAAAAAATTGTTGAGAAACAAACTAGTAAAGGTATTAAAACTCTTTGATCTGATCGAGGAGAACAATACTTGTCTAGTGAGTCCTTGATTATTTAAAATAAAATAGAATACTCTCTCAATGGATACCTCCTTATACTTCACAATTAAATGAAATTACGGAAAAGAGGAATCGCACCTTATTAGATATGGTGCAGTTCATGATGTATTTCACAGATCTTTCGATATTCTTCTAAGGATATGTTCTCGAGGCCGCAACATATGTCTTAAATAAAGTACTTTCTAAATCTATTTCTAGCACTCCATATGAAATATGGTAAGAGAAAAGATCTAATATTAAGCATCTTAAGATTTGAGGTTATATAGCTTATATGAAAAATATTGATTGACATAAGCTAGATGCTAGATCAAAAAAATGTAGGTTTGTAAGTTATCCCAAGGAGAGTATAGGATACTACTTCTATAACTCTACTCAACAAAAGGTGTTTGTTGGTAGGTATATTGTATTCTTGGAGAAAGAGTTCATCCAAGGAGGTAGTGGGAGGTCTGTTGAACTTGAGAAAATTTAAAACCTACAACCCATCCAGGATTCACAAAATTATTCTCAACCAAATGTCCCCATTGTTGAGGCACAGCCACTACACACATCTCCTCTCCAAAGGTCAAGTAGAGTGCGTGATATACCACTCAGGTATGGATTTGTCATTGAGAATGACAACACATCTTACATCATTGAGAATGATGATCCCACGACCTATTCGGAAGCTGTCATGAGTAGTGACTCTGACAAATGGCTCAATGCCATAAAATCTAAAATAGAATTCATGTATACCAACCAAGTTTGGACCTTGGTTGATGCGCCTGAGGGTGTGACCCCAATAGGTTGCAAATGGGTCTTCAAAGAGAAGATTGGAGCAGATGGCCAGATAGAGACCTATAAGGCTAGACTGGTGGCAAAAGATTTTAAATAAAAATAAAATGTTGATTATGAAAAAATCTTTTCGTCGATAGCCATGCTCAAGTCTATTCGGATAATGCTTACTATTGCAGCATACTATGACTATGAGATCTGGCAGATGAATGTCAAGACTGCCTTCCTCAATGAAAACCTTGAGGAAGAAGTCTATATGACCCAGCCAGAGAGATTTATCTCTAGTGGGAGAGCAAATTAGGTATACAAGCTAAATAGATCCATTTATGGATTAAAACAAGCATCGAGAAGCTAGAACATCCATTTTGATGAGACAGTCAAATTGTTTGGCTTCATAAAAAATATGGATGAACCTTGTGTGTACAAGAAGACTAGTGGGTATGATATTATCTTCTTAGTCTTGTATGTGGATGACGTACTGCTCATTGAGAATAATATTTCGATGTTTTAATCGGTCAAGACATAGCTATCATAAAAGCTTTTCATGAAAGACTTGGGTGAGGCATCCTATATACTTGGTATAAAGATCTATAGGGATAGATCAAAAAAGATGCTAGACTTATTCCAGTCTAGGTACATTGATCTTGTGTTGAAGATGTTCAAAATGGAGGGAAGTAAAAGAAGTTACTTACCCATAAGTCATGGTATATAACTCTCTAAAAAGATGTCTCCTAAGATACCTGAAGAGAGAAATAAAATAAGTTCTATTCTTTATGCTTCGACTATAGGATCAATTATGTATGCTATGTTATGACTAGACCTGATGTGGTTTGTGCCTTAGGTATTATAAGCAGATTTCAGGTTGATCCCGGGGAGGATTATTGGAAAGCTATTAAAAATATACTCAAGTACTTGAGAAGGACTAGAGATATTTTTCTAATATATGGTAGATCTAATTTAAAACTAGAAAGTTATACTGATTCTAGTTTTCAATCTGATTCGGATGATAGCAAATCTCTAGATATGTGTTCACTCTGTATGGTGATGCAGTAAGTTGGAAAAGTTTTAAACAGCAAACTGTTGCTGACTCAGTCACTGAGGTTGAGTATATTGCTACTAGTAAGGTTGCTAAGGAGGCTGTTTGGATGAAAAAATTCATCATAGAGTTGGGTGTAGTTCCAAGGATTGAACAACTAATGCCTCTTTATTGTGATAATACTGGGATAGTTGCTCAAGCCAAAGAACCAAAGTCTCATCATAAATTCAAGCACATCCTAAGATGGTTCCACCTCATTTAAGAGAGATAGTCAAAAGATGCGATGTGATCATAGAGCGAGTTGATACCAAGAACAATATAGCAGACCCGTTTACTAAGGCCTTATCAATGCAGCAGTTTGACCGCCACCTTGATAGCATGAATATCAAGTATAGGGGTGATTGGCTTTAGTGCAAGTGGAAGATTGAAAGAATGATGCCCTACAAGCTAATTGCATATGGGATGCGATAAGGTATTTTCTATAATTTGTCTTCCAGATGTTGGGAATTATGTCCTAAAGTCAATCGTGCGACGATTGTGCTAACTATAATTATATATAATTGATAAATAATAAAAGTTATTTGATATTTTTCATCATAAGGATACATCTTTTAACGAAGTCCTATGTTATGATGAAGTCCGTAGGACTATTTTGATCAATAAAAGAGGATTTATCATATAGTCCTTAAATTGATTTGCGACCAAATGATACGCTATTACTAAGATGATAACGATATCAAATGTAGGTTATTTTGTGCCATATGCATTGATTGTCCTCATAACCAAATGGTATGGAGACACTGGTATGGCATGCAGGTGAGATGTAGGAGTACATCATCACAGAATATGACCAACTACGGAGCACTCTACTATCAAAGATAGCTCGTGAAGGGTATGGGTATAAGTGTCCCTTCGACCTGAGATCACAATGATGGCTTACAAGTAACTCACCACATTTTGTTGTTGGACTAATTGAGTTTTTAATTCAGTGATGAAAGATTTTTAGGTACAGTCAAGTACTTGTCAAGTCGGTGCGTAAGTCAAGATGGGATTGACCCCTTCGAATTAGTAGGAGATATGCATCAGTGTATTTTAATTTAACAAAATTTGGATCCGAGTAATCCATATGATAGATTTGAAAAAGATTGAAATATAATTTGAATGACTTATCTAGGATTGACAGTTAAATCCTAGGTCATCTCGAGCATTAGGGTCAAATGGATGAATTATATGATAACCATATGAGAATAGTTTCTTGAATGTTGCTTCACTTTTATTCAACCTATCCGGACGTCGGGTCATCATTGCTAGATGGTTACATTGATTAGTTCAGGAAGGTGTTCCTATGCTACCGGCTTAGGTTCGAATCTATGGGATCACACTCAAAAAAAATTTCTGACTGATCATGTGGCTGATCAACGATTGAAATTCATTCAAGGACTTAATCGTCAATTCGATTAATGACATTCTATTTTTTTTTCTAATGAATATTATCGCAGTAGTTATATTAATAACAATCTTTTAATTCGTGCACTCAATAAAAATATTTTTCATATTGAAAGAAATATGAAAAGAAAGAAGAAAGATGTGAATGTCACATATCTCTGGCATTATCGTCTTGGTCATATTAGTGAGTCAAGGATTAACAAGTTATACAAAGAAAAATTCTTTGACCCATATGATTATGAATCATTGGGAACTTATAAATCTTGTCTCATGGGTAAGATAATCAAGACTCCATTTTCTGGATATAGAGAGAGGGCGAATGAGTTGTTAGTCCTAGTACATATAGATGTATGTGAACCAATGATAACTCAGGTCAGAGGAGAATACTCCTATTTTACCATTTTTATGGAAGATTTATCAAGGTTCGGATATGTATATCTTATGAAACATAAATTTGAAGCCTTTGATAAGTTCAAAGAGTATCAATGTATGATCAAGTGATGCGTAGTCATTGATAGCACCAAAAATAACTCTACTCACTACGTAGGTAGGATGAGTCGAGATCGTATCCTCAGGGATCTTGGGCTAAGTTGAGATTGCAAAATAAAAGAAAGAAACGTTATTTTTGATTTAGAAAATAAATTATCTTAAAATTGATGTAATTAGAAAATAAAGAGCTCGGAAGTTTTGAATTAATTTTGCACTAGTAGAGTTGTATCTCTTTTTTTTATAATTAAATAGATGTGATTAATCTCAGGAAAAATACCTGTCTTTCCTCGACACGCTCTGTACCCGTAGATCACGGCGCGTCTCCAAAAAGTACTAGGTAAACAACTCTTCTTTCCTCGGCACACCCCGTATCCGTAGATCACGGCGCGTCTCTGGAAAGTAAAAGTTATTCCTAATATTAATCTAACAATAAAGCATAAATAAAAGCATATAAAAGAGAGCAAATAAAGAACTCATGATGATTTAAATAAAAAGCATAATCTTTATTACATATAAAGAAATACAAGAAAGTTTAGAATAATAAACCATCTCTGTGTCGTTACAAAATTTTTTCTCCACTCCCGAGATTGCTAGCCTAGCTGCTCATGAAGTAGTCCCTTTCTATTCCTCTATGCAAGGCTCTAGAAGAATTTTTGGGCTCCCCTTCCAATGGGAGTACAAAAGCCTTTTTATAGGTGTTAGGAAGGAGGAGTTTTACATGGTTTTCTGATGTGAGACTAAAGAAAATACTAATGACTAAAAAATGGATGGATGAGATGAAAAGATCACAAACAGATGAAGAAAATACAAATTTTTCCACTTGAAGCATTTCCAAATAAAAATTTTTTCCTTTAATTTGCTCGCCGCTGTGTCTGCCATGCCAAATTCTCCCCGCGAACCCGCCGTCCTGCGTGCCTGCTGTCGTGCCCGCTGTGCACGAGCCTGCTCGCGTCCGCCCGCGCTCACACCGCGCACTCGCCCGCGCGCTTGCCCGCTGTGCGTCCGCACCGCTCACGCGCCCAGGAACAACTTCACGCTACCCTTTTTTATTCCACTTCCAAAAAGAAACTTTTATTTCTTCACAATGACATCTATATCCTTTTTGGATTCCTTGTATAGTATCTTCATTTTCTATAATACCGGATGCGTCTTTCTTTTATTTTAATTTTATTTTAAGTCCAAATTTCTTCGAACTTGAGTATTTTTGATCTATGAATCGGACTCTTTATATCGGCGATCATCTTTTCTGTAAAACATAAAAAAAAACATCAAATTCTTAATAAATAAAATAAATTAAATATAATTTTTTACTTTAAATGACTTAAATTAAGTGTTTATCACACCCTCCAACTTAAATTTTGCTCGTCTTCGAGTAAAATAGATATATCAGCATTGTGTACCAACTCGGTCTTGAATCAAAATTAGGTTAGGCATCCCAAAAGGTAGATGATACTTGGTCAGACTATTAAAGAGATATTTCATTGGATTATCAATTTGACCCAATTAATGGCTGAGTATTAACTAAAAAAATTTCAGAGCTTTTCTTTCACCAACTCCCCACTTTACTCTTTAAATTCTCTAACTTAATGGGAAAGAGGTTTATTATCTTCTTGCAATTTAGTCCCCTTAATATATATTTTTTTTTAACATTTCCTACGTTTTTACGCGAACCACAACGCTTACTTAGGCGAAAGGGCCCGGTTACTTAATAGGAAACCAATGTTGTTTTTCTTTTTCTTTTTGTTTTAAATAAATTTTAAGGAAAATTTTTGCATACCTCGACCTTTCCACCCAATTTCTCATGAAGCAGATTCTTTATTGAGATCAGTAAGAAGAGGGTTATAGAATCACTTCTAAAATTTGGTCTAGTCTAAACCCTACCATTCATTGGGTTTTCTTAATAATTATTTCTCAGTATCTCTAAAATTATCTTGACCATTAATCATTCATTGTTTAGGATGCCTAATTGACTCTTAATCAAAATAAAATTTGGATACACAAAACTAATTATTTCTGACCATACTTGAGGATTTGATTAATTTCCTCCCCTCTAACTTAATCTATATTGTCCTCAATGGAGTAGGAAAGCAAAGAAAATAAAAGGAGAGAGTGCACTTGGGATAATTTTACTTCGAAAGTTGAAGATAGCTTCATTGATTAATAGGTTCTTGTTCTAAATTCCTGCAGCTGCAGTAAAGTAAAAAAAATATGAAATCGTTGGGTTGCCTCCCAACAAGCGCTAAGTTTTACGTCTTCAGCCAGACGTCAAGTTTATTGACAGACTCTTCCATACAGAGCGGTCCTTTATTCTTTAAAAAAAATGATGATCAGTTAAAACAAAATAGAAGAAATTTGGGTTGCCTCCCAAAAAGTGCTAAGTTTAACGTCTTCAGCCAGACGTCATATGCAATAAAACCAACAAAAGGTGGGCAATGGCTCATACTTGATTGTCCATGGAGGAGTGGTTTTATTGTGTGGTGTATCCAACAATGTGTTAACTTCTTTCATATATCCCTCAAAGTCATACACTCCAAAGTGAGCCAAGCAAGTATCTAAGGGGTCAGGTGCTAGAATTGTGGGTGTTGCATCTTCTATAATGTATTCTAGTGTATCTACTTCGAAGCAACTATCCATTGATGGTCCTTGGGAAGCACCAAATACATTCAGTCTCAGTTTCTTATTCCCAAATGATACATCCATGAATCCTGTCCTATAATTAATGCATACATTTGTCGTAGCTAGGAAGGGTCGTCCTAAGATAATGGAAATTTGTCTTGGGTTGCCACTTAGTTCCATGTCGAGAACCAAAAAATCAACTGGAAAGTAAAATTCATCTACCTTGACCAAGACATCCTCAAGCATTCCATGTGGTTCCTTAATTGATCTGTCGGCTAACTGCAGTGTGACTGATGTGGGTTTCAGTTCTCCAAATCCAAAAAGTTCATACACCGAACTAGGTAAAAGATTCACACTTGCCCCTAAGTCCAGAAGAGCTTTTTCAATGTGGTAATCTCCTATAACACAGGAAATGATGGGGGCTCCTGGATCCTTAAGCTTTGGAGGAGTGGCATGTTGGAAGACAGAACTAGCCTGTTCAGTGAGGCATATTTTTTTTTAGATTTGTGATCTAGATTTATGTTTTTGGGTACACAAATCCTTCAAAAATTTGGCATAAGCAGGGACCTGTTTGATTGCATCTAGAACGTAAAGATTAATTTGGACTTGCTTAAATAATTCCAACATCTCATCGAGTTTTCCTCCCTTCTTATCTGCAGGAATAGGGGCTTTCAGGGCATTTGAAAATGGGGCTTTAGGCAAGTAAGATGATTCCAGTGCAGTTGGTTCCTTCTCTATTTTCAGGTCCTCCTTGTTCTTGGGTGATTTGGATTCGGTTAGAGGTTTAGGGTCAGTCTCATTGGTTTTACTAGTGTGTTCAATGACCTTCTCACTTCTCAGAGTCATGATTGATTTGGCATGTTCAGAAAAAGCTTTTGGGGTATTAGAACTCTCAATCACAAATTGCCCTCTTGGGTTGCTCTCGGGTTGACTAGGTAATTTTCCTCCTTCCCTCCTGTTGAATGCAGTCGCTAGTTGACCTATTTGGGTCTCTAGCTTAGCAATGGATTATGTGTGGGAGTTAAGTATCTGAGTGTTGACTTCTAATCGTTCTAGTGCTTTCAGAACTTTTTCCTCAAAAGCTGAGCTGTGACCAGTAGTAGATGGTTGAGAAGTATTTTAAAATTGATGGTATGGTCCATGCCTATATGTTGGGTCCTGATATTGAGGTCGAGGTGTGGCAGGGTCAACCATTGGTTGTGGTCTCCAAAAAAAATTTGGATAGTTTCTTCAGCCCGGATTGTACGTACTAGAATAGGGGTTGTTCCCTGGTCTATGAGTAGTTTGGGCTTGATGGACTTGTTCTTGTACATGTTCATGAAACTGTGGTGCAACCGGACAATCATTCACACAATGAGTGGGGCTCGAACACAATGCACATATATCTTGTATTTGGCGGGATGGAGAAGGTGCTGTCCTATACTTAATAATCGATCTAACTTTTGGGATAATTCATCTACCTTATGATGGATATCTATGGCATTTCCTACTTCATATATTCCACCTCTCTTTGGGTTTAACATGGGTTTATCTCTAATAGAGGCAGACATATGATGTAATGAATTTTCACTTAAAATTTCAAACAGTTGCCATGCCTCATCCTCACTTTTCAGCATGAATGTCCCACCGCATGATGCATCGACCATTTGTCGATGTCTTTCAGATAGCCCATCATAAAAATATTGGATTAACTGCCACTTGGGTACAGCATGGTGGGGACATTTTTTAATAAGGTCCTTTAATCTCTCCCATGTTTTATGAAACATTTCTCCATCTAATTGGGAAAAACTAGTTATGGCTTTCCTTATTTGATTAGTTTTTCCTATGGAAAAATATTTCTTGAGAAACTCTCCTTGCAACCGGTCCCAGGTTGATATAGTCATGGAATCCAAATTATGTAGCCAGTATTTGGCTTTGTCCTTAAGTGAGAAAGGAAATAATTTTAACCTAAGAGCATCATCGGAGAAGTTGTGAATTTTGGCAGTTGAGCATATCTCAAAAAATTCTTCAAGATATTTATAAGGGTCCTCATTACTAAGTCCATAAAATGAAGGTAACATTTGGATTATACTGGACTTAATTTCATATTGAGTGGCCTCCACAGGGGGCACTTGAATACAAGGAGAGTAGGTATATGTGGAAGGAATAAAGTACTCCTTCAGTTGCTTGGGTGGATCATTCTCCTGATTTCGGTCCATATTTTTACGTCTGTTGGCTCTAAATGTTCTTTCTATTTCTGGATCAAAAGGTTGGATTTCTGGTCGTAACGATCTACGGCCAAGCATACACCTTACAATTATACTGTAGAGCAAACACAAAAAATTTTTCTTTTTATAATATATATTTTTATAATAAAGTGAGAAAAGAATGAAGAAAATCTAAAGAGAAGAACCTAAGAATCTTAAATCTATGAAAAGGGAGAAATTAGTTAATGTTTAGATGTTAA
This sequence comes from Elaeis guineensis, assembly GCF_000442705.2. Taxonomy (NCBI): domain Eukaryota; kingdom Viridiplantae; phylum Streptophyta; class Magnoliopsida; order Arecales; family Arecaceae; genus Elaeis; species Elaeis guineensis. Next base: position 46,907,495 of record NC_025994.2, read on the forward strand.
TTGCAATCAACTTAAATAAGCATAGACTTTCTATCTTAAGGTTAACTTAGATCTAGATAGCTCCTAACTTCCAAGACCGCCTTTGAGCACTCCAAGCTCAAGACTGACTAACTGACTCAGCCAGGTAAGCGTAAGATGTGGGAGGTTCTCTGCTCATTGCTTTCCTTAGACACCAACTGAGTTGGCCAGGTCAGTCAACAGAACCAATTGAAAACCACTTTCTTTAACCACTTGCCTTAGACACCAAGCAATTAACCAATCCGCACTCGGTTCAACTCTAGAGCTTTCTTGTCCTATTGAGCTCGAAATTTCTAGGGCTAACGTCTAGTTGATTTTAAAATTAAGGCTTGGTTTAATGCAAAATGAAGGATATGATTTTTGGGCCAAGGAAGGGTGATCAAATCCCCACCTTATCTGGTTAATGGGTTATTGCCCTTAAGATTAATTATGGAGATGCAATGCAAAGAAATAAGGTGTCCAATCAAGTTAGAAATTTTTATATTTGAGATTACGCTATTTTAGTTAAGTATTATGAAATATCAGTGGCTTCTCTTTTTTTTTAAAAAAAAAAGTTTATAGTTTTATCTTTATATATATATATATATATATATATATATATATATATATATATATATATATATATATATAGTTTTGCAAGAAAATAAGTTTAAGTGATTAAGTCTAAAAAGCAATAAATCACTAGGCTATAAAAAGTAGCAAATTATTCTAAGCAAAAAAATTCCTAAGATTAAAAAGTAGTAAATTAGTTATGCAAGGTAATTATGTAATTATGCAAATAAGATTATCTAGCTAGAAAGCACTGAAAAAAATTTAAAGCGAGAAATAAAAATAAAAAAAAAAAATTTTTCAATTTTTTAATTCAACCGTGCCAAGATCCCCAGCAACGGTGCCAAAATTTGATGCATAGTCATTGATAGTACCAAAAATAACTCTACTCACTACGTAGGTAGGATGAGTCGAGATCGTATTCTCAGGGACCTTGGGCTAAGTTGAGATTGCAAAATAAAAGAAAGAAACGTTATTTTTGATTTAAAAAATAAATTATCTTAAAATTGATGTAATTAGAAAATAAAGAGCTCGGGAGTTTTTAATTAATTTTGCACTAGAAGAGTTGTATCTTTTTTTTTTAATTAAATAGATGTGATTAATCTTAGAAAAAATACCTATCTTTCCTCGACACGCCCCGTACCCATAGATCACAGCGCATCTCCAGAAAGTACTAGGTAAACAACTCTTCTTTCCTCGGCACGCTCCGTATCCGTAGATCACGACGCGTCTTTGAAAAGTAAAAGTTGTTCCTAATATTAATCTAACAATAAAGCATAAATAAAAGCAGATGAAAGAGAGCAAATAAAGAACTCATAATGATTTAAATAAAAAGTATAATCTTTATTGCATATAAAAAAATACAAAAAAGTTTAGAATAATAAATCATCTCTGTGTCGTTACAAAATTTCTTCTCTACTCCCGAGACTGCTAGCCTAGTTGCTCATGAAGTAGTCCCTTTCTATTCCTTTATGCAAGGCTCTAGAAGAATTTCTGGACTCCCTTTCCAATGGGAGTACAACAGCTTTTTTATAGATGTTAGGAAGGAGGAGTTTTACATGGTTTTTCGATGTGGGACTAAAGAAAATACTAATGACTAAAAAATGGATGGATGAGATGAAAAGATCACAAACAGATGAAGAAAATACAAATTTTTCCACTTGAAGCATTTCCAAATAAAAATTTTTTCCTTTAATTTGCTCGCCGCTGTGTCTGCCATGCCAAATTCTCCCCACGAACCCACCATCCCGCATGCCCACTATCGTGCCCGCTGTGCATGAGCCTGCTCGCGTCCGCCCGTGCTCACGCCGCGCACTCGCCCGCGCGCTCGCCTGCTGTGCGTCCGCGCCGCTCACGCACGCGCCCAAGAACAACTTCACACTACCCTTTTTTATTCCACTTCTAAAAAGAAACTTTTGTTTCTTCACAATGACACTCTATCCTTTTTGGATTCCTTGCTAGTATCTTCATTTTCTATAATATCGGATGCATCTTTCTTTTATTTTAATTTTATTTTAAGTCCAAATTTCTTCGAACTCGAGTCTTTTTGATCTATGAATCGGACTCTTTGTATCGGCGATCATCTTTCCTATAAAACATAAAAAGAAGCATCAAATTCTTAATAAATAAAATAAATTAAATATAATTTTTTACTTTAAATGACTTAAATTAAGTGTTTATCATCAAGAAATAAACTGAAAAAGGTATTGAGGTTCTTCGATCTGATCGAGGAGGAGAATACTTATCCAGTAAATTTCTTGATCATCTTAAAGGTAAAAGTATTCTCTCTGAATGGACCCCTCCTTATACACCTCAGTTAAATGGTATAGCAGAAAGGAGGAATTGCACTCTAATGGATATGGTGCGGTCCATGATATGCTTCATTAATCTCCCAATATCTTTTTAGGATATGCCCTAGAGACTACCGCATACATATTAAACAGAGTACCTTCAAAGTCTGTTGCAAGCACACCATATGAGATATAAAAGAAAAGGAAGCCTAATCTTAAATATTTTAAGACTTGGGGCTGTCCTGCTTATGTCAGAAATATTTTTGGACATAAGCTTAGTGCTAGATCAGACAAGTGTAGATTTGTAGGGTATCTTAGGAAAACTAATGGATACTATTTCTACCACCCTATTGATCCAAAAGTATTTGTTAGTAGGCACGCCACTTTCTTGGAGAATGAATTCATCCAAGAAAGAGACAGTAGGAAAAATATTGAACTTACTGAAGTTTATGATCTGCAAATCGATCCAGAAATATTAGTGGTTGGACCACAAGAAGATCCTCAATCAGAAGTACTTAAAGATGAGGTACATCCACAATACATATCTTCTCTCCGAAGATCAAATAGAATGTGTCCAGCACCTCTGAGATATGGTTTTGTCATTGAGAATGATAATTCGATCAATATCATTCAAGATGATGATCCACTGACCTATTCGGAAGCTGTCATGAGTAGAGACTCAGACAGGTGGTTGAAAGCCATAAAATTTGAGATAGACTCGATATACACCAACCAAGTGTGGACCTTGGTTGATGCACCTGAGGATGTGACCCCAATAGGATGCAAGTGGATCTTCAAAAGAAAAAGAAGATCGGAGCAGATGGCCAAATAGAAACCTACAAAGCTAGGTTGGTGGCGAAGAATTTCAGACAAAAGCAAGGAATTGACTATGATGAAACCTTCTTACCAGTGGCTATACTCAAGTCCATCAGGATTTTGCTTGCTATAGCAGCATGCTACGATTATAAGATATGGCAGATGGATGTCAAGACTACATTCTTCAATGATAATCTAGAGGAAGAAGTCTATATGATTCAACCAGAGAAATTTATCTCAAGTGAGAGGACAAATCAAGTATGCAAGCTAAAGAGATCCATCTATAGATTAAAGCAGGCTTTGAGGAGCTGGAATATCTGATTTGATATGACAGTCAAAGAGTTTGGCTTTATCAAAAATAAAGATGAACCATGTGTGTATAAGAAGACAAGTGAGAGTGTTGTTTGTCTTCTTGATTTTGTATGTCGATGACATACTACTTATTGAGAATGATATCCCAATCATGCAATCGGTCAAGAATTGGCTATCGAATAAGTTTTCTATGAAAGACTTGGGTGAAGCATCCTATATACTGGATATAAAGATCTATAGAGATAGATCTAAAAGGATGTTAGGCTTATCTCAATCATGGTACATAGATCTCATATTAAAGAGATTTAATATGGGGGCTAGTAAGAGAGGTTACCTGCCTGCAAGTCATGGTATACGTCTCTCTAAGAAAATATGTCCTAAGACACCAAAAGAGAGAAAGAGGATGAGTGAAATCCCTTATGTTTCGGCTGTAGGATCAATTATGTATGCCATGCTATGTACCAGGCCTGATGTAGCTTATGCTTTGGGCATAGCTATTAGATTTTAAGCTGATCCAAAGGAGGATCATTAGAAACCAGATGATAGTAAGTCAATATAAAGGTACGTGTTTATCCTAAATGATGGGACAGTGAGTTGGAAAAGTTCCAAACAGTAAATAGTATTTGACTCAATTACTGAGGCAGAGTACATCGCTGCTAGTGAAGCTATTAAGGAAGCGGTCTGGATGAAAAAAGTTCATCATGGATTTATGAGTCGTTCTTAAGAATGAAGGATCGATGTCACTCTATTGTGATAACACTGAAGCCGTTATTCAAGCTAAGGAACCTAGGTCTCATTATAGATCCAAGCACATCCTCAGACACTTCCATCTTATTAGAGACAAGATGTTGTTCTTAAACGACCAGACAAAAAATAATATAGTAGACTCATTTACTAAGGCCATACCACAGTAGCTAAATGATCGCTATCATGATTGTATGAGATACAAAGATGATTAACTTTAGTGCAAGTAGGAGATTGAAAGAAGAGTGCCCTATAAGCCAATTGCAAATGTGTTACGATGGGACTTTTCTTTATAATTTTTCAACTTATTACATTTATTATTTGAGGTATTGATTCATCATATTATCTGCTTCTTATTATGACTAAAATTATGTATGATGAACTCCAAAGATTAGGACAATGATTTTAGGAGACATGAATGGGTCATGCTAGTGAGACCTAAAATCCTAAAATTTTAATCTTAAATATTTCTGATCGTAGAAATATTGAGTCGGAGATCAATATTTCGGATAGACTGGCACATTCTATGTATGCTCGATGGAGAGGGATGGTAGATCTCACTAGCCACTTGTGTGGGACACTAATACAAGGATGTGGGTGCTCATTTGAAAAATGAGTCCACTGAATTAACTCGATGAAAGAGAACATCTTATGAAAGCCTTACTTGCATGTCAAAGATGGTTCTCTAAGTGAGAGTTGTGCAAGTGATCCTTAGATCTGAGATCACCTTGAAATCTTGTGCACGTAAATCCATATTTTGGTTCATACTCAAGCATAACTTTAAGACATGTACGGAGTGTTCTGGATATGGTAAGAGTGTGTACGAAGGTCGTGAGTAGGTCAACATAGAACCGATTGCTCCTAGTAAGAGAAGATCGCATCCTGTATATTCTCATTCGTAGATGACTAAGAAAATAATCTTTTGGCCAAAAGTAGGAAGGAGATTAGAAAAAATTTTTAATGCTTCTTTATTGGAGTCATCATTAATTAATTAAAAATCGATATGAATGTGTGTTTGAGTTTGACATGATTCCATACTCATGAATATATTCAGGATGCTGGGATGATCGAAGGATTGTATTGCACGGTAACTTGCCACTGAAGGACATACTTGATATTTTTATTAAATTTTTACATCTTTTGGATAATCATGATATGTTGCTAGATGTCAATCTTGACTTGTAGATTTTTTATCGAATTAAAAAGTTTAATTCGAATGCTAATTAGAAAGAGTTCTAATTACTGAAATCGGGTTAGCTCGATTGGACCTAAATCGGTTAGATTAAATTCTAATCAAATTAGGTCAACTTGTATCCAAACCTACTACTAGCTAGATGTGGAACCCAATGGGTTACACACATATAAAAATTGGCCAAGGATCTTTTTTTTTTTTAAAAAGATTGATTAAAATTTTAGATTCAATCGGGGTTCCGATAAGCATGCTAGCACGTGTGAAATCCTTAGCTCTTTTAAAGATCAATTTGGTCTCATGCCTTGCTCATTTGCTAGCCCAATTTGGTGGGCATTTGGGTCAGGTCAAGCCATCTGGAAGCAGCTAAAAAGAGGCATCATATCTAGTGTACACGCCAAATAACTAAGAGTCCAACTTAAGAAAGACTCTTGGTACTAATATGTAGAATGCATGCATACTTTATTTGTGACATGGAGAAAGATTGAGAATCCTTCTGTTTTGGATCTTTATTTTTTATGGCAAGTAGATTAGATGATGAGCCACTTAGCACACCCTTTGAGGTATGAAAAATCTACCTAATTGTGCATGAAAAAATTATTTGAATCATTGCTGCGTGCATGATAGTTTTTTCTGGATGTGTGAAGGGACGCGAAGACTCCTTCTGTTTAGGGAGTCTTAAGTGACTTTTTATCTAATAATTTTTGTGATAAGAATCAATTTTAAGAGCTGATCATGTGATAAAAATATAAAAAATTATCAGATTAAGAAATATTTCTTTTCACACCCTTTTCTGGGCATGATCACGCGCGACAAGGAGAAGGTGCTCACACGTCTCTTCGGTGAAGAGTCCTTCTCACATATGAACTCTTATCCAAATAACATGTAATTTGGTGATTGCCTTTCCCTTTGAGCAAAGGTTTGTGTGGTAAAATTTCACACTAATCTGATGTGAGAAGAGATGTGAAAAGCATCTCGTTCTGGGCATGCGCATGTGAGAAGGCAGGAATCGACGTATCACCCCCTGAAGAGTCCTTCTGTTTAAGGACTCTTAGATAAGTGATACGAGGACTTGATATACCTTTCCAAATGAGATATGCCTTCTCTATTAGCACCCTATCTGGTGCTATAAATAGAGGACAGTAGATAGGGTGATCATTCAATTCTTACATCCTCTATCCACTCCCTCTCTCCCTCTCTTACAACTCTAGGTTTTAGGACAAAGCTTGTTCTTTTAAGACAAGCCTAATCCTAATAGCTCTAAGGGTTTAAGAGATCTAGAAAAAGGTAGTCAAGTCTAGTGGATGGTTTAGAAAGGTTCAGACTCAGGTCTGGAGGAAGATCTGATCGATTGGTGGCTGCTTGAGTTCTAGGGGTTAGAACTCTTGAAGCAAGGTGAAGAAGGAGCGCTGTCTTTGATTCAATTTTCTTGTGGATCACCGTTGGAGGGCAAACACTTGGATGCCTCGTGGAAATTGGATTCGCATTACAGGTATTCTTTTGATCCAAATTTATATTTATTGCACTTTGATTATTATAGTCAAGAGTTTCTGGGCATTAAGGTTTTCAATGTATCGGGTATTTTTAATGAAAATTTTAAACACCTAATCATTCCGCTGCGCCACCAGAACCCTACACGTCCTATGTATGCTCAGCGTGAGGGTGGTTGATCTCACAACTTCTTATGTGGTGACACTAATACAAGGATTTGAGAGCATCATTAGAGAATGGGTTCACTAAATAGACCTATGAGAGAATATCTGATGGAGTCTTATTTAGATGTTAGCTGATGATTCTCTAGTGAGAGTTGTGTAAGTGATCTTTTGACCTGAGATCACCATGATATATTATGTACATGAATCCATATTTTGGTTCACTTCCTAACTTGATTCTTTGATCCTTGTGTGGGGTATTTTGGATATAGAAAAGTATACATGGAGCTTGTGAGTGATCGATAAGCGATCAATTACTCCTAATAAGGGGAGCAAACATCTCATGGGTTGATGATTCTGAAAATTTTTGACTAAAACGGGATAATAATTAGAAAAGTATTTCTAATATATCATCAACTGAATCATCACTTTCTGATCGAGATACATTTAGATAAGCAATTGGATTTGATATGATTCTATGCCCATAGCTCATCTGGGATGTTGTATGACTGAAAGATTGAATTGCACAGTAACTTATCACTGAAGGATATTTTGATAATTTCTAGCAAATTTCATTTCTTCCTAGTAGTCATTATACGTTACTAGACATCAATCTTGACCTGTGGACTCATTAGAATTAAAAAAATTTAATTCGAGAATTAATTAGGAAGAGTCTTAATTGATTGGAACTCTTTGAGCTGACCTAATCTAATCGAATTAGTGTTAGGTCGAGACTCTGTATCCACTGCTGGCTAGATTTGGAACTCAATAGGTCATACATTTTTGGATTTGATCTTGATCTAATTTAATTAGGATTTAATATAAATTTTAGGGGTTAATTTGATATGCTAGCACATTGTGTTAACTGAAATTCCTAATTAGGTTAAGTTCAAAGTGTTTGAGCTAAACTGAACCTATTGCTTTTGACTTGATAAGATTGGGTCTATTTTAATTGGACTCTTATCCAACTTGGAAGAGTTGAGAAGTGGAAGAGTCCTTCTTCCTTAAGACTCTTATCCATCTCCTCAATTTCCTTTAGTTTCTTAATTATCACATGTCAATTTTTAATATGAAAATTATGGGGCATAGAAGAGGAGGAGTCCTTCTGTGTGAAGGCTCTTCTACACCACTTAATGCTACGAATAATTAATTCTCCACATGAAGAAGTAGAGCACCAAGAGTTGGCACCCCCTTGGGGGTTCTTCACATCTCTTCCTAATCTATTACATGGAGAATTCCATATGGGTTTGGTGTTGGATTTTGATATAAAATTAGAGGCTTTTAGTGTGTGATGAAAGGAAATCTGAAAAAAATAAGAGTTGTGATCAAATCATTTGATTTCATCAAGAACGAGGAGGAAACTTATGTTTACAATAAGGTCAGTGGGAGGACCATCATATTCTTCGTATTATACGTCGATGACATTCTCCTTATTGAGAATGATGTTCCCATGCTAACTCGGTCAAGAGTTGGTTGTCCAAAGAATTTTTCATAAAAGATCTAGAGAAAGCATCTTATATTCTAAAAATTAAGGTTTGTAGAGATAGACCGAATAGGATGCTTAGCCTTTTATAGAAAATGTGCATAAAGAAAGTGCTAAAGAGACTTAGCATGGAGAACTCTAAGAGGGGACTATTGCATCTTAGACATGGCATTAGTCTTTCTAAGAAGTTGTGTCCTAACACATCAGAGGAGATTCAATAGATGAGCAAGATCCCTTATGCTTCGATAATAGGATGCCTCATATATGCCATATTATGTACATAACCTGATATAGCTCTTGCTATGAGTGTCATGAGCAAGTATCAGTCGAATTCAGGTAAGGAGCATTGGATTGCTGTGAAGAACATTCTTAAGAAATTGAGAAGGATTAAAAATTTATTCTTGATCTTTAGAGGAAGTCTTGAGTTGTGGATTGAGGAATATACAGATTCAGACTTTATGTCTGATTCTGATAATAGAAGGTCTACATCAGGGTGTGTGTTTCTGTGCAATGGTGGTTCTACTAGCTGGAAGAGTTTCAAGCAGTCCATCATTATTGATTCCACAATAGAAGCTGAGTATATTGCCATCTCAAAAGCTGCAAAAGAAGTCTTCTGGTACAAAAAGTTCATTACGGAGCTCGAAGTGATGCCATCCCCTTGTACAGCAATAACAACGATGCCATAGCCATTGCTAAAGAGCCCAGGTCTTATCAGAAGTTCAAGCACAATGAGTGGTGGTTTTACATTATATGTGACTATCTTGAAAAAAAATATATCGAGGTGTGAAGAGTAGACTTCGTGGACAACGTGGCAGACCCATTGACGAAGCAGTTGAGCCAACTAAAGACTGAAGCCCACCTTGAGATGATGGTCTTAGGTATATGGCCAACTGGCTTTAAGTCAAGTGGAAGATTGTTAGATGTATGATCTAAAAAGTCAATTGTTGGCTGACACATTATATTATTCTAAAACATATTTTGTACTTGATTTGATGAAATTAACAAAATGAGTAGTTTTCTTATCTATTCATATGTAATGTGCCTGTGAATCGTCCAAGAGGTTGATAGATAATGACACATATTCTCAAGAATTGAGAATTTGGGACATGTGTCATTATAGATTAACTCCTAAATTACTTTCGATTATTGAATCATCATAGGGATGATGATGGATCCATCAAGATCGGTGCATGGATCGCTTCTCTTTAGAGTAGATGAGTCTCGAGTCTACAGTGTAGGGACACTGGAGTAAGAGTACAGATAGTTGTTAGAGAATAACAGTACTAAGCATGATCAAGAATGAGATGTCACTTAGTTGTCTACTCATCGTTACTAGACTATCTCGATGCTACAGTTGTGTGAGTAGTTTTTTGACTTGCAATGCCTCGGCTGATTACAGTGAGATTGCCGTAGTTTGACAACACATATGAAAGAAACTGATAGACATTTCTAGCATGCTTTTAAAAAAATTTACAATGGAAGACAGATCAGATTAAACAATTTAATCTAGGGAACGTATTTTAGATCTAATCTAAAACACCTACCCTAGGATCTATAACATGTTATATTGCATATATGAGATCTAAAATAAAAATCTGCATGCATGATCATATCAAACATGCAATAGTAGATCACATCTACACCATAGATCGTATCTATATTAAGTATAAGCTCAAAATCCATCACCTGAGTATGGGTATTAGATTACTGCATCTGAATCTCAATGTCTTGCTAGTTGCTTGGAGCCACACAGAATGTCTGGCCTCTATGGATCGTCCACTCGAAGCACTGCACTGATCGATCTCCTTGAAAGTGCTAGCTCGCATGAAGATTCTGGTGATGGCTGGTCTGCATGTTTCTTCAGGTCTCTCAAACCCTTTTGAAACCAAAGATAGAAAAAGAGGAAGATGTGGTGGTGCAAAGAGGGAGGAGAACTCTCTTGTCTCTTTGATTTTCCCTTACCCTGAAATGCTAGATCAAATCTAGGTCTCTCACCCAAGAGGAGTCAGATCTCCTCTAATCTCACATCCCAAAGCAGGCAGCACCCACCCCAAACCTCATGCCTAGGAGAAAACCCTTTCTCATGGTAAAAAACCTCTAAAAATTGTCACACAAAACATAAGATTTTTAATGTTGGCATGGACATGAGGATGAGACCCAGTTCAAATCAAATTTGAACAAAGATAAAGATCAAGTTTCCAGTTGAATTCAAATCCAATTTGAATTCAAATCGAACCAAATTTTATCTTCATTGATTAGGGTGTGGAGAAGGGGTGAAAGCTTTGAATTAGCATGGATAAACTTCATGCAAATTCTGAATTTGCTTGGAGTGAAGTAGGCCATGAACATGGGTGGTCGGCCTAGGATGAGTCCAATTAAATTTGCACTCTAAGATTTTATCTATTTGATTCTCATCCTAATCAATTAGATTAAACTCAATTAGATAACTTGAACCTAATCTAATTAGGCACTAAACCAACTTGATTAAATTTTAGTCAAATCAAAATTTAATCGAGCTCAAATCCTGATCAAATCAAAAATCAAATACTTTTAGCGATTAGGTAATCATATAACCTAATCAGGTCAAACCTAATTAAATCCAATTCAATCAGACTTGAACCAAACTACATTACTCAATCAAATTAAGCTAATTAGCAATCTAATTGCAAATCAATCTTTCTATAATTCACTAACCCTTAGTGAATTAATTTATCGTAACTTTTGCATAAGGCTAACTATCAATCATATTGACAATTATACCCTAGAATGATTCTCAATTATTGATTAGCCACTTGATCAGACAGTAACTTCTTTTGAGTTTGACCCCATAGGTTCGAACCTAAGCCAGTAGCATAGAAACAAAATTCTATACTAATCGATGTGACCACTAGCAATGGTACCGGACATCCAGATAGGTTGAATATTTACAAAATAATATTCAAGAATCTTAGACTATAGTTACCGTATAATTCATCCCTTTGATCTTCAGTGCCTAGGATGACTCAGAGTTAAATTGTCAACTCTTAACTAGTACATCCATTGTGTGTCTCAACGTCATAAATCTTGTGACTCTCACAAAGACTATCCTAACCAAGGTTTTACGGAATTGAAATACAATGTAGCACTAACTTCTGAAACTAGGAGCGGTCAACCCATATTGACTCACATACAAACTTTGCAAGTACTTAACTGTGCCCAAAAATCTTTTATCACTAAATTAGAAATTCAGATAGTCTGACACTAAAGCACAGTGAGTTACTTGCAAGTCACCGTGGTGATCTCAGGTCGAAAGGATATTTATACCCATATCCTTCATGAGCTACTCTTGACAGCAGAGTGTTCTATAGTTAGATCACATTCAACAAGATATACTCCTACATCTCACCTGCATACCATACCAATGTCTCCACACTCTTTGGTTAAGAGGACAACTAACCTATATGACATACAACGACCTATACTTGATATAGCTATCATCCTAGTTATAGCATATCGCTGGGTCCTAAACAAGTTTTAAGGACTAAATGATAAATTCTCCTTTATCAATTTAAAATAGTTCTAAGAATTTTATCACAACATAAGAGTTCATAAATGAAGATGTATAATGAAGCTAAATAATTTTTATTAATTAAAATTTATATACAATTATAAATATGAGCTCAACCATCAACAAGTTGATGATTGACTTTGGGACATAATTTTTAATAACTTCCACTTGAACTAAAGCCAATCGGTACAGTATCGTATATCCATCTTTGACTTATGATCATCGAACTCTTTGATTTTGAGGGCTTTAGTAAATGGGTAGGCCAAATTCTTCTTTCCATCGATCTTCTGAAGCTCAACATCATCTCGATCTATGATCTCTCAGATCATGTAGTAGCAGTACAGAATATGCTTGGTGTGCTGGTGGAACTTTGATTCTTTCACTGTCGGTTCTTCTACCTATCAAACTGTTGGAATTTCAATATCAGGGCATGCATGTATGTTTCAAATTTTTTTTTCTAAACATCACAGTGGAATAGAAGATTAAAATATTTTTTAATCTACATCATGTATGCATAAAACATAAAGCACTAGGATCTATTTCATATGCTAAAATTGAACATATGATGAAATTGAATATGTGATCGAATCACATACCTGTTTTGCAATTCCTTTCTCCAAATCTGGATCTAAAAAAGAAAAGATTTTCTCTTTGCCACGTAAGTATCCGACCTCTATGGGTATCCACTCAAGATCAGTCTAGAATAGTCTTCTTTGATATTGATTTTTCTTCTCTAAGAAAAATCAGCTCGCAATCCAGATTTGTGAATCAGCTTGCAAATCTGGATCGCGATCAACTTTTTGATCATTTTCTTGATCTTCTTTTTTTCTTCTTTTCTTACTTTTCTTTCTTAGATTATGAAGCAACTAGGGATTAAAATTTAGCAAGTAATAAAGGATGCCCAAACACCTTTGGGCATTGAAGATGGAGGATGCCCAAGGTATGGGTGTCGGATCTCTAAGGGAGAAGAAAGGGAGAAGAGAAAGAGGGGGCATGGGCTCTTCAAAGGAGGCATGGGACTATTGGTTGAAGTGCTTAGAGACCTTAAAGAAGGCTCCTTTAAATAGGTATAAAGTTTGAATCCTATTCAAAATCAAACAACCATTTAATACAACTCCTACTTGCATTAAGAATCCTTATTTCTTTAGTTATTTGACTCCCTTTAGGAGATCCTTTAGGCGCCAATTGTTGGAACCTTTGCACCCACAGAAACACACCTAACATAGCACCCATGGGACGCTCCATAAAGGTTCCACATATCCTCTAATGGGTGGACACATCCAATTTGATCAAATCAAGTGGCGCCCAATAGAAACTATCAAGGAAATTAATTAAGGACTTGAACTCTTAATTCATTTGATCCAAAACTTTAGGCACCCAACAATTGGAGCCTAATGAATCTAATTCATTTAGATTATTAGTAGATAATTAATTTGAATTAATCTTATCAAAAAAAAAATTCAAATATTAAGAGAAAATTGGGTCCAACCATGTGCTAGCAAGATTACCTTGAACCCAATAGGGTTTCTCTAAATCCAATTAAGACTTTATAAGCTCAGTTGCTTATTCTAGATCTAGTCTTTTTATTGTATGACCTCATAGGTTCAATTCTATCTGGTAGTGAGATATATAATGATCTCTATCATTGTATCATTTAAACTCTTTTTAATGAGTCGAAATAATTTCACTCTAACTCATCAAGAATTATCGATCCTGAGCAATCCTAGTGAGCTCTCACAATCCACCAGTGATATCTAGCAGTATATAGTGGCAACCTAATAGAATCGAAAAAGAATCTCAAGATGTAGTTCACGTGTGATTTAGTCCCTCTATCGTGAGTCCCGACTAGATGGCAGATTATGGATAAATCATCAAATCTCATCATCAGTCATATGATAGATTCGATCAGCTCAAGTCGAATTGTGATTTTTATGAAAATATTTTTCCATCAATCACACTGCTGTGGCCACAGACTCTTGGACTTAGTCTCTCAAATCTTATGGGACTACTCCTTTCTATCAAGATCGATAAATTCTATCTTGATGTGCACCCTACTCCTACAGTAGACCAACTATCACCAACATCTACTACAAGGGCTCATTGAGGGCAAATTTATACGTCAGTCAAACTTCAGCAATCTCAATGTGAGCAATCGAACCATCGCAGATTAAAGAACCATTCATATAACTACAGCATCGGGACATTTATTGACGATCGAGTAGAAATCCAAGTAATCTCTCGTATGGACACGCTCAGTACTAGTTATTCTCTAATAACTATCTGCACTCGTCGCTTAGTGTCTCTACATTGTAGATCAGAAACTCATCTACCCCGAAAGAAGTGATTTGTGCACTGATCTATCAGGATCGATCACCATCCTCATGATGATACTATGATTGGGAGTATTTAGGAATTAAATACATATCTCTAATTCTCAACACTTTGAGAATATACATTGAAATGTTAATTCTATAGATGATTCAAAGTCACATCACACTTGAATGAAAATTAAAACTTGCCCTTTTATTAATCAAATCAATATATTAGGTACAAAATTATGTCCTAGCTTTAATATAATATATCAGCCATATTGGCTTCTAAGACATACATCTAACAATCTCCCACTTAGACTAAAGCCAATTAGCCATTAATCTAAGTCCCATCCTCTCAAGGTGGACTTTTATTTTTGGCTGGCTCAATTGCTTTGTCAATAGATCTGCCATATTGTCCACAGAGTTTACTCTTCACTCAACATATTTTTTTTTGAGGTAGTGGCATATGATATGATACCACCATTCGATGTGCTTTAATTTTTGATGAGACCTCAGCTAAGTGCTGTGGCTCTATTATTATCGCAGTAAAATGGTATGATATCTGATGTCATAACCTCAAGTTTCACAACAAATTTCTTGAACCAAAAGACTTCCATTGCAAAATCTGAAGCAGCGACATATTCAGCCTCTGTGGTTGAATCCACTATGATGGGTTATTTGGAACTCTTTCAGTTGACTGCGCCACCATTGCACATAAAAACATATCCTGATGTAGACTTTTCTATCATCAAGATCAGACATGAAGTCTGAATCAGTATACCCCTCAACTTGCAATTCAAAACCTCCTCCAAAGATCAAGAACAATTCCTTAGTTCTTCTCAAGTACTTAACGACATTCTTCATAGCTATCCAATGCTTCTCATCTGGATTCGACTAATACCTACTCGTGACATTCACAGCAAGAGCATTATCAGGTCGAGTACACAGCATAGCATACATGAGGATCCCTATGACTGAGACATAAGGAATCCTACTCTTACGCTGAACCTCCTCAGACATGGTCGGACACATCGTCTTAGAAAGATGAATACCATGCCTAAGAGGTAAAAGTCCTCTTTTAGAGTTTTTCATGCTAACATCTTCAGTATTTTCTCTATGTACAGCTTTTGTGATAGGCCTAGCATCCTTTTAGATCTATCCTTATAGATCTTTATTTCGAGAATATAGAATGCTCCTCTTAGATCTTTCATGGAGAATTTCTTAGACAATCATCTTTTGACTGTGGTCAACATGGGAATGTCATTCCCAATGAAGAGAATATCATCTACATACAATACGAGAAATGTTATTGTGTTCCCACTGACCCTTTTGTATACACAAGATTCCTCTTCATTCTTGATAAAATCAAATGATTTGATTGCATCATCAAAATGAAAATTTTAACTCTACGAAGCTTGCCTTAATCCGTACATAGACCTTTGCAGCTTGCAAACTGTGATCACCATCACCAGATGTGAAACCCAATGGCTGCTTCATATAGATATCTTCCTTAAGATATCTATTCAGAAAAATAGTTTTCACATCTATTTGCTAGATTTTATAATCATAATAAGCTACAATAGCAAGTAAAGTGTGGATGAATTTCAGCATGACTACAATCGAAATGATTTTTTGATAGTCAATGCCCTCACACTGGCTATAATCTTTTGCCACAAGCCTAGCTTTATAGGGGACCTTACCATCGGCACCTATTTTTTTTTTTGTAGATCCATTTATACCCAATGGGTACTATACCCTCGGGTGGATCTACTAAGGTCCATACTTGGTTCGAATGCGTCGAGTCAATTTCTAACTTCATTGCATTTAACCATTTCTCAAAATCGATATCAGACGTCATCTCGTCAAAGGTATTAGAATCATCACTATGACCCCTATCTCCCATAAGAAACATTTCCTTTACTTCCTTTGTAAGCATACTCATGTACCTTTCAAGAGGTTGGAAGACCCTACTAGATCTACGAGGTGGTGGAGGAATGTCAACTACTAGCTCATGAATAATGGATCCTGAGGATCTATAGCTTTTTGCTCTTTAGAGACCTCTTCGAGCTCAACTAACCTCCTACTACCACCATCCTAGATAAACTATTTTTCTAGGAATATGGTGTTCCGATTCACAATTACATTGTAATCTTGTGGAAAGTAAAAGTAGTATTCTATTGATTCTTTTGGATACCCTATAAAACGAGCTATTATAGATCTATCCTCCAATTTATCTCAACCATTTGTCTCTTGACATAGGCCAGACATCTTCAAGTCTGAAGATAACCTACACTCAGCTTCTTATCGTATTATATCTCATAAGGTGTGGTAGGAATAGATTTTGATGGAACCCTATTCAACAGGTGAATGGTAGTTAATTATTAGATGTATGTCCCAGAAACCAATATGATTGACATATTGTAATAAATTTAGGATATAATTTTGTACTTAATATATTGATATGATCAATAAAAGGACAAGTTTATATTTCATTCAAGTGTGATGTATCCTTGAATCATCCATAGAATTAGCTTTCGATACATATTCTCAAAGAGTTGAGAATTAGAGACATGTATTTAATTCCTAAATACTTCCGATCATAAGATCATCATAAGGATGGTGATTGATCTGGATAGATTGGTGCACAGATCGCTTCCTTCGGGATAGATGGGTCTCTAGTCTATAGTGTAGAGATACTGAGTGATGAGTACGGATAGTTGTTAGAGAATAACTAGTACTGAGCATGACCATACGAGAGATCACTTAGATTTCTATTCATTCGTCAGTAATTGTCTCAATGCTATATAGTTGTGCTACTAGTCCATTAACTTGAAATGGTACTACTGCTTGCAGTGAGGCTACTGAAATTTGACTGACACATAAACATGGGTCTCCATGAGCTCTTGTAGTAGATATTGATGATAGTTGGTCTACTGTAGGAGTAGGGTGTACGTCAAGATGGGATCTATCGACCTCGATAGAGAGTAATAGTCCTATGAGATTTAAGAGGCTAAGTTTGAGAATCTATAGCCACAGTAGAGTGATAGATGGAAAGAAGTTTCTATAGAAATCACAATTAGACTTAAGCAGATCGAATCCATCATATGATTGATGTTGAGGTTTGATGATTTATTCATGACCTACCATCTAGTCGGGACTCAGGATAGAGAGATTTATCCATAAGTTAATTACACCTAGAGGTTCATTTCAGTTCTACTGAGTTTCCACTACATACTGCTAGGTATCACTGATGGATTGTGAAAGCTCACAAGGGTTGTTCTGGATCCACAATCCTTGATGAGTTAGAGTGGAATTGTTCCGATCTATTGAAAAAAGTTTCAATGATACTTTGATAGAGATCATTGTATATCTCACTATCAAATAGAATTAAACCTATGAGATTACACAACAAAGAGATTAGATCTGAAATTAGCAGTTGAGCTTATGAAGTGTCAATTGGGTTTAGAAAAATTTAATTGGATTTAAGATAACCTTGCTAGCACATGGTTAGACCCAATTTTTTTTTTTGTTTGGATTTCTTATTTGATAAAATAATTCAAACTTAATTATTTGCTAATAATCTAAATAAATTAGACTCATTGGACTCCAATTGTTGGGTATCTAAGGTTTTGAATCAAATAAATTAAGGGTGTAAGTCTCGAATTAATTTTCTTGATAGTTATTCTTGAGCGCCACCTTGATTTGATCAAGTTGGGCATGTCCCATGATCAAAGGACCTTTTGATTTCATATGGGGTATCCCTTGGGTGCACTTTGGGGTGTGTTTATGTGGGTATAAAGGCTCCAAGAGTTAGCACCTAAAATGATTCCTAATTAAAGTTGAATAACTTAAGTTATTAGAGAATCTAATGCAAGTAGGACTTATATTATAAGATTGAATAAGTTCAATCTTTTTGCCTATTTAAAGGGACCTCCCCTAAGGTCCCTAGAGAATCCAACCAGCAGCCTACACCCACCTTTGGAGACCCCCCACGCCCTCTTTTCCTCTCTCCCTCTCTTCTCCCTTGGCATCCCATATGCCCCACCTTTTGGGGCATCCCAAGTTTTTCCACGCCCAAGCTGTTGGGCATCCCCTCTGATGTACACTATCATGAAGAAAGAGATGATCACATGTCATATATGGATCCAAGAGCCAAATTGATGATTTTGCTCACGTGTGTAGAAGCATGATATGGTGCGAATCAGATTTGGTAGGAATTTGAAAGAAATTATTGCTTGAAAAAAGGGCCGAGTTTAGAAGCTTGTTTTGTTCTTCCTAATTCACCATGATCTCCAGCTACCATCATTTCCATAATAGCAAGACGCAATCAAGATTGTTTTATTCTTCCTAATTCACCATGATCTCCAGCCACCATCATTTTCATAGTAGCAAGATGCAGCCAAAGTTATTTTATTCTTCCTAATTTACCATGATCTCCTGCCACCATCATTTCCATAGTAGCAAGATACGGCCAGTATCATTTCTTTTGTAGCAAGATATAGCCACCATCATTTCTATGATAGTCAAATTCTATTATTTCCTTCCATTTACTGAATTTGTCTTATGTTTCCCCTCTTATCTATATAAAGGGAGGCGACCTATGTATTCAATTCAGTTTTAATGAATGAAAATGAGTATTGCTGATTTCTCTTATCACTCACATTTTTCTTTTCTTGAGTGTGGCGTTCTATCTTTTTGTGATCTGATTGTGGTGATTTTCTTATCAATCAAATTTCAAAGGTTTCTTTTTCTTTTTTTTTTCTCTTTTTCTTGTGCTCCAACCTTTATTCTTACCTACACAACATAGTTATTTAGGCCTGGGCACATCACCCTCCTTTGCTAGTTCCTAGTGTTTGGTAGCAGCACAATACAAGAGAGAAAGGCAAGAGAAGAAGAGAAGAAGAGGATCAAGGGAAGAGATTAAGTATTGATTATGATTCAGGCTTCGTTCATATTCAGCAGACTGAATTTTCTTAGAGAAGAAAATTCAACTTAAAGAGAGAGGGCTGTTCCAGGCTGATCTCGAGTAGATATTCATAAAGGATGGATACTTTTACGGCTAGAAGAAAACATCTTCTCTTTCAGATCCAAATTTAAAGAAAGGGATTGCGAAACAGATATGCAATTTGATCATAATTTGAATTTCAGCATATGTCAATTTTAGCATATGAACTAACTCCTTATGATTTTATGTTTCTATGTATGCATTATTTAGATTAAAAATATTTTAATCTTATATTCTACTGTAGTATTTAAAAAATAAAATTTTGAAACACACATGCATGCCCCAAACCTCAAATTCCAACTGTGATATCAAAGCCATGGGTTTCATATGCTGAAAATTTACATATTTTGAAAAGAGTTTTAAAATCTGATTTTTTCCTGATATATGAGATGTATAAATGAATCTTTGAATCTAAAATTTAATTTTGAATTTGATTTTAGAACATATACTTGATATGTGAAAGCATGTATAGATCTAAATTTTAATCTAGAATGGTTTCTAGTTCATATTCACATGATATATAGATGTATATATAAATTTAAAATTTTATATGAACTGATTCATGATTAATATATGAGATATATGATTGCATGTTTAGATCATAAAATTACTTTTAATATAATCCACGATTAGTATATGAGATATATGATATCATATTGTAGATCTGAATTTTATTTAGATATGAATTTTACATGCATATATGTGATATATGTTTCTATGTTAAATCTGAAAATTATTTTCATAATTTAAAATTTATTTTTATGCAAAAAATTTAGATCTGAAATTTGATTTTAGAATCTAAAATTTGTATTTGTGTGTGAAGGTTTTGGTTATGAGAAAATCAAAAAATTAGATCATGTAATATGATTGCATCTAAAGTTTTTGATTTGAGTCATATGGGTCTAATTCAATTAAGTAGTTGATCGAATCGAGTCAAGTGTTGATTAAAATTAGATCAATTAAGTTAAATGATCATACAATCATTGTTGATCAAATTGATTGAGTCCCATATGTAGAATCGATTAACTTAAGGACCTAATTTGGCTCGATGGTTTGAGCCTGATTTGCTTGAATTAACTTGTTTAGATCAATTGACCTATTGATATCTAAGGCAAGTAATTAAGAGGTAGTTAATTTAATTAGTTTCGTTCGCTTACCTGACCAATTTATTGGTGTCTAAGAAAAGCAATGGGGGGACCCCCACTGATCTCCATTTACCTGACCAATTTGGAAGATTGGATCTTAAAAAATGTTGCTTAGTGGTTTGGTTTAGCCCATGCCAATTAGATCGGTCATATGATAACTGATTAGATGAGACCTACACCTAAATGTCCCCATAAATATTAAGTTCATAAATGTCCCGGAGGATCCCTACCTCCATTCTGCCAGAAGACCCTCGAGACTCGTAGTCGAGAGGACCTCCTGGATCAAAGGCTCCAGGAGATGAACCGGTGGATCGAAGAGCTCCGCCATGCTCCCCCTGCTTATGGTGAGGACATCTGTACTGACCCTTCTTTCTCTCAAATGATCATGCAGGAACCGATCCCGCCAAACTTCAAGCTCCCCCAATTCGAAAGCTACGATGGGACATCGGATCCGATTAACCACCTGGAGGCCTTCCGAACAATGATGCTGCTCCATGGCACACCAGACGCCATCCTGTGCCGAGCTTTCCCATCCAACCTGAAGGGAGCAGCAAGGAAATGGTACTCGACATTGAAGCTGGGTACTATCTTCTCCTTTGATCAGATGAGCCCCCAGTTTGCGGCTCATTTTGTTAGCAGCTGGCATCCCCAGAGAGGTTCGGAGTCCCTTATCAACATCAAGCAGAAGGAGGGAGAATCCATCCGAACCTATGTCAATCGATTTAACGCCACCGCATTGGAGGTCCGGAACTTGGACCAATCGGTTGCAATGGTTGCCCTAAAGAGCGGTCTTCAAAAGAATGATCTTCTGTTCTCCCTGGAAAAGAAGTATCCCAGGGACTTCACTAATTTACTGGCTCAGGCCGAAGGATATGCCCGAGCAGAGGAAGCCTTCAAGTTGAAGGATGAGGAGGCCGCGAAGGAGCGGCAGGCGGGTGGCTCTGGCAAGCCCGTAGCTGAAAAAGGGCCAAGTGAAGCTCAGCCACGTTCTCGAACTCCTTCCGGACACAGGCGTGTCCGGACTCCTCCCTAAGCTCGTAAGTAGAGGAGCTCGGACCGCAGAGTTCGATGGGGCTCTCCCCCAGGAAGATTCTACAGCTACGTCCCTCTCAATGCTCCAAAAGCCCAGGTGCTGATGGAGGTCAGGGAGCAGCTGCCGAGGCTGGAAAGGATGCGCTCGCATCCTGGGAAGCGCAACCCAAACAAATTTTGCCTCTATCATCGCGACCATGGCCACAACATGGAGGAGTGTATTCAGCTCCGAGACAAAATCGAGGAGCTCATCAGGCGGGGTCGGCTCGACAGATTCATCTGACGCTGGCCTGAAGGTAAAGAGGATCGGCCGAGGGCCCTGCCACAACCGGAGCCACTAAGGAGGGAAGAATAGCCTGAAGATCGACCTCCAATCGAGATCATCAACACCATCTCTGGAGGTTTCCAGAGGGGAGCGGCCAGTGGATCGGCCGAACCGCTCAAGCGGTAAAGAACAGAAGGATCTATAACCTTTACTAAAGAAGACACCCGGGAGATCCAATTCCCCCATAATGATACGGTTGTAGTTTCTTTACATATTGCTGATTATGATGTACCCCACATTCTAGTTGATAGTGAAAGCTCGATCGATATTTTGTTTTATGATGCATTCTCAAAAATATCCATCCCTGATGGTCGGTTAGGGCCGATTAGTTCCCCGTTGGTAGGGTTTACTGGCGATGCAGTGCCAGTGGGGGGAGTAATAACTTTGACTGTAGTTGCAGGTCAGAATCCGAAGCAATCTAGAGCGCTAGTGGATTTACTGGTAGTGAGGGCGCCGTCCGCCTACAACGCAATACTCGGCTGACCTGGCCTCAATGCCCTCCGAGCTATAGTATCGACCTACCATTTGAAATTGAAATTTCCTACTAGCCAGGAGGTCGGAGAAGTCAGAGGAGATCAAGCTCTGGCAAGACATTGCTATAACATCGCCCTACAAAGAAGTGGTCAGCCTGACCCCTGTCTAGTTGATGGACTAGACACCCGCGATGACCTGACTGAAGAGCGGGGTGGGCCAATAGAAGATCTTGTCTCAATTCCTTTGAATGATGGGAATAAAGAGTACATGGTGAAGATCGGCTCCAACTTGGGGAAAGAGGTGCAGACACAGCTTATCAATTTTCTACAAAAGAATGCGGATATTTTCGCTTGGGCTCCGACAGACATACCAGGGATTGATGCTGAAGTTATGAAACACCGTCTGGCTGTTGATCCTAGACACCGGCCGACGAAGGAAAAAATTCGAAGTCATGCACCAGAAAGACTTCAAAGCCGAGTTGATAAACTCCTGAAAGCCGAGTTCATCAGAGAGGTCAACTATCCGAGCTGTATTTCCAATGTGGTCCTGGTTAAGAAGGCGAACGGTAAATGGAGGATGTGCATAGACTTCAAAAAGCTGAATAAAGCCTGCCCGAAGGACAGTTACCCTCTGCCCAGAATCGACCAATTAGTAGATGCAACCTCGGGCCACGAGCTTCTCACTTTCATGGATGCATTCTCTGGCTATAATCAAATCAGGATGGCTCCAGAGGATGAAGAAAAAACTACTTTTATTACTAACCGTGGTCTTTATTGTTACAGGGTCATGCCTTTTGGCCTCAAAAATACAGGGACGACCTATCAACGACTGGTAAACAAGATCTTCAAAGAGCAGATCGACCGCAACATGGAGGTCTACATGGACGATATGCTCGTAAAAAGCAAATCCTCGATGAACCACGTCGCCGATCTTGAGGAGACCTTCAGCACCCTCCGAAAATACAAGATGAAACTGAACCCAGTCAAGTACGCTTTTGGAGTAACCTCAAAAAAATTCCTGGGCTTTATGGTATTGGGGCACGGGATCGAAGCAAATCCAAAAAAGATTCGCGCCATCCAAAAAATGATCGTCTCGAAGTCAATAAAGGAAGTTCAGTGCCTTACTGGGAGAGTAGCGGCTCTAAATCGCTTCATCTCAAGATCGGCCGAGCGGTGCCTACCTTTCTTTCAGACTCTTAAGCAACCGAAGAACTTCTATTGGACCGCTGGATGTTAGCAAGCATTCGAAAAACTGAAGGACTACCTCGGCTCATCTCCACTATTGGCAAAGCCCGAACCTGGAGAGGAGTTGTTCCTGTACCTGGCGGTCTCCCCTATGGCCCTCACAGCAGTTCTGATTAAGGAAGAAGCAAAAATTCAACAGCCGATCTACTACATAAGCCGAGTATTGAGAGATGCCGAAACCAGGTATACTAAGTTAGAGAAACTAACCTATGCCTTGTTGATTGCAGCTCGAAGGCTCCGATCTTACTTTCAAGGACACACCATAATACTGCTCACCGACCAGTCGATCAAGGTGGTTCTGCATCGAGCGGATGCCTCTGGGAGGATAGCGAAATGGGCAGTCGAGCTCACGAAGTTCGACATCGACTATCAACCTCGACCGACAATAAAAGCCCAGATATTAGCAGACTTCATGGTGGAATTCACTATCCTAGAAGAGGCCGAACTTGGACGAGATGAAGCTGACAATCCAGGGCTCCAGCCAAACTCCCCTGAAGAAAGAACAGATCTCCCTGATGGTTTTTGGGCCCTCTACGTGGACGGTTCCTCCAACATGTCAGGCACAGGCGCGGGCCTAATCTTGGTCAATCCAAATGGAATTATCACGGAGTATGCGCTGCGCTTCGAATTCCTTGCGACAAATAACGAAGCAGAATATGAAGCTCTAATTGTAGGACTAAAGATCGGCAAAGAATTAGAAGTAGATCGGCTTCAAGCCTACAATGACTCTCAATTAGTAGTGGGACAAGTCAGCAGAAATTATGAAGCTCGAAAGGACAGTATGGCCAAGTATCTAGAAAAGGTAAAAGAGATCATCCCTACCTTCAGCAGCTTTGACATCAGGCAGATCCCAAGAGCAGAAAATACCAGGGCCGACCTTCTCTCCAAGTTAGCTACCCTGGCTCCAGTTGAACTGCCTAAGGAAGTTTTCTTCGAAGTTCTGAAGTGCCCAAGTACGGAAGAATCATAGCTTATAATGGAGATCAACCGTGAACCCAGCTAGATCGACCCACTGGTTGCATACCTCAAGGACGGGGTTCTTCTTCCTGATGCAAAAGAAGCTCGAAAGCTTAGGAACTAGGCCTCCCGATATATCCTTTACGAAAGCAAGCTATACAAGAGGTCGTACTCTTTGCCCCTCCTGAAATGTCTTCGGCCTTCTGAAGCCGACTTCGCCTTGAGAGAGGTATATGAGGGAGTCTGTGGAAGTCATATGGGGGCCAGATCTTTATCCCACAAGCTGCTCCGATAAGGCTATTACTGGCCTACCATGTACCATGACTCCATCGAATATGTCAGAAGATGTGATCGATGTCAGAGATATGCAAATATACAAAGGCAACTTGCCTCCGAACTTACACCATTGAGTGCCCCATGGCCATTTGTGCAATGGAGGATGGATATCCTCGGATCTTTTCCCATGGCATTCGGGCAGCGGATGTTCCTCCTGGTGGCAATAGACTATTTCACCAAGTGGGTCGAAGCTGAATCTTTGGCAAAAATCACAGAAGCTAAAGTGCAGGACTTCATCTGGAAGTCAATTGTTTGTAGGTTCGGCTTACCCAGAACCCTCATTACTGATAATGGACGGCAATTTGCTGGAGCAAGGTTTGCTGAATTTTGTGAGGACCTAAATATCTCCTCTAACTTCACTTCGGTAGCCCATCTGCAAGCAAACGGCGAGGCCGAGGTGACTAATAGGACTTTGTTGCAAGGTATCAAGGCGAGACTTGAAAAAGCAAAGGGAACTTAGGCAGATGAGCTTTATCATGGGTTATGGGCATACCGAACTACTCAAAGATTGCCCACAGGGGAGATCCCCTTTGCCTTAGCCTTCGAGACAGAAGTCGTGATCCCGATTGAACTCAAGCTTCCGTCGGCACGATTCGTGGCATTCAACGAGCAGTGCAACCCACAGGATCTCAAGGCCAACTTCGACTTGTTAGAAGAAAAGCGGGAGACAGCTCAAGTTCAGATGGTGGCTTACAACCAGAAAGTAGCCCGCTACTATAATTCTCGAGTCAAAAGCAAAGCCTTCAGAGCGGGAGACCTGGTACTTCGGCGAGCTGCTATCTCACAACCTCAGAATCAAGAGAAACTTGCCCCAAATTGGGAAGACCCGTATGAAGTCAAGAAGGTAGTCCGGCCTGGAACATACTATCTAAAATAGCTCAGAGGAGCAGACCTTCCGCGACCATGAAATTCGAAAAATCTACGAATGTATTACCAATAGCTTTACCTTAAATAAAAATTTCATATTTGCATATTTTTTCTTTTAGCATGAGCTTATAACGACAAAAAGTAACTCCCTCATACAATCGAAATTAAGCATGCTAGGAATAGGGGAGAACCTCATCCTAACATGAGCAAAGTCGAAGGCCCAGTTACTTAAAGACCGGATGGGGGGAGAGGCCATTGCAACGGCCCTTATGTGCCCCCACTGCCTTGTTAGGAACAGGAGGAAAATCTCGTCCTAACATGAGCAAAGTCGAAGGCTCGGTTACTTAAAGATCGGATGGAGGGAGAGGCCCTTGCAATGGCCCTTATATTCCCCCACAGCCTTGTTAGGAACAGGAGGAGAACCTCGTCCTAATATGAGCAAAGTCAAAGGCCCGGTTACATAAAGATCGAATGGGGGGAGAGGCCCTTGCAACGGCCCTTATGTGCCCCCACAACCTTGTTAGGAACAGGAGGAGAACCTCATCCTAACACGAGCAAAGTCGAAGGTCCGGTTACTTAAAGACCGGATGGGAGGAGAGGCCCTTGCAATGGCCCTTATGTTCCCCTACAGCCTTGTTAGGAACAAGAGGAGAACCTCGTCCTAACATGAGCAAAGTCGAAGGCTTGGTTATTTAAAGACCAGATGGGGGGAGACGCCCTTGCAACGGCCCTTATGTGCCCATCGCCTTGTTAGGAACAGGAGGAGAACCTTATCCTAACATGAGTAAAGTCGAAGGCCCGATTACTTAAAGACCGGATGGAGGGAGAGGCCCTTACAATGGCCCTTATGTGCCCCCACGGCCTTGTTAGGAACAGGAGGACCTCATCCTAGCATAAGCTGAAATTGACTATGTAGGGGACAGGAGGAAAACTTCATCCTAACACAAACAAAGACCCGGTCGATCAGGACTAGATGAGGAGAAAAGCCTCCTCAGTGGCTCCTCTACATCCCCACAACCCCGCTAAGAGCAGAGGGAAAACCCTCGCCTAAAGGGAAAACCCTCGTCCAAATAAAAATAAAAAGGGAGATAAGAAGGGAAGGTGACGAACTACACCAGCTATAAGTGAAAAACAAACTACGTCAAAGACACGAGGGACCTCATCTCAACGAGGAAGGATATTCCTATCAAAAACCCTCAGTCGCTAAGAGGGAACTCGACACAGACTGAGGAAAAATAGACAAAAGAAGTTCAGTAAATGACAACTCAATACCAGAATGGATAAGGTAATGGAAAATTTCCTTTTTATTTCATTAGTGAAGTATACATTATAAAGCCTTGAAGGCCAAAAAAAAGAAACGATAAGAAAAAAAAAAGAATACATGGAAGGATGAAAGATAAAAAAAAAAGGGACTCTAAGGAAGCCCAGCTTCTTCCGACTTCGAGCTCTCGGTTCCGATCCTTATTAGGGATTGTTTTAAGTTTTCGACTTCTTCTTCTAGTTCCATCTTTCTCAGCAGCATATCCCAGTACATCTGGTGGAACCGCCGGCTCTCGCCCTCCGACTCTCGAAGCCTCTTCCTCAGGACCTCGGACTCCGCCTCGGCATCTTTGACCACCTGCTACTCGTGGACCAGCTGAATCTTCAGCCGCTGCAGTTCGGCCTCCTCCTGCCTAAGGGCCACAGATAGTTCTGCCATGGTATCCCTCAAGGAGCGGAGCTCGTCGGAGCCTTGTGCAGAGGCAAGTTGGACTCTCTCAGACAACTGCCTCCGAAGGTGGGCAACTTCATTGGTCGCCATCTGGAGCTTTCTTCGGTAGTCCTTTACTTGCTCACTCCAGCCGACTCGGTAGGCATTGTAGTTCACTTCGGCATCCTGCAGCTGCTTTTGAAGGTCGGAGAACTTCTTCGACTAGTCTCGATCACAGTCGGCTTGAATTGTGAGCCAAGATGAGCTCCCTTCCAACTGGCCGATCTTCTCCCGTGCGGCCGCTAGCTTGACTTCAAGGGAGCTGATCTTGGAAGCCTGAGTCCGAGATCTGTCGCTGGCACGTTTTCGGAGTTCCTCAAGCTCCATCACGAAGTCAGCCTTCCTCCGGATATAGTCTATGAGGCCCTTTCTGTGGAGGTCCTGAAAGCGAATAGCCTCCGCAGTGACTTCCGAATGGCTCTTCCTCAACCGGTGAAGTTCATCTTCCAGCTTCTTGGATTTCTTCATCAACTGACGAACTTTCCTTCTGAGGTCTCGGATCGTTGACTTCAGAGGAATCCCCTGTGGTAGGGGAAGAGCTTCGGCAGGGCACTGTCATTGGGAGACAAAAGCGCCACGACTCAAATTAGTACAAGAAGACAAAAGAGAAGGAAAGAATGCAGAAGAAAAAAAGGGGGCTCTCTGTAAAAAAGAATCCGATTTCATTGATTAAATAATTTTTAAGTATAAGAGAATGAAGAAAAGTCACCACAAAGGAAAAATACAAAATTAGAGGTTTCGGACCTCTGGGGCAGTAGTGAAGGGGCTCGGCGCCCCCGGAAGGTCGGTAGCGGCGGCCACAGCGATCGAAGAGGTTCAGCTAGAGGAGGACCGGCAGCGGCTTCGGAAGGTCCGGCTTCATCGTCGGATGCCTCATCCAGGAAGTCGAGGTCCAGCTCTGGATACTTTCTGACCACCTTCTCTTGGCAGAGTTCGAAACCCTTGATGAAGGCATCCTAGCCGAACTGGACCTGTAGATCCTCCATTTCGGAGGAGGCCTTGAACTCCTCCACTACTCGGGCCCCTGCCTCCGAGACCAGGGACGGGATCCATGCTTTCAGCTCAGAAACCTGCGCCTTCAGTTTGGAGACCTCGACCTCTGCCTTCTTTCTCTCCTCCTCCAAGGTAGTCCTCAGATCGGACGAGGTTTGTCCCTCCTTCTACAGTGCCTCCTAGAGACCTATGACCTTGACGATCTTCTCCTCGAGGCGGGCGGCCTCAGCTAGGCGACCTTCCTCCGTCCGAGCTGCCTCCCTCTTGGCGATCTTCACCGCCTCGATGTTGGCGACAAGCTGGTGCCCAATCTGTAAGAGAGGCCGGGGAGTCAATATAAAGGCTAAGGAGTAAATTAAGTAAAGAAGCAAGGAGAAAAAAGTGAATTAACCTACTTCGAGGAAAGATCCCAGAGAGTCCCAGACCCGCAGCTCAGGATCAGCAAGGACGATCCTCTAGACTACCTCAGACAGAATGCACCCTTCGACCAGCCTCTTTATTAAATCCCTATTGTTGAAGAGATTTTCCCCCAAGTCTTCCTCGGAGGTGCCGGCCCCCTCGACGGCCGCCTTGCGGCTGCAGCTCTTGCGGGTCAGGGTCTTCTTTCTCCTCCTCTCTTCGACCCCGGGTGCCCCCCCGGGATGAGCCTCTGGAGTAGGATCCTCGGCCGGGGGGCTCCTTGAAGAGGCTCGGGGGACTTCGGGTTCGACGTCGGAAGGGACGTCGACGGCCATGGCCACCTGAGCAGGCGTGGTCGAGCTTGTCTCTCCTGTCCTGGCTCTCTTCGTCAACCCCGAAGTTGAGGCGCCTTTTCTCTTGTGGGTCTTGAGACCCTGAGCTAACCTCCGAGCCACGCCTGCGTCCATGTCTGCAATAAAAGAAGATCAACGCGGCTCAGAGATAGAATAAAAAAAAGGAGAAGCAGCAAAAAAATAAAAATAAAAATAAAAATAAAAATAATGGTACCACCAGGGTTAAGAGGACTCAGGCCGACGTTGAACAAGAGTTGTTCCTTCAGAAGTTCAGAGAGGAAGGGGGCTTGATAGGCCTCAAACCTTTTAGAGGCTTCGAGGTCATCCCTTTCCCGGCGGACGGAATCCCTCAAAAGCCCCAAGGGCGTAATCCTAGCTCTAAAGTCGGGCATCGGACATAGAAGAACCTCTCCTTCCAGTTGTGGATAGAAGAGGGGGAACCTTTCAGCAACCCCTTTCTACCAAACTGAGGGGAGAAGTACCACCAGTCCTTTGCCGAGGGATGACGCTTGAAGGTGTAGAAATTCTTAAACAAAGAAAGAGTCGGCCGAACTTCAGCTAAACTACAAAGAGAAAGAAATTCTATCAAAAACCTAAAGGAGTTCAGCGCTACTGAGACTAGAGAAATGTTCAGAAAATAAAAGAAAGCGACGAAAAAAGGTGGAAGTGGAAGCCGAAGTCCGGTACGGAAGGCCTCCTGGTACAGACAGAAGCAGCCAGGAGGAGGGGTGCTAGCTCGGTCAGTTGGCCCGGGAAGCTCCAGCTCATACTCTGGAGGAAGTCCATATTGAATCCTTATCAGTCAGAGTTCATCTGAAGTCAAAGAGCTAGGGATCGTGTCCGACGCAAAGACCAGACAAGGTTCTGTCCTAACTACGGGTTCATCTACGGTACAAGGACTTTGGGGAACTGGAGCTGACGAACTCCTAGAAATGCTAGAAGAGGAGATATCGAAAGACATTTTGAATCAAATAGAAGCCACAAAAAATCCTGAAAAAAATAGAAAAAAATAGCAAACAAGCTCTCGAGGAAGCTAAACGAATGGAATACGAAGAAGAAAGAACAGAAAAATGGCAAGAAGTTTTGGAACTAACTTAGGTTGGCCCGAGGAGTGCAGGAAGATGGCAAGAACGGTGGAAGTCGACCCGGAGGATGCCTAAGGCTGAGAAGGATGCTAAAGGAAGCTGGAGCTCTCGGGGAAGAGGAGGGGACCGAGGGATTATCTCAGGCAAAGTGAAACCCCTGAAGGGGGAGGACATGTTTAAATAGACCTCGGGGTCCGGCGCAATAATGATTGCAAATCTTCTCTGGCCGACCTGCACTCGCCGCGTGTCCCACTCACCATGACAGGCTGCTGAAAATGGCTAACAGCTGATAAAGTCATTATTGCACCGTACCTAGAGCCACGCTCCGACAAAAGTTCTGAAAAAATCTTTTCAAATCGTCTTGATTTGAAAAGACTCCGGCACCAGCGCGCCAAACGCCAAAATATTTGAAAACCACCAAGTGCGAAAATCAAGGGTGGGCAACTTCGACTATGAGAATTCCTCTATATTTCCTTCATTCGAAACCCAAACTCGAAAGTAGGGAGACTGGTGTTAGGTATAAAATACCCCCAGCCGAAGTTTGTAAAGGACCGACCCTTCCAGGACTTTTCTGGCTTCCGACCTTGTGTGGCATCTTTCTGAACCCCCTCGACTGTCCGAGCTTCCATAATACCATCCGGACTTCTTTGACAATGAGCTTCTCCATTCATCTATCGGGCCGCTCCAAAGGCTCTCTGGGCTTCACTATTAGCCGACCTTCTACAGTGATCAACTATTCTCCGAATCCCTTCCAGACTTCTTCCGACCATGGATGACCCTACTCCGAACTTCTTTCGGACCTCAGAAACATCTGATCTTCTCCTAGATCGATGAGATAGAGAGTCATTCCGCTCCATCAGACATCCCAACCGAGCTCCAATCGACAGATCTGAACTCTCTGGCAAGTCATGACAATGGCCACTACCCTACTCCACTCTCTGCAACAGATTCCCTATGGCTCCACCACTCTCTAGCAAGTCGCGACAACAGACACCACTCCACTCTCCAGGCTCCACCACTCTCTGACAAGTCGCGACAACGAACACCACTCCACTCTCCGTAACAAACTCCACGTGGCCCTGAACGACCCCTGACGCCACTACTCTCCGTAACAAACTCCGTGTGGCTCTGAACGGCCCACTACCAGATGGTTACAGACATCGCTGTCAATCAGTTATGCTCTCCATCTATAAAAAGGGACCCCCAGATACATTCTTTTCTAAGCTCAAAACTCTATCTCAAAACTCTGCTAAAATTTTCACTCGAGCACTCCATTTCTGTTGAAGCAGACTGACTTGAGCATCGGAGGATCTTGTCGGAGCACCCCCAACTCCGGTTTAGACTTCCCTTGTAGGTCCCAGCGACGGCCGCGGTCATCTCAACTCCAGCTTCTCCGGCTTTGGCGGAATTCTGCACCAACAAGGGTCATAGTAATAATCCTAATACAATATGCTAGCATATCAAATTAACCCTTAAAATTTATGTTAAATCTTAACTAAATCAGATAAAGATCAAATTTCAAAGTGTGTGACCCATTGGGTTCCAAATCTAGCCAGTAGTGGATCCAAACTTTTGACGTAACCCTAATCCGATTAGATTAAGTCACTCGAAGAGTTTCAATCAACTAGGACTCTTCCTAATTGATTCTTAAATTAAACTCTTTTAATTCTGATGAGTCAACAAGTCAAGATTGATGTCTAGCAATATATCATGACTATCCAAAAGATTTAAAATTTTGATGAAAAAATATCAAAATATTCTTCAATGGCAAGTTACCATATAATTCAATCCTTCAGTCAAACAACATCTCAAATCAGCTGTAGGCATGGACATATGTTAAATCCAATCATTTATCTTTATATATCTTGATCAAAAGGTGATGATTCAGTTGATGATACATTAGAAATTTTTTTCTAATTATCATCCTACTTTGGCCAAAGACTTCGAGAATCATCGACCTATGAGATCCCATAGGATGTTCGCTCTCCTTATTAAGAGTGATTGATTCCTTATTGATCACTCACAATCTCCATGCACATTTTACTACATCTAGAATACCCCATACAAGGATCAAAGAATGAAGTTAGGAAGTGAACCAAAATATGGATTCATATGCATAAGGTACCATGGCGATCTCAGATTAAAAGATCACTTATATAACTCTCACTAGAGAATCATCAGCTAACATGTAAATAAGACTCTATTTAATGTTCTCTCGCAGGTCTATTCAGTGAACTCATTCTCTAATGAGCACCTATATCCTTGTATTAGTGTCACCAAATAAGTGGTTGTGAGATCAACCACTCTTATTTCTGAGCATATATAGGACATACCAGTCTTACTGGTACCATTGATCCCCAGACTCAATGAACCAATAACTAGAAATATTCTAGGTCATGGCTATTAAGGATTTAGGTCTCATTGGTTTGATCTCATCACGGCCCTAAAACCATTGCCCAGACCTATAGGGTTTATTATAATCTTAAGAACAAGAAGATGTAGCATATAATGAATCAAAAATACCTTTTTATTAATATATTAATGTCAATTACATGAGTCTAGAAGATAAATTATAAAAAACATCCTATCATATCCTATATGCAATTAGCTTGTAGAGTATTATTCTTTCAATCTCCCACTTGCACTAAAGCCAATCGCCCCTATACTTAATGCCCATACTATCAAGATGGCGGTTAAAACTGCTGCATTGACAAGGTCTTAGTGAACGAGTCCACTATATTGTTCTTAGTGTCAACTCGTTCCATGATCACATCGCGTCTTTCGACTATCTCCTGAATGAGATGGAACCATCTTAGGATGTGCTTAGATTTATGATAAGATCTTGGTTCTTTAGCTTGAGCAATTGTCTTAATATTATCACAATAAAGGAGCACTGGCTGTTCAATTTCTAAACCACACCCAATTCTGAGATGAATTTTTTCATCCAGATAGCCTCCTTAGCAGCCTCACTAGTAGCAATATACTCAACCTCAGTGATCGAGTCAGCAACAGTTTGCTATTTGAAACTCTTCCAACTTACTGAACCACCATATAGAGTGAACCCATACCCAGATATAGATTTACTATCATCCGAATCAGATTGAAAATTAGAATCAGTATAACCTTCCAGTTTTAAATCAGATCCTCCATATGTTAAAAAAATATCTCAAGTTCTTCTCAAGTACTTGAGTATGTTTTTCACAGCTTTCCAATGATCCTCTCCGGGATCAACCTAAAATCTGTTACAATGCCCAAGGCATAAGCCACATCAGGCCTAATACATAATATAGCATACATAATTGATCCTACAGCCAAAGCATATGAAATAGAATTCATCATTCTATTTCTCTCTTTAGGTGTCTTAGGAGACATCTTCTTAGAAAGTTGTATGCCATGACCCATGGGCAAATAACCTCTTTTACTTTTCTCCGTAATGAACCTCTTCAACACACGATCAATGTACCTAGACTGGAATAAGTCTAGCATCCTTTTTGATCTAAGTATCCGATGTCCGAATAGGCTGAATGTTATAAAATAATATTCAAGAAATCTGGACTATGGTTATCGTATAATTCATCTCTTTGACCCTCAGTGCTTAGAATGACTCATAGTTAAACTGTTAACTCTTAATTAATACATCCATAGTGTGTCTCAATCTCATAAATCCTGTGACTCTCACAAGGACTATCTTGGCCAAGATTTTTTTGAGTTGAAATATAATGTAGCACTAATTCCTAAAATCAGGGGTGGTCAATCCCATCTTGACTCACACACTGACTTCGCAAGCATATGATTGTGCCCAAAAATCTTTCATCACTGAATTAGAAATTCAGATAGTCCGGTACCAAAGCACAGTGAGTTACTTGCAAGTCATCGTGGTGATCTCAGATCGGAGGGACACTTATATCCATATTCATCAAGTCGTGGTGAAGGAATTAAGTCTTGTCCAATACAGTTTGCATCAGCTCCAGAATCTAACAAAGCTTCATGTTTAAAATGATATTCATCTTTAGTTTAAATAGAACATCACAAATACTTTGAAAGCAAAACAATAAGATCTTCTTGAGGTTTAAAAAGCAGAACAAAATAAATTATCTAATGTTTTATTAACTATAATAGCAATAAAGAAGGTCATCATCCGATAAACCTTAAGGAAAATTATAAGATCTAAGTCTCTCAAAATATTAGTTAAAATTCTAAAACAAACAATTATGCTTAAAAGAAAATTGTATTTACAAATTTACAAAACTTTTTAACCATGAAAAGATCCCATAATATCTTGGACAACATATAAGCTTTTACTCTCATATACTAATATAATGTTCATTTGAGGAGATATACTTCATCAAAACAAAAGAAAATCCGGTATCTGATGCAAGCAGTCTAGATAAACATATAAAGAGAAAAGGTAAATCTATAAGAGTTGTTCCAGGTACGTATTAGAGCTATCTTGCTACAAAAAGAGAAGTTATTATAATTCACCAAGTCATCTCAAATAGCACTGCAGAAGGATATCAATTACAAAATTTAGCTTTGCAAATAAATAACTTTTTTATCCATTCACTAACTTTGATCCAAGATTTTGCAGAAAAATGAATCATGAAATACAAAAAAGGACTGCTCGTGAGAAAGAAAATTTTTTTCAAAATTACAAGCTAGAACTTTCTCAAAAAACTTATGACTTGGTCAACAAGGTATGGAAATCTAATTTTTTAAATCAAAAAGGAGATTTTAGAAAAGCCATGACAGCTCTTGTTGATCATTTATTTGAGAAAGAATTATCTTTGATGGTGCTAAAAAAAATTAAGACTATCTGATGAACACTCAAACTAAATCATACCTAATTTGGCTACTCTCTTCAAAGTGGAGACACCTATGACAAACAAGCAAAAAAGACTTAACTGTTGGAAAAGAGCTCAGAAAGTTTTAACTAGTGAACTTCTAGAAGATATTCATCAAAAAGCAACTTAGCCTAATGAAACAAAAGAACTGCTTGAAGAGTTGCAAATTTTTCTAATAGATGGAAATGATCTGTTGGTAGACTTGCAATTTTTTCTAATAGAAGGATGGAGTTATCCCAAGTTATATCTTCTATTGATCAATGAGTATGCTAAAGAAGAACTCAGAGCTTTATATAAAGGATTGGTATGAGTAATGTCAGTTGATCCTTTTGCCAACCTATATATATTTCCAGCTGTAGTCAACGAAGTTCTTTATGAAGTGGAAAAGATATACAAAAAATCTATTAAAAATTATAATTTTCAGCGGTATTGAAACCAAAAAAGATGGAGTAGTAAAATATCCTTTCCAAATTTATGAAGTCAGTATTTTTGAAGAAAAAAACTATATTACATTATGTGATACAAATGAAGAAGAGCTTCCAAAAAATTTTAATTTTACAAAATATCAAGAAAAAAGTCTATTAGAAGTCTATTGGAGAGCTCAAGAAAAAAAGACTCAATGATGTTGGTCTGATGAAAGAATCTGGGTAACTAATATACTCTTTGTAAACATTGAAGTAGCAGGAGCTTAGAGAAAGACATGGGATCCATTATTAAATGAATAAAATTATCCAGAAGAGGTACAATGCAGAAAAAGACAAATCAAACAATCTCTAGAACATTCAGATCCTCAATCAAGCAACACAAGTCTGGAGGACCTAGCTACTCTATCACTCAACCAACCTCATTCAGAAGGATGATCAAGATAGTTTGCTCTAGTACTCAACCACCTCACTCTAGAAGGTTGAGCTTTGTAAAAAAAAAAGGAGAGAGAAAAAGAAAAATATTTTCTTCTAACCCTTCTACCAAACTCTTGGTAGAGAAATTTTCTTTGTAGGTACAATCCGATGGCTCTTCTATTAGCCACTTCTATAACTAGATGATTACTACTATTCTCTGAAAGCAATATCAACTACTATTAAAGCCGGTTCAATTCTTAAAAACAGTTCATCCTCGAAAGCCAGTCTACACTAGGATCCAGAGACGACAAAAAAGCCACAGAAAAACTCCTGACATTGTCACTATTCATCTACAGGAAGATTTCTGATACTGTACGCTATAGAAAATCGGACTTAAAATCAATTAAGTTCCGACTTCGGATCCAACTTCCAGAGGCTTCCAGATTTCAAAACAAGTGATGTCCGCCTGGATTCCAAACAAGTTGAAGTCTGCATAGTTCCTTCCCTTATCTATAAATAAAGGAGAAGACATCTGCTCTATGGAAGGCCGCGCACAGAGGGAGAGGCAAGGCCGAGAGGGATTCGGTTCTAATGACAGGGTTCCTCTTTCTTTTCTCCATTCTCCCTTCTCTTCTTCTCTTCTAATCCTCTAATCTTCTTTCATCCCTTCGTCTTCTTCCTTCCAATCTTTCATTAAGCTCTTTCATCTCTTCATCTTCTTCGCAAAACACTCATCTTCTCCACATAAATCTCCTTAACCTCCTTTCATTTGTTCCTTTCATCAGGGACAAGTCCATGTGAAGGCATCATTTTTTCCTTCCACCAGACACCACCTCACGTCTCTTCCATCCACCTACCATTAAAATATTATCTCACTTCTCCCATCTCTAGAGAAGTCTCTACTTTGTTCTCCATTTGTTCCACCACCAACGTATCATCTCCATTGTTTTCCAATATAATATACATCCACTCCATCTTTCATCCATTAAACAAACTATTTCTCCCATCTTCATTCCATTTCACCATTAAAATATTCTTCCAATTCTCCCTTCCATAGATTTCTCCACAGACTTCTCAAATCTCTATCATTTGAGCCGTAACCCATGTGAGTTTTTTGTAAATAAGTGTTCTTATGGTGTGTTTACTTATGTATTAGCATATATTAGTGCTTGTGGTTTGTATTTAAGTTTACTTAAGCTTGATTAGTCTACATAAAACTTGTACGATGTGTATTTCAATTTTATCAAACTTTATGTAAGTGTGCTTTTATAAATAAAACCCATTTTTCTTTCGTTTTACTATTGTTAATTAGGTTCTCACTTGCCGCAATATACCCAGCCTCAGTAACTGAGTCAGCAATTGTTTGCTGTTTAGAATTTTTTCTACTTACTGCACCACCATACAGAGTGAACACATCCAGATATCTATTTGCTATCATCCAGATCAGATTGGAAACTAGAATCGGTATAACCTTTTAGTTTTAAATTAGATCCACCGTATATCAGAAAAATATCTCTTGTCCTTTTCAAATACTTGAGTATGTTTTTCACAGCTTTTCAATGATTCTCCCAGGGATCAATTTGAAATCTGCTTACGATGCCTAAGGCATAAGCCACATCAGGCCTAGTACATAATATTATAACATTATCGATCCTACAACCGAAGCATAAGGAATAGAACTCATTCTATTTCTCTCTTCAAGTATCTTAGGAGATATTTTCTTAGAGAGTTGTATGCCATGACCTATGAGCAAGTAACCTCTTTTACTTCCCTCCATATTGAACCTCTTCACCACAAAGTCAACGTATTTAGACTCGAACAAGCCTAGCATCCTTTTTAATCTATCTCTACAGATCTTAATACCAAGTATATAGGATGCCTCACCCAAGTCTTTCATGAAAAACTTTTATGATAGCCAAGTCTTGACCAATTGCAATATCGGGATATCATTCCCAATGAGTAGTATGTCGTCCACATACAAAATCAAAAAGACAGTAGCACTCTCACTATTCTTCTTGTACACATAAGATTCATCCATATTTTTGATAAAGCCAAACGATTTAACTATCTTATCAAATTAGATGTTCCAGCTCCTCGATGTTTGCTTTAATCCATAAATAGATCTATTAAGCCTGCATACCTGATTTGCTCTCCCGCTTGAGATAAATCCCTCTGACTGAGTCATATAGACTTCTTCCTCAAGATTTTCATTGAGGAAGGCAGTCTTGACATCCATCTGCTAGATGAAGTCATGGTATGCTGCTATAGCAAGCATTATCCGAATAGACTTGAGCATGGCTACCGACGAAAATATTTCTTCATAATCAACACTTTATTTTTGCCTGAAATCTTTTGCCACTAGCCTGGCCTTATAGGTCTCTCTCTGGCCATCTGCTCCAATCTTCTTTTTGAAGACCCATTTGCAGTCTATTGGGATCCCTCAAGCGCATTAACCAAAGTCCATACTTGGTTGACATACATGGAGTCCATTTTGGATTTCATGGCATTGAGCCACTTGTCAGAGTCACTACTCATGACAGCTTCTGAATAGGTCGTGGGATCATCATTCTCAATGATGTGGGTTGTATTATTATTTTTGATTATAAACCCATACCTGAGTAGTACATTACGCACTCTACTCGATCTTCGAAGAGGAGGTGTGTGTAGTGGCTATGCCTCAACAATGGACATATCTGGTTGCAAACCATTTTGGTGAGTCCTAGATAAATTGTAAGTTTTGAACTTTCTCAAGTTCAACAGACCTCCACTGCCTCCTTCTTAGATAAACTCTTTCTCTAAGA
The DNA here is from genome assembly GCF_000442705.2 of Elaeis guineensis. Classification (NCBI taxonomy): domain Eukaryota; kingdom Viridiplantae; phylum Streptophyta; class Magnoliopsida; order Arecales; family Arecaceae; genus Elaeis; species Elaeis guineensis. The sequence continues at coordinate 46,946,353 of NC_025994.2, forward strand.
AAACGACATGCCTACTAACAAACACCTTTTGTTAGTAGGATTATAAAAGTAGTATCTTATATTCTCCTTGGGATAACCTACAAACCTGCATATTTCTGATCTAGCATCAGCTTATGTCCATCAATATTTTTCACATAAACTGGGCAATCTCAAATCTTAAGATGCTTAAGATTGAGTTTTTTCTCTTTCCATATTTCATATGGAGTACTAGAAATAAATTTTGAAGGTACTTTATTTAAGATATATGCTGTGGCCTCAAGGACATATCCCCAAAAGGATATCGAAAGATCCGTAAAACACATTATAGACCGCACCATATCTAATAAATTCTTTCTTTCCATAATTTCATTTAATTGTGGAGTATAAGGAGGTGTCTATTGAGAGAGTATTTCATTTTATTTCAAATAATCAAGGAACTCACTGGATAAGTATTCTCTTACTCAATCCGATCGAAGAGTTTTAATACTTTTTATCGATTTATTTTTCGACTATACTTTAATACTCTTTAAATTTGTCAAAGGCTTCGGATTTGTATTTTATCAAATACATATATCCAAACCTAGACCTATCATTAATAAATGTGATGAAGTAAGAGTATCCACCTCTGGCTTGAGTCGATATCGGACCACATACATCAGTATGTACAAGGTTCAAAATGTCACTTGTCCTTTCTCCATGTCCAGTAAATAGAGTCTTGGTCATTTTATCTATGAGGTAAGATTCATAAGTTTCATATGATTCATAATCATAAGGATCAAAGAAATTATCTTTATATAACTTGTTAATCTTTGACTCATTTATATGGCCAAGTCAGCAGTGCTAGAGGTATGTGACATTCATATCCTCTCTTTTTCTTTTCTTCATATTATCAATATGAAGCACATTATCATTAAGTGAAAGAAATAAAAGACCATTATCAATAAAAGCACTTCTATAATATTCATTAGAAAAGTAAATAGAACGACCATTATTCTTTACAATTATTTCAAAACCTTATTTCAATAATAATGGTACAAAAATAATATTTCTAATAATATCAAGAATATAATAACAGGTCTTCAGTTTCAAAATTGTGCCCGAAGGTAACTTCAAAATCCTGGTTCCTACGGCTTCGGCCTGAATAGACTCTCCACTAGCGCCGAACAACTCGAAGTCACTTTTATTCAGACTCTTTATTTCCTGTAGACCCTGCAACAATTTGCAAAGGTGTGAGCCATAGGCGGTATCTAATCCCCAAGAATCTGACATTGAAGTACTTAATGATAAATTAATTGGTATCACATACAAACCTTTAGCAACGTTTGCCAGTTTCATGGTTGCAAGGTACTCCTTACAATTTCTCTTCCAATCGCCCTCCTTGCCACAGTGATAGTAAGTACCTTTGGTGAAGACCTTCTTTTTCTTCTTCTTGGAGATGCCAGCCTTAGGGTTCATCTTTTTCTTAGAACCTTTCTTTGCCTTCTTCTTGCCAATCTTATCAACAAGAAGTACCAGAGCCTTTTCACCTTTGAAATGATTTTTGCTGTTTTCAGCATGTTCAGTCATTCTGGTAGGCTGATGCTTAGTTTGTTCATATGATAATTTATGACAAACTAAAAAAAGGAGTCAAAGAGAGACTGCAAGATCAAATCTTGGTTCAGTTCACCATCTATGACAAAACCCAACTATCTCAAATGAGTGATCAAATCAATCATCTTCAGGACATGCATTTGCACGGAGGTGCCTTCAGTCATGCGGGCATGGAACAACTGCTTTGATATCTTATATCAAGTAGTTCGATTTTGTTCTCCAGATAACTCCTTAAGATTAAGGAGTATAGAGAGAACATCCATGTCCTCATGTTGCTTTTGAAGCTCGTTGGTCATGGAGGCAAGAATGATGCATTCGACAGTCACACTGTCATCTTTCCACATCTTATATGTGGCCCTTTCCTCTTCGAAAGCATCTTCTCTAAGGGAATCTGGTGCAGGTGTATCCAGAATGTAGGAGACTTTCTCCTGGGTGAGAATAATTCTTAGGTTCCTTAACAGTCGACATAGTTAGGTCCGATCAACTTGTTTGCATCTAGGATACCTCTAAATAAAAGTGAGGATGCCATGTGTGTAGTTAATCTACAATAACAAGAATACAATATAAGCGAACAACTCATGATGACATTCACAATTAGATTAGGACTTTTAACACAATATAAGCGGATGACTCAAGATGACATTCACAATTAGATTAGGACTTTTAACACAATATAAGTGGATGACTCATGATGACATTCACAATTAGATTAGGACTTTTAACACAATATAAGCGGACGACTCATGATGACATTCATAATTAGATTAGGATTTTTATCTAATTATGTCTCTCACTATTTTATCGAACCTCATAGCCCTCAAATATGAAAATCGAAAAACATACTAATGTTTCTTAGTGGGGTTGACATCCCTATTTCTCACAAATACCTTATGGATGGCATAACAAGTATTCATGAGTTCAAGAGTAAGTAACTCTTTACCAATTGTACCTCTATAATTCTCAATATTTTTCTCTCTGGTCTTTAGATTACATATAGCCTTGTAAATAGCATAACAAACTATAGTGTTCTAGTTAAGTTGACTCTTCAATCCCATATGGTCATACTTAAATAATGCTGCCCTTATGGATAGCACAACAAAGCAACACTATTTAAAATATGCCATAAGCATCAAAATATAATTGATCAACATCATATCAATTTTTATAGTAAACCTTGTGGATAGCACAACAAACTCACTAAGATCTTGACATATTCTATCGATCAAGTTCGAAGGAAGGCCCTTATAATGTCTACATCACTAATCAATATCTAAGTCCAAAATTCAATAAGACCAAATTGGCCAGGTTAGTAGGTAGGAGGCACCCCGTAGCTTTTCTTAAACACCAATAGAGTTTGCCAGACTAGCATATGGATCTAATTAAAAAATCACCTTTTATACTTTTCTCGATACCAATTGATCAAAAGAATTCAATTTTTGAATTGAAAGTAAATCCCAACATTACAACTTAATATAATTTTTAAGGACTTTGAACTGATCTCGATACATCCTAACTACATCTACATAAAATGTACTCTATATACTATGCAATATGGTATGTAAACATAAAACACAATAGCAATCATATAATCATACCAAAAGTCATAACATATGACAAGCATATTGAAAAATAAAGTAACCCCTAATCATATTAGGGATGCATAACACCCTTAACCATATATTGATTGAAACATGAAGCTACCATGATAAAATAAATTCTAAATTATCAAAAATTCATAATTTCAATAATTAAAATTTAAAATCATGGTACATATAAAGTCAAAAATATTTTTTGAGATTAAGAATCAATGCTAAAAATCAATGTAACATATTTGGCAATATATGATCAATAACAATTCTATGTAACTATTTTGCATTTATTTGATTGAATCAGACTAGGGTGGCTCTGATATCACTGTTGGGATCCGATCACACAGCAGAAAGTAATTTTTAAAATTTTAAAAACAAATAAGTCAATAGCTTTGTCAAATAAAACTATCGAGCTGGAATCCAAATCCTAGAATCACCTTGCCAATATCGATAAAATAAAAACAAGCATACAAAAGAAATAGAATTTTTACTTTCACCAAAAAGAAAGAAGTGGCACATTGGTGTTCTCCATAAGACTCTAAAGTAGAAGTCCTCCAATGGTGATCCACACAGAAGTTAGCCAAAGTTCTTCCTAACTGGTGCGCCACCGTAGCCTTATCTTCTCAAGAACACTATCGGCTTCGAACTTATGGTACGATCATGCCAAAGCCCAGTCGCCTCTAAGCTTGCCACCAGGATCATGCCAAAAAAATACTTTTCAGATGTCTCACAACTTAGGATTTGATTTTTGGCTCCAACATATGGAAAAATCAAATCCTAGGGCATACATGCAACACTTGCTAAATTTCTCATCACCCTTCTTACAACTTTTTCCACTCAATTTTCTCTTGCCTTTTTCTCAAATTTTTTTCAAAATTTTTTTTATGATTTCCACATCCCTAGACTCTAGTTTTAATCCAAAATTACAGTAGTAAGCCATGTGGGATGTCCTATATAAATAGGGGACTAAAGGATGTGTCATGGGATGAAGGGGTGCCAACCATTGTCACTCCATCTTCTCACATGGTGAATAAATTCAGCATGTATGAATTATGGTGTATGAGAGACTTTTCTCAAAAGGACTCTCTTTCTTCTACATGTTATAAACAATTTTGGCAACAAATCAAAGGACTTCTAGTTTATCTTTTAAGGCAACGCGTATAGTTAAGAGCTTTCATGAAGGACTCTCCAACTTCACATGCTGGAAAGAGGTGGGGCAGTATTTATTTTTGGTATGACTTCTGGTGGGTACAGAGGAGTCCTTCTCTACTTAAAACTATTTCAAGTTGGATAAGGATCCAATCTAAATTGATCCAATCCCATTAGGTCAAAGTCAACTAGTAGTCTAGGTTAGCTCAAACACTTTGATCTAAACCAATTTAGGAACTTCGGTTAATACAATATATATGCATATCAAATTAACTCATAGAATTTATATTAAACTCTAATTAGATCAGGCCAAAGCTAAATCCCAAAGTGTGTGACCCATTGGATTTTAAATCTAGCTAGCAATGGACCAAAACTTTCGACATAACCTAATTCGATGAGATTAGGTCACCCGAAGAGTCTCAATCAACTTGGACTCTTTCAAATTGATTCTAGAATTAAACTCTTTTAATTCTGATGAATTCATAAGTCAAAATTAATGTCTAGCAGCATGTCATGACTATCCGAAAGATTTTAAAATTTTGATAGAAAATTATCAAAACACCCTACAATGGTAAGTTACCGTGTAATTCAATCTTTCAGTCAAATAACATCCCAGATGAGCTGTGGGTATGAAAATATATCAAACCCAATCATTTATCTTTATGTATCTTGATCTAAAGGTGATGATTCAGTTGATGATACATTAGAACCCTTTTCTTATTATTATCTTGCTTTAGCCAAAGACTTCTGAATCATCGACCTATGAGATCATATAGGATGTTCGCTCTCCTTATTAGGAGTGACTGATCCCTTATTGATCACTCACAATCTTCATGTACTCTTCATCATATACAGAACACCCCATACAAGGATCAAAGAACCAAGTTAGGAAGTGGACCAAAATATATATTTAAGTACACAAGATACCATGGTGATCTCAGGTCAAAGGATCACTTACACAACTTCCATTAGAGAAACATCAGTTGACATATAAATAAGACTCTATCTGATATTCTCTCACAGGTCAATTCAGTAAACTCATTCTCTAATGAGCACCTATATCCTTATATTAGTGTTACCACATAAGTGGTTGTGAGATCAACCACCCTCATTTTTAGGCATACATAGGACATGCCAGTATTATTGGTATCATTGATTCTCGACTCAATATACCAACGACTAGGAATATTTTAGGTCAGGGCTATCAAGGATTTAGGTCTCACTGGCGTGATCTAATCACGGTCCTAAAATCATTGTCCAGACCTTTGGAGTTCATTATAATCTAAGAACAATAAGATGCAGCATATAATGAATCAAAAAATATCTATTTTATTAATAATATAATATCAATTATATGAGTTTGGAAGATAAATTATAATAAACTACCTATCGCATCTCATATGCGATTGGCTTGTAGGGTATTATTCTTTCAACAATTAAGTTAGTCTATATGTTCAATCAAGTCAAATACTTTCAAATTGGTCATATAAACATAGACCAATACCTTCCTATGTCATCTGAATGTTGTGCATGACTCCATAGGATCGAACACTGAGCCGATAGCATAGAAACCATTTTCTGCACTAATTGAAGATACTATCTAGCAATAGTTTCTAACATCTGGATAGATTGAATAATCACAAGAAAATATTCCAGAACCTATGTATATAGTTACCGCATAATTCATCCCTTTGACCTTGAATGTTCTAAGATGATCTAGGGTTAATTGTGAACCCCTACTATTTCATCCACATTGTATTTCAACCTTTCAAATTCATCTCATGGATTACTCTGGTCAAGATTTTACTAAATTGAAATACAGTGATACATCAGCTCCTATAATATGGAGGGGTCAATCCCATCTTGATCCACAAATAGACCACAAATACTTGACTGTACTCAATAACCTTCTGTCACTACATTAGAAATGCAGGTAGTCTGGCACCAAAGCACAGTGAGTTGCTTGTAAGTTATCATGGTGATATTAGGTCTAAGGGATACTTATGCCCATATGATTCACGAGTAGCCCTTGACAGCAGAGTACTCAGCAGGTGAGTCACTTGTTCAGTGATAATGTACTCCAATACCTCATCAATATGCCATACCAGTGTCTCTACACTCCTTGGTTAAGAGGACAACTAATCCATATGGCACACAGCAACCTCTACTTGATAAATATCATCGTCCTATAATGATATATCATTTGGTCGTGAACATATTTAAGAACTATACAATAAATCCTTCTTTATCGATTACTAACATAGTTCTAAGTACTTCATTACAACACAAGAGCTCTATAAGAAAAATATAACCTTGTGATGAATAATATCAAAATAATTTTTATTTATCAATGAATAATTTATATACAAAAGAAATACAATCGTCGTATAATTTGTTTTAGGACACATTTCCCAACATGGGCAACAAAACCAATTGTGAGGCTCCGACAATAGTCGAGAGGAGTTTGACGAGCACTGAGCGTGAGTAGTCGGTAGAGCAGATGCAAGCAGTGAAGGAAATCATAGGCAATTTCATGTATATGTTTCAAAAATTTTTCAAAATAAAATGCAGCGGAAAGCAACTAGATTAAGCCTATTAATCAAACATACATATGATCTAATCATTCAATCAACCTACTCTAAGATCCATGACATGATATATGACGTATACAAAATCTCAAAATAAAATTTGCATGCATGGATGTAAGCAGAAAAACAAATCTACATCAATCTGAGTTCAGAACTCAATATCTGAGTATGGGTCGATGATCATCACTATTGATAAACATGATAAAGAAGGTCTTCGCTAGTTGGTCACAGCTACACAGAGTGTCTGACCTCTACAAAAAGTCCACTCGAAGCCCTAATCTAATCGGCCTCCTTGGGAGTGCTAGCTCGCGCGAAGTCTATCTTGCTGGCTGATCTAGATCCTTCCTTCAAATCTCTTGAACACTTTCAAAGATTGAAGAAGGATGTTAACGGAGGAATAAAAGGATGTGGTAGAAGAAGAACACAAGAAATTTCTTTCTTTATTTTCTCTCTTCTCTATACCCTAGGAAGAAATCCTAAGGTCCCACACCCTAAGAGAGGAGACCCCTCTCCTCAATTTCTCACTCCAAGAAGAAATCCCTATTCTAATTTTTCATGTAAAAACTAGCAGCCCACCCATGTTTAAAACCCCCTTTTAAAGTGAAGTTGTACTTGGGCTTTTAGGAGTTTGAGGGGCATCCAACTCTTGGACAATACCTCCTAAAATCTGGGCATGTAAGAAAGCTTAGGGCCGTGCCTTATTATTTTTCCACACCCCAAGAAGAGTGCAATGCCCCCGGACTTCTTTTCTCATGGTAAATCAGATCTTGATCTGATTTCCCATGCACACACCACTCCCTTTTGTCACACAAAATAAGTGCTCCAAGAAAAGGGGGCATCCAAGATAGTTAGTTCATACCTATTTTAGATGAGATCCAATCCTTATCAAATAAGGATTCAAATTTAAAAGGAAACCACCAACCATTATCCATATTGGGCATTTGAGAAAAGGAGTGACTAACTTCTTCTTTGGCATGGAATAGCTTCATGCAAAATCAGATTTTGTGTGAAGACATGAGGGGGTGAGCAGGGTAGGTGCAAGGAAGAGTCCAACCAAGTTTGTACTCTAGGTTTTGGTTCAAACTTGCTCTCCTGCCAAATCTAATTTGGTTAGACCCAAGCAATGATTGAAACTCAATCAAATTGGATTCATAAATCTTTAATCAAATCTTAATTAAATTAGAAATTGATTGAACCAAAATTCTGATCAAATCAGGAACTAATCTTCCTTAGCAAATTAGGTTATCGCATAACCTAATTGAATCAAATCTAATTGAATCCGATTCAATTAGGTTTGATCTAATCCTCTTTGCTCAATCAAATTGAGCTAATCTGCAATCTAATAGCTAATTAATCCTCTAATGATTCACTAACACTGAGCGAATAAATTCATTGCAACTTTTGTATAAGGTAAATCATCAATCGAATTGATGATTACACCCTCGAACGATTCTTAATCATTGATCAACACATGATCAGTCAGAAACTTCTTTTGAGTGTGACCCTATAGGTTCGAACCTAAGTCGGTAGTATAAAAATAAATTTTTAAACTAATCGATGTACTATCTAGTAATAGGACCTGATGTCTGGATAGGTCGAATGATTGCAAAGCAACATTCAAGAACCTACTGGCATATGGTTACCACATAATTCATTCCTTTAACCCTAATACTCAAGGTGACCTAGTGTTTTAACTATCAATACTAGAATAGTCATCCACATTATATTTCAATCTTTTAAATCCATCACATGGATTACCCGAACCCAAATTTTACTAAATTGAAATACAGTAATGTATTAACTCCTGAATCTAGAGGGGTCAATCCTATCTTGACTCACGCATTGACTTAATAAGTATTTGACTATACCCAAAAATCTTCATCGTTTAATTAGAAATTCAGGTAGTCTAGTACCAAAGTACAGTGAATTGCTTGCAAGTCACCATGGTAATCTCAAATCAGAGGGACACTTATATCCATACTCTTCGCGAGCTACTTTTGATAGCAGAGTGCTTCACAGTTGGTCACGTTCAGTGATGATGTACTCCTACATCTCACTTGCATGCCATATCAGTGTCTCCATATCACTTGGTTATGAGGATAACCAATGCATATGGTACACAATGACCTACACTTGATAATCACTATCATCCTTATAATAGCATGTCATCTGATCGCGAACCAATTTAAGGACTACGTGATAAATCTTTCTTTGTCGATCTAAGTAGTTCTAAGGACTTCATCATAATATAGGAGTTCATAAGAAGATGTAACCTTGTGATGAATGAGCCAAATAATTTTTGTTAAAGATCAATTTATATACATTCATAATTAGCATAATCATCAAACGATGGGCATTAGGATATAATTTCTAATAGATAGAGCATCGAGGTATAGCAGAGCATCAGGTAAAGCAGCAGTGAAGAGGCATGATGTAGTGATTTACATCACAGGAAGCATCCAGGGACGTCGAGGATCCTAGTACTAGCAGGCCTATGAGTGGGTCTCCTTGGGAGATTTTAAAAGAGCTTTTGTGAGGGTAGCCTCTAGTTGAGAGAGATTTATGTATGGAAAGTTGAGAGTGCGAGGATCTCCTCTTATATTTATTTTTTCTTCCATAGTGAAGCTTGCATGCCTCATGAAAGTAGCACTTGACTATTACATGTACTTAATTGTATATCTATTTTATCTTTTCTTTCTTCCTGCTGCAATGGATGGTACCGGATCGATAATAATTGGTATCAGAGTAAGTGATATCATAACATTTAGTATCAGAGTCAGGTTGGTATTAAAGCGTAGATTGTAGTGGTGGTGATCAAGATTGAAAATGGAGAAGATAGGTGCAATCAAGGTGGAGATCAACTACGAAGGGTTGATCGATGCTCTCTTATGCAAGAAGGAGCCATCTACATAGAAGATGCCAATAAAAGCCTAGTGCGAGGTGGAGCTCCAGGTGGAGATAGATCGAGCACGAGATAGGAGACTCGAGAGGATGATAAGCGATGTCATTAGCAGGCTATCCCGAGTAGATCTCAGGTTAGAGGATATGACAGACATAGGATCGAGCAACATGGCTCGACTCCCATATTTGTCCATCTATGAATAGCAGACATTTGCCCTTGAGCATGGGTCCGAGAAGATCTAGAAGCTCTCAAAGTCTAGTGGAGGCCAATATTGAATCGAGGTAGAGATTATTGAGAAAAATATCTCAAATTCAATCTACAAGAGCGAAAACCCAGATGCGAAGAAGTCCAACTTGAAGAGTACATCATGAGGAGCCCGAAGGAATGTTTATAGCCTGCAATGCATCACCCAATGGGGCCTATAGCATGCAGTCTTATAGGAGGGCCCACAAGCCCGTTGGACGCTGGCCCATGGCCCAACAGCACGCGGGCTCGACCCAAGCACATGCGAGCTTGCAGGCCAGCTAAGCACGGGCATGCACAGTGGGTGCGCGAATGTGAGTCCCGTGGTGGTGTACTGCAGTCCACTATGGACCGACGGTCTATAGGGAGCTGCATGGACCATCAGACCATTTTCCAAGGGTTTCGTGCGGTCTATGGGGGACCGAATGCAATTTTAGGTGTGTTTCTCATAGCTCACAGGGTTGTGCGTGGATTGAGTAGTGCGGATGCGCAATCGAATGGTGGATAGAGCGATTGATCATGATCTGGCAGTTTAGAAGTGAGTTTGGATGCTATCAAGAGTCTGTATTCGACTAGGTTTGGATTTTGGGGCTATAAACAGTCTTGTGGGCAACATAATCACGTGAGAGGCTCAGGCAATAGCCGAGAGAAGTTCGACGAGTGCCGAGCGTGAGCAGCCAGTAGACCAGATACAGGAAGAGCGTTGAGGCAGAGCTGAGCATCAGGCAAAGTAGCTGCGGAGAGGCATAATGTAGTAATTTGTATCACAGAAAGCATCCAGGGCATCGAGGACCCTGGTACTAGCAGGCCTGTTAGTGGATCCCCTTGAGGGATTTTTAGAGAGCTTTTATGAGGATATCTTTTAGTTGAGAAAGGTTGGTAGACGGAGAGTTGAGGGAGTAAGGATCTCTTCTTATACTTGTTTTCTCTTTCATAGTGAAGCTTGCATGCCCCGTGGAAGTAGCACTTAGACTATTCCATGCACTTGATTGTGTATCTATTTTATCTCTTCTTTATTCCTACCACAACGGATGGTACCAGATCGACAACAAAGATGCTATATAGAATTTAATCTACATAAATAAAGAACATTACATAAATAGACAACTCATGATGACACACACAATTAACAAGATCGTTTGTCTAATTGTATCTTTTACTATTTTATCGGACATCATAACCATCTTCTATGATGAACGAGATATTCTAAATATTTATCTTACTGGGGTTGAGATCCTAATTCCTCATAGAGATCTTGTGGTTGTATAACAAATCTTTATGAGTTCAAAGGTAGGAAACTCTTTCTAATTGCATCTCATGCAATTTCCAACTTTATCTTGACCTCTAAAACATTCATAGCCTTGTAGTTGCATAACAAACTATAATTTTTTAGTTAAGTTAGACCCTTCATTTTAACACAGTCAAATTTGAATAATGCTGTCGTTATGATTGCACAACAAAGCAGCACACCCAAAAATACCATAAGCATCTTATATGCACTAGGACTACATTATGGGGGTGTTTGATTGGGGGGAGTGGGGGTCTGAAATCAAAATCGGAATGGGTGACTCCTATTCCAACCATTTAGTTGGGAGGAGTCCCATTCCGATTTTGATTCCGGAGTGGAATGCGAATGGCTCAATTTATATAGAACTCAATCCCTACTCTCCTCTATGGATTCAAATTTTCATTCCAATTTCAATTCTGATTTCGATTCCAGTCGTGAACCAAACACTCTGGGGAATTTGGCCATTCTAATTTTGATTCCAAGCCATTCCAATTCTCATTTCTATTTTAATTTTGGTTACGAACCAAACACCCCTTATATCTATCCCCATCGCAAACCTTGTGGTTGCACGATAAACCTACTACAGTTCTTGACATAACATTGACCTAGCATAAAAGAAGGCCTCGAGTAGTGTTTTTTCAACATTAGGATTTTTTTAATTTCAAGATCACTTAACCAAATTAGCTAGGTAAGTAGGTGGGAGGCCCTCTGTAACTTATCTTAGACACCAACAAGTTAGTCAGGTAAGTAAATGGACCTAATTAAATAACCACCTTTAGCACTTTCCTAGACAGTAATTAATCAATTGATTAAAAATTGGTTATTCCATAGTTGCTATTACTACAGCTTAATATAATTTTTATGAGGCCTTTACCGATCTCATACACATTCTAATAAAAATTTAACTATATATATATATATATTAAATCTATGATTCTATCATATATGCATCAATTCATATCGAATCATATGAATACATGATCATAACATGATGATAGACATAGCATAAATCATAGCATGCATTACTTCAATATTATCAGCATATAAGCATATGATTGAACCAAACAAGATCTGCTCTGATATCATTGTAGGGTTCGATGAGCGCATAGTGGAAGCAATATGGATTTCAAAATTTTGCATAATGAAATTCCAATCATCAAACCCTAATCCCAAGATCCCCTTGATATGAACAATCATATGTATGTATATGCATATAACACTATAGTAGGAATAGAAGAATACTTGTAACGCTTTATCCAAATTTCTACGGAGCTTCCATCAGGTGCCCAAGTATTCGCCCTCCAATGGTGATCCACACAAGATCTTGATCAAGACCCTGGCTCCTTAATCAAGTTCTTCCCACTGAATTCTTTCTCAAAGAATTTTTTCGGACAGCACAACCCGTAGGCCTTCATTCCTATCCTCCTACTAGCCTTCCTTTCCCTACCCTTCTCGTCTCCTTGTCTTCCTTAATTCTCTTCCTAAGCCCTTGTCCTAAAATCAGACTTATCCTTACTATTTTGGATTTGTCCTAACAAAGAAAGGAAGAGACTAATTGGACAACCTAGAGACTTATGTAAGAAAGAAGAGATAGGATTCCTCGGATGGTTTAGAACCCCAGTGCGCGACCCCTTTTATTGTTGGAGATCGGATGCCCACCTGATCCACTCGCACCCCATCCAAGGGATCAACTCATGCCCATCTGATTTTCTCGCATCTATCCATCTAATCTCATGCCCCATTGAAAAGTCCACAATAGATGGCAAGCATCAGGAATTAATCCAAGAGTTGCTTCGCATAGAAGGACTCTTTGAAAAATAATTTTTGGTATTTTTTCAAGGAGTTGCGAGACTTCAACAAAAGCGCACACTCTATCCAACGGATAGAGTTCAATCTTGTGGCTATCTAATGGCCCAAAAGGGAGGTGCCAATCAGATTATGCGTGGAGAAAATTAGGCGTGTAATAAAATTGAGAGTCCATAACCACTTGGACTCTCAGTCCAAGTGGGCCATGGATCAAAGTGGGTGGCTAGGTTGGGATCAAATCCATTTGAATCCAAACATATCCACTTTACCAACCTCCACATAGCAGACCAAAAGTCCACACTCAAGAGGAGACTAGCATGGATTAAATTGGATAAAGGCTAGGAAGGGGTGTCCCATCCGATGGGATGCCAACTGTTCCTTAGCGCATAAAATAAACACCACACGCCAGAGGGAGAATCTCTAGTGCATGGGATGCTAGATAGAAGGTGCCAATCCCTTGGCTCGACCAGCCAAGGGTCTGAAGGAAAAATTATCCGATCCAATCGGATGGCTAAGGTGCATTTGAAAATTTTTTATTCTAGTAGTAATATAACATTTATACTTACCTTGATTGCAGGGGAATAGAGATCAAATATTGAGGATTTCTTGCTTAAATCCAAAGCCTTGTGAGGTCTGAAAGCACAAGCCCTCTACTTCGTATGCACGTCAAATTCCATAGGGAAGAGAGATGATCAACCAATAGGAGGGAAGAAAGAGGCGGCTATTGAAATCAGATTTCAAACAACTGAAAAGAGGCCTAGAGGAGAAGGAGGATGCCTAAAGTCGTGCTCCACGTCTGGAAGAGAACCCCACATGCCAAGTGTCACACACCAAGGGAGGGGGATGCTGAGTCTCTCTCTCTCTCTTTCTTTTTCCATGCTTGCTGTCTTGGGACGCATGTCCCAAGGTGGGATGCATGACCCAGGCCAGGACTCACAACCCAGGTTCTCCTACTGCCTTGGGATGTGCATCCCAAGATAGGATGCACAACCCAAGCTCCTCCTTTCTCACACCCTATGCAGCCTTCTTCTTTCTCATCTTTCTGCCCCATGTCCATAGTCCTCCTTATATAGGCATTTAAAATCCTTAGTCCTAATCTAATTAGGACTCTTAAATTCCAAGTCCCAGATCAGGTTTAATTAATTTGAATCAAATTCAAACTCCATATGCCATATGGAAAACCCAAACCATGTAGGAATGGCACCAACATTTAGTGCCACCTAATAGCTCATGCCCAAGGAGAATGAGCATCCCATATTAGGCACCAAATCAGTCCATTTGTCCACCCATAATGAGAGATAAAATCAAATAATTAAGGCCTCATAAAATGCAAATCAAATTTGGCACATATTTGGGTCAATATAATTCCAATTCGAAAAAGTTACTATTCCTAATCTAATTAGGATTCATCTCCAAGTACAACTTAGATATTAAGCCCAATTACATCTTAATTAAATCAAATCTAATCTGAAATTAATTAAGACATAAAATCAATCTCTCATAAATTTTTTGGATCATTGATCAGATCATTATCATCCTTGGAATTAAACCTGAACCTCATGTCTAGTGTTAGCTAGACATAGTCAACTCTTTAATTCCATATGATTTCTAACTTAATTCTCAATTAAGCTAATCTATTTATTCAATCAAGTCACATACTTTCAAATTGAACTCATAGACTTAGGTCAATTCTTTTCTACTTTGCCTAACTTTTGTATGCGACTCCATGGTTCGAACACTAAGCCGATAGCACAGAAAATTATTTTCTGTACTACTCAAAATTACCATCTAGCAATGATTTTTGATATCCAGATAGATCAAATATTTGTAAGACAACACTCAAGAACCATGAAATATGGTTACCGTATAATTCATCCCTTTGATCCTGAATGCTCAAGATGACTTAGGGTTTAACTGTCAACCATGGATTTATCATCCATATTGTATTTCAATCTTTTTCAAATCCTATGACCCATTACGTGGATTGTCCCAGCTAAGATTTTACTCAATTGAAATACAGTGATGCATCAACTCCTGAAATGCGGAAGGGTCAATCCCATCTTGATCCACACACCGACTACCACAAGTATTTGACTATGCCCAGAAACCTTCCAATACTAAATTTGAAATTTAGTTAGTCCGACACCAAAGCACAGTGAGTTGCTTACAAGTCACCATAGTGATCTCAAGTCAAAGGGATACTTATGCCCATATTCTCCACGAGCAGCTTTTGATAACAGAGCACTCCACAGGTGAGTCATTTGTTCAGTAATAATGTACTCCTACATCTCACCTGTATACCATACCAGTATCTCCACACTCGTTGGTTAAGAAGACAACCAACCTATATGACACACCACTTACACTTGATAAACGTCATCATCCTTTAATAATGTATCATTTGGTCACGAGCATATTTAAGTACTATTCGATAAATCTTCATTTATCGATTGTCATATAGTTCTAAAGACTTCATTACAACACATGAGTTCTATCAAGAAAGATGTACACCTTGTTGAATAATGTCACATAACTTTTGTTAATTCATAATTCATATACAAGTTATAAAGAGTGCAATCATCCAAACGATTGGTTTTAGGACATATTTTCTAACAACTCCCACTTGGACTAAAGTCAGTTGGTACAATATGTAATATCCATCTTCCTTTTAAGTTCATCGAACTTTTTGATTTCGAAGGCTTTAGCAAATGGGTTAGTCAAGTTTTCTTTTTCATCGATCTTTTGAAGATCAACGTCACCTTGATCCATGACCTCTCATACAAGGTGATAGTGATGTAGAGTGTGTTTGGTTCTCTGGTGGGACTACTATTCATTAGTTTGAGCTATGGTTCCAGTGCTGTCACAATACAACGGGTCTGGACCATCAATGGAGTGTGCCACTCTATTGCTTATTAATGAACTTTCACAACAAAACTACTTTCTTTGTAGCATCGAATGCCGTAATATACTCTGCCTTACCATCAGAATCGGCTACAATGAACTAGCTAGAATTTTTTCAGCATATTGCTCCTCCATTTAGGGTAAACACATAATCTGACATATTTTTTTCATCATCATGACCAAATTGAAATTGGAATCAACACATTCCATAAGTTTCAAGTCAATGTCTCCATAGATTAGCCATTGGACCTTTTAGTATTTCTCAAATACTTAAGAGTTGTCTCTACAACCCTTTCATGGTTCACACTCAGATCAGTCTGGTACCTACTCACTATCCCTAGTGAGTATACATATCCGGCCTCATATATATCATGGCGTACACGATAGATCTCATTGTCAAAACATGTGGGACTCCACTTATATGCTTTCTCTCTTGAGGAGTTGTTAGACAATCCTTCTTAGAGAGAGTAATTTTATGGTCTATCAGGAGACAACCTTTCTTTGAATTCTCTATGTTGAACCTTTTCAGCATGGTATCTATGCATGTAGATTGGGCAATCCAAGCAACCTTTTAGATCCATACCTGTTGGTGCAAAATTCTGCCGATTCTGGATGAAGCTGGAGTCGAGGGGATCACGGCCGCCGCCGGGACCTGCAAGGAAAGTCTAAACCAAAGTTGGGGGTGCTCCGGCAAGATCCTCCGATGTTCAAGTCAGTACTCTGCTTCAACAGAAATGGAGCACTCGAATGGGATTTTAGCAGAGTTTAGAGATAGTGCTTAGAGCTTAGAGGAGAACGTATCTGGGGGGTCTCTTTTATAGATGGGAGAGCGTAATCGATTGACAGCGACATCCGTAACTGCCTGGTAGTGGGCCGTTCGGGGCCACATGGAGTTTGTTACCGAGAGTAGTGGTGTCCGTTGTCGTGACTTGCTGGAGAGTGGTGGGGCCACATGGAGTTTATTACAGAGAGTGGAGTGGTGTCTGTTGTCGCGACTTGCCGGGGAGTTCGGGTCGGATAGTTGAAGCTCGGTTGGGACGTCTGGTGGAGCAGAATAGCTCTCTGTCTCAGTAATCTAAGAGAAGCTCGGATGTTTCCGAGATTACTGACGGGTTAACTATTGTTGGGTGCCATTATCAACATTATGGTATTGACTATAACGAGACGTTTTCTCCTGTGGCAATGCTCAAATCAATTCAGATAATGCTTACAATAGCGGCCTATCTGGATTATGAGATCTGGCAAATAGATGTAAAGATAGCTTTCCTGAATGGAGAGCTGATCGAAGAGGTGTATATGATACAACCTGTTGGGTATAAAATACCCACAGCCGAGGTCCTCAGTGGAATCAACTACACGACAACTTCACCCGAACTCCTACGGGAGCCGGGCTCCGTCACCGAGAACTCCAACAGCTTCAGCCGCAAGCAGACTCCGCCCGGACTCCTACGGGAGCCGGGCTCCGCCGCCGACATCGACTACAGGACAGCTTCGCCCAGACTCCTACGGGAGCCGGGCTCCGTCCTCAGCATCAACCGCTGGTAGGCTTTGTCCGGACTCCTACGGGAGCCGGACCTCCCCTCTGACTTTAATTGCAGGGAGACTTCACCCGGACTCTTATGGCGGCTTCATCCTCGACGCCAACAGCTTCAGCCGCAAGCAGACTCCGCCCGAACTCCTACGGGAGCCGGGCTCCGCCGCCGACATCGACTACAGGACAGCTTCGTCCGGACTCCTATGGGAGCCGGGCTCCGTCCTCAGCATCAACCGCTGGTAGGCTTTGTCCGGACTCCTATGAAAGCCGGACCTCCCCTCTGATTTTAATTGCAGGGAGACTTCGCCCGGACTCTTATGGGAGCCGGGCTTCATCCTCGACGCCAACAGCTTCAGCCGCAAACAGACTCCGCCCGGACTCCTACGGGAGCCGGGCTCCACCGCCGACATCGACTACAGGACAGCTTCGTCCGGACTCCTACGGGAGCCGGGCTCCGTCCTCAGCATCAACCGCTGGTAGGCCTCGTCCAGACTCCTATGGGAGCCGGACCTCCCCTCAGACTTTAATTGCAGGAAGACTCCGCCCAGACTCCCACGGGAGCCGGGCTTCGTCCTCGACTCCAACGGCTGCAGACAGACTTCGTCCGGACTCCTACGGGAGCCAGACTCCACCGACAACTTCGACCTCAAGTTGACTCCGCCCGGACTCCTACGGGAGCCGGGCTCCGTCCTCAACATCAACTGCTGGTAAGCCCCGTCCGGACTCCTACGGGAGCCGGACCTCGCCTTTGACTTTAATTGCAGGAAGACTCCGCCCGGACTCCCACGGGAGCCGAGCTTCGTCCTCGACTCCAACAACTGCAGATAGACTTCGTCCGGACTCCTACGGGAGCCAGACTCCGACGACAACTTCAACCGCAAGGGGGACTCCGCCCGGACTCCCACAAGAGCCGGGCTCCGTCGCTGACTCCGATTGCCGGTAAGATCCGTCCGGACTCCCACGGGAGCCAGACTTTCCACCTGACTTTAGTTGCGGAGGACTCCGTCCGGACTCCTACGGGAGCCGAACTCCGTCATCAGCTCCGACCACTGCCGAGCTTCAGCTGATGGATCCGCACTCCCTGACAGGCTGTTTTAACGGCCACGATCCTGCTCCACTTCCTGCGACGGATTCTGCGCAGCTCCATCACTCCCTGACAGGCCGCAGTAACAGTCGCAGCCCTGCTCCACTTCCTACAACGGATTCTGCACAGCTCCACTACTCTCTGGCAGGCCAACATAACGGCCACAATCCTGCTCCACCTCCTGCGATGGATATCGCACGATTCTCCCATCCGCTGGCAAGTCACGACAACGGACGCTGCTCCACTCCTCGCAACTGATTCCACGTGGCGAGCTACGGCAATAGCCACGATTTCGCTCCACTACCCTTCGCAATAAATTCTGCCTAACTATGGGCGGCCCACTACCAGACGGTTACGAACGTCGCTATCAGTCTGTGGCACCCTCCGCCTATAAAAAGGAGAACCCCAGATACGTTATCATCTAAGCTCATTTCTTATCTCAAAACTCTGCTAAATTCTCTGTTCGAGCACTCCATTCTTGTTGAGGCAGAGAACTAACTTGAGCGTCGGAGGGTCTTGCCAGAGCAACTCCACCTCCGGTTTAGACTTCCTTTGCAGGTCCCGGCGGCGATCGCGGCTTCCCCGACTCCAGCTTCTCTGGCGCAAGCAGATTTTTGCACCAACAGGATTGGCGCTAGAAGGAGGGGCCTGAGCCTTCGCGGTACCCTTGTTCTTAAAGGAGTGTTCAACGGAGCCACCTCCGATCATCTCTCCGACACCCACTCCTAATTTTCCCCCGCGAGATCCACGCTCGATGCCTCCACGCAAGGCGTCCACACGACGGTCCACGGCCTCCGCGGCCAGATCTCAGGCTCCGGCCTCCCCTCCTGTTTTCCGGCCTCCTCCTCCTCCTCCGACAGCGGCGGTCGGTGCGGAGCAATTTGACTTGCTGGCACAGCAGGTCAGAGGCCTCATCGAAGCTGTGCAAGCAATGCAGCAGCAGCAACCGCAGGCGTCGGCGCACCCGAAAAGGGCATCTCCGGAATGTCAGAACCCGGCGGCGGGGCGGGCCACCTGGGCCAGCCGCCCCGTCCTTCCCGGGAAAACAAATCCGAGGGTAGAGAGCCCTCAATCGGACTACGACTCCACCCCTGGAAGATCCCTGCCCCCGCTCTGCCAGAGGACCCTCGAGACTCGAAGTCGAGAGGATTTCCTGGACCGGAGGCTCTAGGAGATGAACCGGTGGATTGAAGAACTCCGCCACGCGCCCCCCGCTCATGGTGAGGATATTTGTACTGACCCTCCCTTCTCTCAAATGATCATGCAGGAACCGATCCCGCCAAACTTCAAGCTTCTCCAGTTCGAAAGCTACGACGGGACTTCGGACCCGGTTGATCATCTGGAGGCCTTCCGGACGATGATGCTGCTTCACGGCGCTCCTGACGCCATCTTATGCCGGGCTTTCCCGTCTACTTTGAAGGGAGCAACGAGGAACTGGTACTCGGCTTTGAAGCCGGGTACCATCTTTTCCTTCGATCAAATGAGCCACCAATTTGTGGCCCATTTTGTCAGCAGCCGACGCCTCCGGAAGGGTTCGGAGTCCCTCATCAACATCAAGCAGAGGGAAGGGGAGTCCATACGGGCCTACGTCAACCGCTTTAACATCGCGGCGTTGGAGGTCCGGAACTTGGACCAATCAGTTGCCATGGCCGCCCTGAAAGGTGGCCTTCAGAAGAATGATCTTTTGTTCTCCCTGGAGAAGAAGTACCCCAGGGATTTTGCCGATTTACTAGCTTGGGCTGAAGGATACGCCCGAGCGGAAGAAGCCTTCAAAATGAAGGACGAAGAGATAGCAAGGGAGCGTCAAGCGGGAGATTCGAGTAAGCCCGCAGTTGAGAAAAGGCCAAAGGAAGCCCGGCCGCGTTCCCGATCCCCTCCTGGACATAAGCGCGCCCATACTCCACCCCGGGCACGCAGGCAGAGAAGCCCGGACCGCGGGGTTCAGCGGGGCTCCCCACCAGGAAGATTTCGCAACTACGCCCCCCTCAACGCCTCGAAGGCCCAGGTATTAATGGAGGTCAGGGAGCAGCTCCCTAGGCCGGAGAGGATGCGCACACATCCCGGGAAGCGCAACCCCAATAAGTTCTGCCTCTACCACTGCGACCACGGCCACGACACCGAAGAATGCATCCAGCTCCAGGACGAGATCGAGGAGCTCATTCGGCGAGGTCGACTCGACAGATTCATCCGCCGCAGGCCTGAGGGTAGAGGAGACCGGCCAAGAGCCCTCCCACAGCCTGAACCGCAGAAAAGGGAGGAGCAACCCGGGGACCGGCCTCCCATCGGGACCATCGACTCCATCACCGGAGGGCCTCAAGGAGGAGCGGAAAAACTGTAAATGTATCACTTACGATTTCACCTTGAATCTACTTTCCTTTCTACCTAACGTGCCCTTCCCACCTGGCGTGGATTTATTATGACTGGATATGATCCCTCGAAAAACAAAGCCATGTCAGGAACAGGAGGAGAACCTCGTCCTGACATGAGCAAAGTCAAAGGCCCGGTTCTTTTAGACCGGATGGGGGGAGAGGCCTTACAACGTCCTAATGTGCCCCCACAGCCATGTCAGGAACAGGAGGAGAACCTCGTCCTGACATGAACAAAGTCAAAGGCCCGGTTCTTTTAGACCGGATGGGGGAGAGGCCTTACAACACCCTAATGTGCCCCCACAGCCATGTCAGGAACAGGAGGAGAACCTCGTCCTGACATGAGCAAAGTCGAAGGCCCGGTTCTTTTAGACCGGATGGGGGGAGAGGCCTTACAGTACCCTAACGCGCCCCCACAGCCAGGCTGGTAACGAGGGGAGAACCTCACACCGGCTCGAGCAAAATGGAAGGCCCGGACTCCTACGGGAGCCGGGTTCCGCCCACAAGGAAGACTTCACCCGGACTCCTACGGGAACCGGGTTCTGCCCGCAAAGAGGACTTCACCCGGACTCCTACGGGAGCCAGGTTCCGCCCGCAAGGAAGACTTCACCCGGGCTCCTATGGGAGCCGAGTTCCGCCCACAAGGAAGACTTCACCCGGACTCCTACGGGAGCCGGGTTCCGCCCACAAAGAGGACTTCACCCGGACTCCTACGGGAGCCGGGTTCCGCCCGCAAGGAAGACTTCACCCGGGCTCCTACGGGAGCCGGGTTTCGGCTACAAGGAAGACTTCAGCCGGGCTCCTACAAGAGTCGGGCTCCATCCACGACTTCTGCAGCAAGGGCTAATGGTGGCGAAACCTGGCCGGCTAACAAGATCAGATGAAAGGAAAAAGCCCCCTCCCAACGATGTCAACATCAGGCAAGACAGATGGCAAGAAAGGTTCGGCAGACAGCGATATTAGTGCAGCGCGCGGACGAGGTAATGCAAAATGCTCTTTTTATTCCATTTTCGATATACACACTACAAAGCCAGGAAGGCCAAGGAAAGGAGGGCAAAACGACAAAAAGGAAGTAACTACATGATAAGACAGAAAGGCAAAAAGAGCTCTAAGGAGGCCCTGCTCCCTCCGACCTAGAGTTATCTATTCCGTCCCTCAACCAGGACTGCCTCAGATTCTCTATTTCTCCTTCTAGCTCTTCCCTCTTCCGCAGTGCGTCCTGGAGCGCCCGACGAAGTTGCTGGCTCTCAGCCTCCACTTCTCGACGCCTCTTCCTCAAAACATCAGACTCCGCCTCCGCGTCTGCGACGGCCCGCCGCTCAAGTGCCAGTTGGATCTTCACTTGTTGCAGCTCGGCTGACTTCTCCCCGAGGGAGACAGAAATCCATTCAACAGTGCCTCTCAGGGCTTGGAGCTCTTCAGAATCTTGGGCAGAAGTAAGCTGCACCCTGTTAGCCAGCTGCCTCTGGAGACGAACGACTTCGTCGGCCGCCGTCCGGAATCTCCCTTTATACTCTTCCACCTGCCGGCGCCAGCTGGCCCGCTGAACGTCGTGGCTCATCTCGGCGTCTTGAAGCTGCTTCTGAAGGTCGGAGACCTTCTGCGACCACTTCTGTTCATCATCGACCCGGGCCAAGAGCCGGGATGAATTTCCTTCCAGCTGGCCGATCTTCCTCTTCGCAGCTGACAGTTCCACCTTAAGGGCGCTGATCCTGGCTTCTTGAGCCCAAATACGGTCGCTGGTGCTCTTCTTGCACTCCTCGAGTTCCTTTGCGAAGTTCGCCTTCCTCCGGCTGTAATCCATGATCGCCTTCACATGGAGACTCCGAAAGTGGGCGGCCTCAGCGGCGGCTTCAGAATGGCCTTCTCTCGATTTGCGGAGTTCGCCTTCCGTCTTCTTCAACTTCTTCGTCAGGTGAAGGACCTCCTTCT
The DNA here is from genome assembly GCF_000442705.2 of Elaeis guineensis. Classification (NCBI taxonomy): domain Eukaryota; kingdom Viridiplantae; phylum Streptophyta; class Magnoliopsida; order Arecales; family Arecaceae; genus Elaeis; species Elaeis guineensis. The sequence continues at coordinate 46,969,304 of NC_025994.2, forward strand.
TCAACCGCTGGATTGTCGATTTCAGTGGGACCCCCAGGGGCAAGGAGAGTGCTTCTGCAGGGTACTGCCATCGGAAGGCGAAAGCATCAGGGAACGACTCATTGCAAGGAGAAAAGCGGAAAGGAGGAGGGGGAAGGAGAAGCCATCCACAACAAGAAATTCGACTTTATTGATTGAATAATTGTGAAGACAAACAGAAAGGAAATATTGCGACAAAATAAGGGCACAAGATCAGAGGTCTCAGACCTCAAGGGCGGGAGGTGGAGAACCCGGCGCGGGGGGTGCGACCGCGGTGGCGGCAGACGCGGGGCCGGCCTCGTCTTCGGACTCCTCAAGGAAGCCGAGGTCAAGCTCGGGGAATTTGCTGGCCACCTTCTCTTGGCAGAGCTCGAACCCCTTGGTGAACGCCTCCTGGCCGAATTGGACATTCAGGTCCCTCATCTCCGTGGAGGCCTTGAATTCCTCCACCGCAAGGGCCCTGACCTCCGAGATCAGGACCGGAGTTTGCTCGACCAAATGGGCGACCTCGGCCTCCGCCTTCCTCGCCGACTCCTCTAAGATCTGCCTCTCCTCCTCCCGGGCCTGCTTCTCTCTTTCCAGGGCCTCCTGGAGGGCGGCTACTTCAGCCGACTTCGCTTGGAGGCGGGCAACCTCGGCTTGGCAGCATTCCTCTGCCTGGAGGATGTCCCTCCTCATGCGGCTCACCGCCTCGATATAGGCGAAGAGCTGGTGCCCAATCTGCAAGGACGGATAGAGAATTACGACAGAGGCCGAGTGACCGTATAAATAAAGATCCGTTTACCTCGAGGAAGGACCCCAAAGAGTCCCAAGCCCACTGCTCAGGATCGGCACGGTCGATCCTCCCCACGACGTCGGACAGGATGCAGCCATCGATCAACCGCCTGATCAAGTCCCTATCGTTGAAGGGATTCTCCGATCCCTCCTCGGAGCAGACGGACTCGTCTACAGCAGCTCGGTGGCTACTCGCCCTGCGAGCCACCGATTTCCTCCTCCTCCCCGCGACGGGCGCCTCCGTGGAGCGAACCCCCGGAGCGGGGGCCCCAGTCGGCGGGCTCCTCGAGGAGGCCCGGGGAGCCACTGGCTCGACATCTGAAGGAATGTCGATGGCCGGGGCCGCCTGGACGGGCGCAGCCAAGCTCGTCTCCTCCGCCCTGGCCCTCTTCGCCGATCCGGAGGCCGCCGCGCCCTTTCTCTTCTGAGCTCTCATGCCCCTGGCGAGCATCCGCGTTGCTTCGGCGTCCATTGCTAAAAAAAAGAGAAAAGAAAGAGAAGAAAGAAGAAAAAGGGGAAAAAGAAGCAACACCGATCAATCAAGAGTCAAAAAAAAAAAGAAAAAAAAAGGAAAAAAAAAGAAAGAAAAAGAAGAGAGTGGGAAGGAAAAAGAAGTAAAGAGAAGAAGAAGAGGAAGGCAAGAAAAGAAAAGATAAGATGAATACTCGCTGGATCCTGGGGGCTCAGGTCGATGTTGAAAAGAAGTTGTTCCCTCAGAAGATTAGGAAGGGAAAGAGCGGGATAAGTTAGAAGCTTCTGGGCGGCCTGGAGGTCATCCTCCCCCAGGCTGGGAGCCCGACGGACGGAATCCCTCAGAGAACCCCAAGGGGGTAGGCCCAGTTCCAGGGTCGAGCAGTGGACGAAGAGGTATTTCCCCTTCCAATTGTGAATCGAAGAAGGGGCGCCTTTCAGCAACCCCTTCTTACCAAACTGGGGGGAGAAGTACCACCAGTCCTTCGTCGAAGGATTGCGTTTGAAGGTATAAAAATGCCTAAACAAGGAGAGAGACGGCTGAACCTCGACTACGTGGCAGAGGGAGAGAAACCCTATCAAAAACCTAAAGGAATTCGGGGCCATGGAAGCGAGAGAGATGTCCAAGAAGCGGAAGAAGGCAGCGACAAAGGCAGGAAGCGGAAGCCGGAGTCCGGCACGAAACGCTTCCTGATACAAACAAAAGCGACCGGGAGGAGGAGTGCTGGCCCGGTCAAAGGGGCCAGGTAGCTCCAAGTCGTACTCCGGAGGAACCCCATACTGAACCCTTATCAGAAGGAGTTCCTCCGAAGTCGAGGAACATGGAATAACGCCCGGTGCGAAAATCGGGCGAGGCCCAGCCCCGGACGCGGGTTCGTCCACAGAGACAGGGACCTGGGGGTTTGAAGCAGAAGAACTCTCGGAACTGCCGGGAGCAGAAGAGCCAGAGGATATTTTGAGTAGTTTCGAAGGGGGGATCTAAAGGACCCTAAAAAGATGGACCGAAAGGGGAACGAGAGGCCGAAGACTAACTCGGAGGGATGCAAAAAAGTAATGATGAGAAAAGAAGCCCCTAGGCGGTGAGAGGAAGGTTGGCACTAACCTATATTACTCTGAGGGACAAAAAACGGGAGGCGCCTACGGCTCGAGAAGACGCTCACTAAAGCAGGACTCTCGAAGAGAAGACAGACACCAGCGAAAACTCAGGAATGGAGTAGGACGCCTAAAGGAGGGAGGACGGGTTTAAATAGACCCTGGGATCCGGCGCCATAATGATCGCGAATCCCCCAGGCCAGTCCGCATCCGACACGTGTCCCACTCCCCCTGGCAGACGGCTAAAAGCGACTGACGGTTGGCAGGATCATAATTGCACCGTACCTAGGCCAGAGTACCTGCAGGAATTTCGAAGCATCCCCTCGTACTGCTCCACTTCGAAAAGACTCCGGCACGCGCACATTTAATGCCAAAATATCCGAAGGCGGCAGTGCGCAGGATTCGAAGGAATGGTTTCGGCTGTGCCCATCTCTCTCTCTGTACTTCCTTCATTTGAAATTCAAACTCGAAAGTAGGGGGACTGGTGTTGGGTATAAAATACCCACAGCCGAGGTCCTCAGTGGAATCGACTACACGACAACTTCACCAGGACTCCTACGGGAGCCGGGCTCTGTCACCGAGAACTCCAACTGCTTCAGCCGCAAGCAGACTCCGCCCGGACTCCTACGGGAGCCGGGCTCCGCCGCCGACATCGACTACAGGACAGCTTCGCCCGGACTCCTACGGGAGCCGGGCTCCGTCCTCAGCATCAACTGCTGGTAGGCTTTGTCCGGACTCCTACGGGAGCCGGACCTCCCCTCTGACTTTAATTGCAGGGAGACTTCGCTCGGACTCTTATGGGAGCCGGGCTTCATCCTCGACGCCAACAGCTTCAGCCACAAGCAGACTCCGCTCGGACTCCTACGGGAGCCGGGCTCCGCCGCCGACATCGACTACAGGACAGCTTCGCCCGGACTCCTACGGGAGCCGGGCTCCGTCCTCAGCATCAACCACTAGTAGGCTTTGTCCAGACTCCTACGGGAGCCGGACCTCCCCTCTGACTTTAATTGCAGGGAGACTTCGCCCGGACTCTTATGGGAGCCGGGCTTCATCCTCGACGCCAACAGCTTCAGCTGCAAGTAGACTCCGCCCGGACTCCTACGGGAGTCGGGCTCCACCGCCGACATTGACTACAGGACAGCTTCGCCCGGACTCCTACGGGAGCCGGGCTCCGTCCTCAGCATCAACCGCTTGTAGGCCTCGTCCAGACTCCTACGGGAGCCGGACCTCCCCTCTGACTTTAATTGCAGGAAGACTCCGCCCGGACTCCCACGGGAGCCGGGCTTCGTCCTCGACTCCAACGGCTGCAGACAGACTTCGTCCGGACTCCTACGAGAGCCAGACTCCACCGACAACTTCGACCTCAAGTTGACTCCGCCCGGACTCCTACGGGAGCCGGGCTCCGTCCTCAACATCAACTGCTGGTAAGCCCCGTCCGGACTTCTACGGGAGCCGGACCTCGCCTTTGACTTTAATTGCAGGAAGACTCCGCCCGGACTCCCACGGGAGCCGGGCTTCGTCCTCGACTCCAACAATTGCAGATAGACTTCGTCCGGACTCCTACGGGAGCCGGACTCCGACGATAACTTCAACCGCAAGGGGGACTCCGCCCGGACTCCCACAAGAGCCGGGCTCCGTCGCTGACTCCGATTGCCGGTAAGATCCGTCCGGACTCCCACGGGAGCCGGACTTTCCACCTGACTTTAGTTGCGGAGGACTCCGTCCGGACTCCTACGGGAGCCGAACTCCGTGATCAGCTTCGACCACTGCCGAGCTTCAGCCGATGGATCCGCACTCCCTGACAGGCTGTTTTAACGGCCACGATCCTGCTCCACTTCCTGCGGCGGATTCCGCGCAGCTCCATCACTCCCTGACAGGCCGCAGTAACAGTCGCAGCCCTGCTCCACTTCCTACAACGGATTCCGCACAGCTCCACTACTCTCTGGCAGGCCAACATAACGGCCACGATCCTGCTCCACCTCCTGCGACGGATATCGCGCGATTCTCCCATCCGCTGGCAAGTCACGACAACGGACGCTGCTCCACTCCTCGCAACTGATTCCACGTGGCGATCTACGGCAATAGCCACGATTTCGCTCCACTACCCTTCGCAATAAATTCTGTCTGACTATGGGCGGCCCACTACCAGACGGTTACGAACGTTGCTATCAGTCTGTGGCACCCTCCGCCTATAAAAAGGGGAACCCCATATACGTTATCATCTAAGCTCATTTCTTATCTCAAAACTCTGCTAAATTCTCCGTTCGAGCACTCCATTCTTGTTGAGGCAGAGAACTGACTTGAGCGTCGGAGGGTCTTGCCGGAGCAACCCCACCTCCGGTTTAGACTTCCTTTGCAGGTCCCGACGGCGACCGCGGCTTCCCCGACTCCAGCTTCTCCGGTGCAAGCAGATTTTTGCACCAACACAACCTAAGAGGTTTACATCTACAGATGAGTCCAATGTGTGCAAGCTTCAAAGATCCATTTATGGATTGAAGCAAGCTTCTCGAAGTTAGAACATGCATTTTGATAAGGTGATCAAAACGTATGGCTTCGTTAAGAATGGAGAAGAGCCCTGCATTTATAAATGGGCAAATGGTCTAGTTGTGGTATTTCTTATTTTGTACGTGGATGACATTCTCTTAATCAGGAATTACATCCCCGCACTACAGAGAATAAAAGTTTGGTTGTCATCGCAGTTCTCCATGAAGGACTTGGGTGATGTTGCAGATGGAATCTGCTGTAGACAGAAGTTATCTGCTGTAGAAGCCCAGACAGAAACTTTCTGTTGGAGAAATCTGGCTGGAGTCCGATTGCTAGAGAAGTCCGTCTGAAATTTGTCTGATGTAGAAGCTTGTTTGAAGACTGTCCGCTGGAGAGGTCCGGAGGTTGCTATGAAAGGTCGACCGCTGGAGGGGTCCGGAGGAAATTTATCTGTTGGAGGGGTCTAGTTGGCACTGTTGTAGTCCGATTGGTGCTATTGAAGGTTGATGGCTGGAGAGGTACGGAAGACATCGAAGATAGTCGGTCACTATAGAAATCAGGCTGTTGGAGCTCATCCGTTGTAGAAGTTCATTTGGAGTCCATCCGCTGTAGAAGTTCGGACGGAGTCCGGTTCTTGTTGAGTCTGGAAGAAGGCCACTTACTGTAGAAGCTCGGATGGAGATCGATTGCCGTGGAAGCCCGGATGGAGACCGCTTATTGCAGAAGCTCGGTTGAAGTCCGCTTGCAATAGAAGTTCAGACAGAATTCGCTTACTGTAGAAGCTCGGATGAAATTCAGAAGGCGGTGGACCATCGTAGAAACTTGGATGGAGTCTGATTACTATAGAAGTCCTACTGCTGGAGAAGCCCGGACATTGACGAAGTTTGGAAGAAGCTTGGAGTAAAATCGATCGTGACAGGAAGAAGTCTGGAAGAGATTCGAAGAGTAGTCGATCACTGTAGAAAATCGACTGATAGTGAAGCCCAGAGAGCATTTGGAGCAGTCCGATAGACGACTGAAGGAGCTTATTATCGAAGAAGTTTGGAGGGTACGATAGGAGTTCGTCCGCTGGAGGAATCTGGACGACACTGTGGAAGCTCGACTGCTTGAGGAGTCCGAATGGTACTGTGGCAGCTTGGACGGCAGGGAAGTTCAGAAAGACACCGCACAAGGTCGAAAGCTGGAAGAGTCTTGGGAGGGTTGGCCTCTTACGAACTTTAGCTGGGGTTATTTTATACCCAACACCAATCCCCCTACTTTCAAGTTCGGGTTTCGAATGAAGGAAGTATAGAGAAATTTTCACAGCCGAAGTTGTCTCTCTTGATTTCCGTACTTGATTATTTCCAGATATCTTGGCATTTGATGCGCTAGTGCTGGAGTCTTTTCAAATCGAGGCGATCCGAAAAGATTTTTTTGAAATTTCTGCTGGAGCATCGCCTCCGGTACGATGCAATAATAATTCTGTCAGTCGTCAGCCGTCTGCCACGACAAGTGGGACACGTGGTGGTTGTAGGTCGGCCAAGGGAGATCTGCAATTATTATTGCGCTAGACTATGAGGTCTATTTAAACCCGTCCCCCTCTTTCAGGGTTTCACCTTGCCTGAGATTTTTCATCGGTCCCCTCTTCTTCCCCGAGAGCTTCGTCCTCCTCCAGCATCCCTCTCAGTTTTAGGCACCCTTCAGGTCAACCTCCATTGCCTTCGTTGTCCTCCTGCACCTCTCGGACCAGCCTAGGTTAGTTCTGGAACCCTTCTTTTTCTTGCTGTTCTTCCATTTTTTCTCCTCTACATTCCACCCGTCCAGTTTCTCCGTGAGCGCCTTGTTTCCTATTTTTTCTAATTTTTTCGAAATTTTCATTTGATTCAAAATGTCCTCCAACACTTCCTCCTCTAGCAGTTCTAGAAGTTCGTCTGTTCCAGCCTCCCAAAATCTTGGTACTGTAGATGAACCTGCACTTAGGATCGAACCTCGTCTGGTCTTTGTAATTTCAATTTAGCAAAACCTAGATCAGGATAATCCATCAGATGGATTTGATATTTTGAAATATAATGTAGACAACCTGATCAGAGTTGACCGTTGAACTTTGAGGTGTCCTATGATCATTTTGGTCAAGGGGATGAATTATATGAAAACTATATCTGCATGGGTTCAAAGGATGTTGTTCTACACATTCGACCTATCCGGTCGTCGAGTACCATTACTAGATGGTCACTTCGATTGGTACAGAAATTTATTTCTGTACTACCGACTTAGGTTCGGACCTATGAGGTCACACACATTAGAGTTCATGATCCGATCGGATGGTTGATTAATGATTAAGAATCGTTCTAGGGTTAAATGATCAATACGATTGACATTTAACCGAGTGCAAGTATTGCAGGAGGATCGATTAGCAATTTGATTGCTAATTGGCTTAATTTGATTCAGCCAATGGGTTGAGATTAAGTCTAATTAAATATAATTTAATTAGATGTGGTTTAGGCTTGATTGTATTCAAGTCCAATTGGTTTATTGGATAAGCCAAGTGCAAGAAAAAAACTAGTCCTAGTTCAATTAGGACTTGGGTCAACCTAATTTCTAATTTGATTAGAAAATTAAATCAGATTTAAATCTAATTTAATCTAATTAAATTAAGTTTTTAATTGGGTTAAGACCTATTTTAATTGGGTTGATCTAATTTTAGTTTGATTTGATTTGAGAAACTAAATTAAAACAAGTCATAAGATAGAATCTTAGTAAGACTAGGATTCCACCTTGCGCCACATAAGCCCCCCCATGCCCTCTCTCTTATTCCGTGCCAATCCCCTCTTGTTTTGTGTGACAAAAGCCCTCTCCTAGGTCTTTCCCACGTCCAAAAGGCTTCCTCTCTTCTTTCATCCATGGAAAGTGGTTGTGGATCAAATCAAAGTAGGAATAAGTTTAGATTTCAAATTCTATGAGATAGAGTTTTAGAAATCCAAAACTCTTTCCTTTTTGCATCGAATTTATCCAGATTTTTTTTAAAATTTTCATGGCTTTTAGGGCACATATTGTGCACCCTTTTCTGGCAGTCCATGCGTGAAAATAAGGAGGAGGTACCCAAGAGTTGGGTGCCCCTTATCTTGCCATGTTTGGATAAGCCTTGACTAGGTATTTGACCTAGACACGGACTCTATCATATCTCTCTCTATAAAATATGTTTCTTCATAAAATTTTTGGAGAAGATAGATATTTGAGAGACCTTTAGGGCATCCAAAAATCAAAGAGAAAGACCTTTGGGTCGTGGAGATATAATAGACACAAGATAGGGTGTCTAGAAGAGAGTAAAGAGAAGAAGAAGAGGATCTTCTTCTAGGGTTGTTAGTTTCATCTCTTCCCTTCCTCCATCTTGAGTTTTCTAAGAGTGTCTCAAATCTGAAACTCCTCCTCCTACTTTTCATCTTTGGAAGAGTCCAAATCAAGAAGAAGGAGGCACCTGATCAACCATCGAAGAAGAATCAGCACAGTACTAGCATACTGTGCTGATTTTCTGGAGCAGAACTTCTGATCGAGATTCGTGGGTTTGTGTGGACGACTCCTAGAGATCGGATGCATATGCGGTTTGCAACATCATTCTCAAGCTCGGATCAGTAAGGTTAGAATGTCTAACTTACAAGGTAATAGATCTAATCTATTGTTTAATACATACATTAGATGTAGTATAGAAACATGTTGATATGATCAACATGTAGTTCATGCTCTATATATTTTAATTTTTTATTTAATGTTATATTATAATCATGTAATAAAATCTTAGATCTAGGGATTCTCTGGTTTTAAAAAATAAATTTTGATTTATTTTAGTCTTCCGCTGCCTGATCTTGAAAAAGTTTCGAGATCTAATCCTGAAACCCTAGATCTAGTCCCTTCACTTGTACATACTGATATATGGACCCATGAGCATAAGTGCCAGAGGAAGGTACCACTATTTCATTACGTTCATAGATGACCTATCTAGGTATGGGTACGTCTACTTGATGAAACACAAGTTTGAATTATTTGAAATATTCAAACGGTTCCATAATGAAGTAGAGAAATAAACTGAAAAAAGTATTAAAACTCCTCGGTCTGATTGAGGGGGTGAATACCTTTTCAATAAATTTTTGATATATCTAAGAGAGAATGGAATTCTCTCACAATGAACTTTTAAGGACACCATAGTATAATAGCATCTCAGAAAGGAGGAATCGAATCTTATTGGACATGGTTCAGTCCATGATGGGGTTTGCAAGTCTGTCGATCTCTTTTTGGGGATATACACTTGAGACAGTCCGTCTTATGCTCAATAATGTTCTAAGCAAGTTAGTTAGTAAAACACCATATGAGATATGGTTGGAGCGTAGGCCAAACCTCACTTACTTTAAGGTCTAGGGGTATCTGGCTTATGTTAAACGATTACAAACCGACAAGCTCGGACCTAGGTCCGATAAGTGTAATTTCATAGAATATCCTAAGAAAGTAAGGGAATATTACTTTTATCTCCTTATTGAACAAAAGATATTTATCAGCAGTAAAGCACATTTTTTGAAAAAAAATTTCCTTAGTGAAGGAATAAGTACATCTAAAATCGAGCTTGACAAAGTTCGACAGGTAGAAGAACTAACACTGGTGACTAAATCTGAACTGGATTTGATAAGATCAAATCTGAAGCTCGATATACAAATATCCTTAAGGCAATCTGATAGAGTACCGTATTAGCCAGATAGATACTTAAGTTTCTTGGTCTGGAATGGATATCCTATTGAGCTCGATGAGAATAATGAGGATCCAATCACCTGCATGGATGCGATGCAGAGGTTCGACTCTGAGAAATGGCTTGAAGCCATCAAATTCAAAATGGAGTCCATGAAGGTCAATAATGTATGGACATTAGTTGACCCACCTGAAGGGGTTAAACTCATAGGGTGTAAGTGGATCTTCAAAAAGAAGAGGGGCACAGATAAAAAGGTAGAGAAATATAAAGTCCATTTGGTTGCTAAGGGTTATCGTTAGTGTCATGGTATTGACTATGACGAGATATTTTCTCTTGTGACAATACTCAAATCTTTTCGGATCATGTTTGCAATAGCAGCATACCTGGATTATAAAGTCTGGTAAATGGATGTGAAAATAGCTTTCCTAAATAGAGAGCTGAATGAAGAGGTATATATGATACAACCTGAAGAATTCACATCCATAGACGAGTCCAAGGTGTGCAAGCTTTAGATATCCATTTATGAATTGAAGTAAGCATCTTAGAGTTGGAACATACACTTTCATAAGGTGATCAGAATGTATGGCTTCATTAGGAATGGAGAGGAACATTGCATATATAAGTAGACTAATGGTTTAGTAATTATATTTCTTGTTTTGTATGGAGATGACATTCTCTTAATCAAAAATGATGTCCTTGCATTATAGGGAATAAAAGTGTGGCTATCATCATAATTCTTCAAGAAAAATCTGGGAGAAGCAGCCTACATCCTAAGGATGAAGATCTATAGGGATAGATCTAAGAGGCTGCTCGGACTCTCCTAATCTACAAACATAGATACCATGCTAAAATGGTTCAGCATAGAAAATTTCAAGAAAGGCTATCTTCCGATAGGCCATAAAATTTTTCTCTCGAAGAAGGATTGTTTGACAACCCCTCAAGAGAGAGAGCGTACGAGTAGAGTTCCATATGTCCTAGCAATGGATTCAACAATATACGCCATGACATGTACAAGACTAGACGTGGCATACTCACTAGGGATAGTGAGTACATACCAGTCTGATCCAGCAAAAAATCACTGGAAGGTTGTAAAGATCATTCTTAAGTATTTAAGAAATATTAAGGACCAATGGCTTGTATATGGTGAAACTGATTTGAAACTAATGGAATTCACCGACTCCAACTTTCAGTCAGACCATGATAATAGCAAGAGTGTGTCAGCTTATATTTTTATCCTGAATGGTGGAGCAATCTGTAGAAAAAGTTTCAAGCAGCACACCATGGCCAACTCTATTTGTGAGGCAGAGTATATCGTGGCATTCGATGCTACGAAGAAAGCTGTATGGTTGCAAAAATTCATCGTCGAGCTCAGAGTGGCACCCTTCGTCAATGGCCCAGTCTTGTTATACAGCGACAGTAATGGAGGCATTGCTCAAGTCAAGGTGCCAACCCTCATCAATGCACCAAACATATTCTGTGATCCTACTACTTTATCTAAGAGATCATGGATCGAGATGACATCGACCTACAGAAGATCGATGGAAAAGAGAACCTAGCCGACCCATCAACTAAAGCTCTCAGAATCGAGGAGTTCGATAATCACAAGTCGAAGATGGGTATACAATACTGTATCGATTGACTTTAGTCTAAGTGTGAGTTGTTGAGAAATATGTCCCAAAGCCAATCGTCAGTCTATTGACGATTGTGCTCATAATTGTAATTGTATATAAATTTTTATTAATAAAAGTTATTTGACTTTTTGATCATAATTTTATCCATCTTATTTGAATTTCTGTGATTATGATGAAGTCCTTAGAACTATAATTAATCAACAAAGGAGGATTTATTATTTAGTCTTTGTAAATATTCGCGATCAAATGATATACTATTAATAGGACGATAGCAATATCAAGTATAGGTCATTGTGTGCCATATGAATTAGTTGTCTTCTTAATCAAGGAGTATGAAGATAGTGGTACGATATGTAGATGAAATATAGGAGTACATTCACATCGAACGTGATGATTTGTCAAGCACTCTACTGTCAAGAGTAGCTCGTGAAGGATATGGGTACAAGTATCTCTTAGATCTAAGATCACCATGGTGACTTGTAAGCAACTTACTATACTTTAGTATCGGACCATCTGAGTTTCTAATTCAATGATGGAAGGTTACTGGATGCAGTCAAATACTTATCAAGTCGGTGTGTGAGTCAAGATGGAATTGAACCTTCTGAATTAGTAGGAGATATGCATCAGTGTATTTCAATTTAGTAAAATCTTGATCAGGATAATCCATGTGATTGATTTGAAAGGTTGAAATATAATGTGGTCGACTATGTTAGGGTTGACAGTCAAATCCTAGATCACTATGAGTATTAGGGTCAAAGGAATGAATTATACGGTAACCATATACCAGTGGATTCTAGAACGTTGCTTTGTAATCTTTCGACCTATCCAGACGTCGGGTCCCATTGCTAGATGGTTACGTCAATTAGTATAGAAAATTATTCCTATGCTACTGACTTAAGTTCGAACCTATGAGGTCACAAACAATAGAAGATTCGATCAGATCTGATGGCTAAAGAGTCCAATTGGAATGTGACTCTGGTGAGGAGTTTCATTGGGATTGGGACTCTGGAGGAGAGTCCCACTGGACTGGGACTCTACTATTAATGAAGAATTAATTAGTAATTAGATTACTAATTGACTCAATTTGAAAAAGCTTTGGATCAAGTTTAATTGAATTGGATTTAGTTTGACTTAGATTGGGTTTGATTTGATCAAGCCTGATTGCAAGGGAAATTTGATCCTGATCGGATCCGGACTTGGACTTAGCTAGTTCCTAATTGAGTTAGAAATTTATTGAGATAATTGGACTCCTAACTAGATTGGGTTCATTTCTAACATTGAGTTCAAACCAGATTTGATTTGTATTAGAATTAATTTGAAAATGAAGAGTCCAAGCTAGCAAAGACTCTATCTCTTTATCCTTGCGCCACCCCTGGACCCATGCCTTGATCTTAATTCCCAATTGGATCTGGCTTGAGATTCTTGGCATGATAAGAGTGGGCTGAGTAAGGATGGGCGGCATTGCATGGTGAGTTATGTTCTTATCTTCTACCTAATTCGAATGCGATCTGAATTAAAGATAAGGAAATAAGAAGGAAAGAGATTTTTCAAACAAGGATAAAAGGGATATGCCAATTAATTTTTTCCTTAATTTTTTTGTAGAGTTTTTGGATGTGTGAGACTCCTGATCTCCTTCTCCATACCAACTCTCATTTATGGAATTTTTTTGGATCCCAAAATGGTTTTGGCATGGAGATATGGGTGCCCTTCCTCTTGACCTAAACCCTAGAGTCCATCTATTTAAAGGGGTCCTCCAATAGTGGATGCCCCATCTTGGTTCCTCTTGCTGATTTTATTTTTTCTCCAGAGCTCTTTCTCCTTTCCTCCTCCTCCAAATCTTCTCTTCATTAAGAGTGTCCAAGGCTTTTGAAGAAGAAGAGAGAAATCAGCCTCAAAGATCCTTGCAAGCTAGCACTTTCAGGGAGCCTGATCTGTGTCAGTCTTCGTGTAGACTTTTTGTAGAGGTTGGATGACTTTGTGTGGCTACGAGCAACCAGAAGGAGTACGTATCCAAGCATTGGACTAGTAGAAATTAAGAGTTTTCAGTTTGGTAAAAGTTTCTAAACTTGCGATGCAGACTTTTATTTTCAAATCTAAAGTATATATTAGATTATATTATAGGTCTTGGCATGGTAGTGTAGATTAGATTTTATGCATATAAATTAGGTTAAATTGTTTAATCTAATACTTCTGTTGCATAAATTTTTTGAAATTACATGCATAGTACTGCCTATGTTTTCTTCAATAATATCATTCATATTAATATGCCAACAATAATAATCATATAAGGATACATAAATGACTTAACATATTACAAGTCTAGTCAATAATGAGAACAAACCCTAATCGAATTAAGCATGCATTACACCCTTAATCAAAAAGTCGATTTAAACATCAAGCAACCATGAATCAATAAATTTCAAATTATCATAGATTCAAAATTTTAATAACTAAAATTTAAATATATGGTTCAAATAAAGTCAAAAATAATTTTAAATTTTAAGATCGATGCTAGAAATTGATATAATATTTTTGGCAAAATATAAACTAGAACAATTCTATATTACAACTTTTGCACTTGTTTGATCGAATTTAACAAATTTGGCTCTGATACCACTATTGAGTTTTGATCACACAGCAGAATGTGAATTTTAAAAATTTTTAAAATATACATATCGAAAGTTTTAGTAATTAAAACTATCGAATCAAAATTCAAATCCTAGAATCACCTTGTAGATATCGAACAAAACAAAAATCAAACATGCAAAGAGATAGAAATTTATACTTTCTCCAATAAGTAGTATGGTAAGAAGGTAATCTCCATGAGACTCTAAAGTAGAAGTCCTTCAACGATGATCCACACGGTACTTGGTCAAGGTCCTTCCCAATCGATACACTGCTACAGTCTTTTTTTTATAAGAATACTATCAGCTTCGAACTCGAACAACGATCACACCAATACTCAGTTGCCTTCGATTTTGCCACTAAGATCACGTCAAGAGAATTCTCTCTAAAAATCTTACAATCTAGGATTTAATTTTGTGCTTCAATACATGAAAAAATCAAATCCTAGGATAAGCTAGCAACACTTGCTATTTTTCTCACCACCCTTTTTACTATTTTCCTCTCAATTTTTTTCTTATCTATTTTTTAAATTTTTTTCAGATTTTTTCACTCTTATCACATGCCAAAGTCCTCTAATTTTTAATCAAAATCTAGCACCCAACCCATATGCGATGCCCCATATAAATAGATTAGGAAGGGACGTGAAAAACCCCAAGGGGTGCCAACTCTTGGCGCTCCACATCTTCACGTGGAGAATTAATTCTCCACATCTTCACATGAAGAATTAATTCTCCATAGCTTTAAGTGGCACAGAGCTCCTTCACATAGAAGGGCTCCTCTTCTGCATCCCATAAATCCTTCATAAAAAATTTGCATGTGATAATTAAGAAACTGGAGGAAAACAAGGAGATGGATAAGAGTCTTCATAAAGAAGGACTCTTCCACTTCTCAATGCTAAAAAAGGTGGGCGGCAATTAATTTTGGGTGTGGAACCTAGATGGTGTGGAGGTCTCCTTCCATACTTGAAACACTTCCAAGCTGGATAAGAGTCCAATTAAAATAGACCCAATCCAAGTTAAAGGCAACAGGTTCAATTTAGTTCAAACACTTTGAACTTAATCTAATTAGAAATTTGGATTAACACAATGTGCTAGCATATCAAATTAACCCCTAAAATTTATATTAAATCCTAATTAAATCAGATCAAGATCAAATTTCCAAATGTATGATCTATTGAGTTCTAAATCTAGCCAGCAATGGACACAAATTCTTGACCTAACCCTAATCCAATCAGATTAGGTCAACTCAAGAGTTCCAATAGACCAGGACTCTTCCTAATTAATTCTTGAATTAAACTCTTTTAATTCTGATGAGTCCACAAGTCAAGATTGACATCTAACAATGTATCATGACTATTTGAAGAAATAAAATTTTAGTAGAAATTATCAAAATACCCTTCGGTGGCAAGTTACTGTGTAATTCAATCCTTTAGTCATACAATATCCCAGATAAGCTGTGGGCATAGAATCATGTCAAACTTAATTATTTACCTAAATATATCTCGATCAGAAGGTGATGATTCAGTTGATGATATATTAGAAACTCTTTTCTAATTATCATCCTGTTTTGGCCAAAGACTTCCAAAATTAACCTATGAGATTACATGGGATGTTTGCTCTCTTTATTAGGAGTGACTGATCCCTTATTGATCACTCACAACCTCTATGCACCCTCTTCCACATCCAGAACAGCCCATACAAAGATCAAAGAACCAAGTTAGAAAGTGAATCAAAACACAGATCTATGTATACAAGGTATCGTGATGATCTCAGGTCAAAAGATCACTTACACAACTCTCACTAGAGAACAATCAGCTGACATATAAATAAGACTCCATCTGATATTCTCTTATAGGTCTATTTAGTAAACTCATTCTCTAATGAGCACCCACATCTTTGTATTAGTGTTACCATACAAGTGGTTGTAAGATCAACCACCCTTATCACTAAGCATACATAGGACATGCCAGTCTTATCGATATCATTAATCACCGACTCAATGAACCAATGACTGAAAATATTTTAGGTCATGGCTATTAAGGATTTAGGTCTCACTGGTGTGATCTCATTACGGTCCTAAAACCATTACCCAGACCTATGGGATTCATTATAATCTTAAAAATAATAATAAGAAGCAGTATATAATAAATCAAGAAGCCTATTTTATTAAATAATAATGTCCATTATATGAGTTTGGAAGATAAATTATAAAAACATCCGATTGCATCTCATATGCGATTGGTTTATTGAGTATTATTCTTTCACATATCTCATATGGAGTTTTTGTGATCAATTTGCTCAGAACGTTGTTCAGAATATAACAAGCAGTCTCAAGAGTATAACCCCAAAATAGATCGACAGACACACAAACCCCTTCATGAACCAAACCATATCTAATAGAGTTTGATTTCTCCTCCCAGGAGGTGTCCATTGTGAGAAAATCTCATTCTTTTCTAGATATATCAAAAACTCATTTGAAAGGTATTCACCTCCTCAGTCAGATTGAAAAGTTCTAATACTCCTAGTTTATTTTTCTACTTCATTATAGAATCATTTGAATATTTCAAATGATTCGGACTTGTGCTTCATAAGGTAGACGTATCCATACCTCAATAGGTCATCATAAATGTAATGAAGTAGTAATACCCTTCTTTGGCTCCTATGTTCATAGGTCCATATACATTACTATGTACTAGATCTAGAACATCACTGGCTCATTTACCTCTTCAATAAAAGATGACTTTGTTATCTTTTCAAGAGCACATGACTTACATGTCGGCAATGATTCATAATCATTGATTTCAAGAAAACTCTCCTTGATTTACCTATCTATCATATTCCTATTTATATGATTGAGCCTACAATACCAAAAGTAAGTATCTATATCATTATCTATTCTAAGCTATTTGTTCGATGTGTACATTATACTAATAGGCTATGATGTCATGTTTTAATTATCCACGTATAATTGTGACACCATTCATTATGATATCACAAAAATTTTCTTTTATTGAAAATTTTATAACCATCCTTGGCCAAAAAGCCTATGGAAACAATATTCATAAGAAAAGATGGACAATAATGACAATCATCTAAAATAATAATATTTAAATTGAGAACAAGCTAAACTTTTTCTATAGCTAGAACTAGAACAGCTTTTCCATCTCCAATATTTAGGAATCGTTTGCTATTCTCAAATTTTCTACTAATATGAAGTCCCTGCAATGATTTACAAATATGAATCTAACTTTTAGTATCCAATATTCAGGTAGTAGTATCATAGATAAAGAAATTACAAGATGTTATCATATAATTACTTTGTTTAGCAACCTTTTACTATTTCTCTTTCTAGGCCTATTCGAATCAAGAGAAACTAGACACAGAGGACAATCCCTCTTTCAGTCCCCAACTTCTTGCAAAAGAAACATTCTGCCTGACTCGGGTCTACCTTAGACTAGCTTGTTCGATTGGGTTTAGCCCTAGCATGATACTATTGCACCATACTTATCTATCCTCTCTTAAAGAACTGATGCCCTGTTGAGGACAAATCTTTAAGTATGCCAAAAGACTTGTTCAACATTTGAAGCATCTCTTTCGACTGAGCATCGATAAATTTACAACTAAATTCGTTATCATAATAGCTCTCATTATGCAACATAGTAATTGAATCATTTCTGATAAGTGTCTCAAACCATCGCATCTATATTTGGGATACTTAAGGTGCAAGATCCATAATCACATATAGATGTTGGATTTTCTATAGGTCCTAGTACATGTGGATTTCAAAAGTTTTCTAAATCCAAAATGTAATAGAAAAATTAGGTTAAAATACTTTTAATCAAGCATGTATTTATCATATAAAAGTATCTATGGATTTAGTTCATATGCTGAAATTAACAGAAATTGATTTTAGGAAGAACAAACAAAAGCCTGTAATCAATTTACATAACTGAATCACTTTTCCTTTGCTTCAAACCTATAATTGGAGTTGAATCCAACTCAAATCTCTGGATCTGGATCTGGATCTGAATAGGTTCTGAATCAGTAGCACAAGCATCCTGTCGATCGACCTCAATTATTTTTTTGTAGATCATGTTTTCTTGAACCAAAGCCTAAATAGGCTTGAACCAAGCCTGGATTGGGATAAACCCTTTGTAAACCCCTTTGATCTTTCTTTTTTGGTTCTTAAAGAAAATAAGAACCTTTCTTGATCCCTCAACTAATAAAAAAGAACAACAACTAAAAAGTGGTTGTAATAAACTCTCAACAAACTTGAGAAGAAAGGGAACAATCAAGAACCAAAGCAAAGCAAGTGGTGCCAATCAAATTGACACCACTCCCTATGTGCCGCCCACCCTCTTATTGGCTCCAATGGAGGATGCCAAGAGAGAGAAGGGGCATGGGCTAGAGAGAGGAAGAGAAGGGGAGGCATGGGCCCACTGAAGGGTGGCGGCAACAATGGGAGGAAAGAGCTTATGTGAGAACTAAGGACTAGGGTCCTTTATATAGAAAACTTAAGAATGTCCTAATCAAATTAGGATCCCTCATTCTAATCAGATTAAAATTTCTAACCATAATATAGTTAGACCAAATAAATAGGATGCCCCCTAAAACTCATCCAAGTCCACACCCAGTGCTAGGCATCCCATCATATGGGAGGGACCTAATTAAAAGTCTCAAATCAATCCACGTGGTTTCATAAATTCTCTTTAAAAGTTCTTAATGAATAAAATCAAGAAATTCTTTTTTGATTCAATCTAAGTCATAAATTAAACATCCAACCATTGGATTTTATTGAATCAAATTTAATTAGGTTCAAATCAAGTGTAGAAATTGATTAAAAACTTATCATATAATTAAACCAACTATAAGAGAAATTGGGTTCACACAAATGCTAGCAAAGTTAACATGAATCCAATACGATTTCTCTAAATCTATATTAATTGGTGCTTCATAAGTCTAATTATAATCAATCCAGATCTTCTCCCTTTATGTGTGACCCCATATATTCAATTTTATCTGGTAATGAGCATACCATGATTTTTATCATAGGTATCACTAAAACCCCTTTCAATGAGTTGAAACAGTTTCACTCTAAGTCGACAAGGATCATTAATTCAAAACGATCCTATTGAGCTCTCACAATCTACCAGTGATATCTAGCAATATGTAGTGATAACTCAGCAAAACTAAAATAAAATCTCTAAGTATAGTTAATGTATGATATAGTCCCTCTATTGTGAGTCCCGACAAGATGGCAGATCATGGATAAATTATCAAACCTCATCATCAATCGTATGATAGAAGCGATTAGCTCAAATCCAATAATGATTTCAAATGAAAACTCTTTTCCATAAATCACATATCTATAGCCATAGACTTGTGGACTCAGCTTTTCAAATCTCATAGGATTACTTCTCTCTATCAAGATCGATAGATCTCATCTAGATGCACATGTTACTCATACAGCTCAACCAACTGAAGCCAACATCCACTATAAAAACTCATGATCGAGTTAATATTTATTTGTAGTCAAACTATAGCAGTCTTACTGTGAGCAACTGTGACACTGCAGGTCAAAAGATCAGTCAACAACTACAGCATCGAGATAATCACTGACGATCGAATAAAAATCCATATGATTTCTTATATGATCACGCTCAGTACTAATTATTCTTTAACAACTATCCGTACTTTTTGTTCAATATCTCTACACCATAGATTAGAGACTCATCTACTCTGAAGGAAGTAAACTGTACGTCGGTCTATCTGAAAGGATCACTATCCCCATGACTATCCTATGATCGGGAGCAATTTAAGAATAAATCATATATGCCTCTAATTCTTAATATTTAAGAGTATATATCATAACATCATTTCTAAGGGCGATTCAAGGACACATAATACTTGAATAAAAAATAAGAACTTATCCTTTATTAATTAAATCAATAGTTTAAGTACAAATTTGTGTCATAGAATAAAATGTGTCAGCCAACAATTGGCTTTTAGGATATATATCTAACAATCTCTCACTTGGACTAAAGCTATTTGGCCATTAATCTAAGCCCCATCTTCTCAAGATGAGCTTCCATTTTAGATTGGCTTAACTGCTTAGTCAGTGGGTTTGTCATGTTATCCACAGAGTCTACTCGTTGCATCTCGACATATTGCTTCTCAAGACAGTTGCATACGATACGAAACCGCCATTCAATATGCTTTGATTTTTGATGAGATCGGAGCTCCTTAGCAAGTGTCATGGCTTTATTATTGTAGCAATATAGTGGTATAGCATCTGATGTCATTGCATCAAGTTTCGCAGCAAACATTTTGAACCAGAAGACTTCTTTTACAGTATCTGAAGTGACAACATACTTAGCTTCTGTGATCGAATCTGTGATGATGCTCTATTTGGAACACTTCCAGCTCACTACAACACCATTGCATACGAGTACATATGTCGATGTAGACTTTCTATCATCTGGATCTGATATGAAGTTCGAATCTATATAACCCTCAATCTGTAATTCAGGTGCTCGTCCAAAGATCAAGAATAAATTCTTAGTCGTTCATAAGTACTTAAAGATGTTCTTCACAGCTATCCAATGCTCCTTAGATTTGACTGATATCTGCTCGTGACACTCACAGCAAGGACAATATCAAATTAAGTACATAGCATGGCGTACATGAGGCTCCCAATCATCGAATCATAAGGGATCCTACTTATGCGCTCGATCTCCTTAAAAGTATTAGGACACATCGTCTTAGAGAGTCGAATACCATACCTAAGATATAGCAAACCCCTTTTGAAGTTTTTTATGCTAAACTGCTTCAGCACCTTTTCTATGTACAGCTTTTATGACAGGCCAATTATCCTATTAGATCTATCTCTATAGACCTTTATCTCAAGAATATAGGATGCTTTCTCTAGGTCTTTCATGGAGAATTTCTTAGACAACCAAGCCTTGATCGAAGTCAGTATGGGAATATCATTTTCAATAAGAAAAATAACATCGACGTACAGTATGAGGAAGACAAGCACAGTCTCACTGACCCTTTTGTAAACATAAAATTCTTCTTCGTTTCTTATAAAACTAAACGATTTGATTGCATCATTGAAATAAAAATTCTAGCTCTAAGAAGCCTACTTTAGTCCATAGATGGACTTTTATAGCTTGCACACTCAATGATCACTATCACTAGATGTGAAACTCAGAGGCTGTTCTATATAGATATCTTCCTCAAAATGTATATTCAGGAAAGCAATCTTCACATTTATCTGCTAGATTTTATAATTATAGTAAGCCACAACAGCAAACAATATGCGAATAGATTTAGCATGGCTACAGGCAAAAAAATGTCATGATAGTCAATGCCTTCACGCTGACTATAACCCTTCGCCACCCACCTTACCTTATATGTCTCTACCTTATCATCGACATCTATTTTTTTTTTGTAGATCTATTTACACTCAATGAGAATAATTTCTTTTAGTGGATCCACTAAGGACCATATTTGATTCGAGTGCATTGAGTCAATTTCTAACTTCATTGTATCTAACTATTTTTTGGAATCGATGTCAGACATCACCTCATCAAAAATACACAGATCATCACCATGATCCCCATCTCCCACAAAAAAAACTTTTTCTACATCTTCTTTCATCATACCCATATATCTTCCAGGAGGATAGGAGATTCTATCTGATCTATGAGATAGGGTAGAACATTAACTACTGGCTTATTATGAATAGGTTTCTAAGGATCTATAGCTCGTTGCTCTTCAGAGACTTTCTCATCGAGCTCAACTAACCTCCTACTACCACCATCCTGGATAAACTATTTTTCTAAAAATATGGTATTGTGACTCACAATCACATTGTGATAATATGAAAAGTAAAAGTAGTACCCCAAGGATTCCTTAGGATACCACATGAACAAACTAAATACCTCCTTACCTGAGCTGTTAAACATTCTCAAGACAGCTGAGAGCCACATAAAGAAAGCAAAAGCTCCACTTCTTCTTGTAGGTAAAACCTCTAAGAAGAAGTCAGGCTTTAAGGGTTCAAAGAAAGCACTGAACCTGAGGGCAGCAAGATGAAAAAGAAGGAGAAAAAAATCTCCAAATAGGGTACCTGCTTTCATTGTGGCAAGGTAGGACACTAGAAAAAGAATTGCAAGTTATATCTTGTAACGGTAAAGGCTAGTGCAAGTAACGTACCAAAAGGTATGTATGAGATATATACAATTTTGTCATTGAGTTCTTCCAATTCAGACTATTGGGTATTTGAATACCGCCTATAGTTTTCATATTTACAAGTCATTGCAAGAGCTGCAAAATATTACAGTACTGAAGAAGGGTAACTTCGAACTCTACGGTGCTAGAGAAGAGTCCATCCAAGCAAAGGCTGCAGGGACATATATATTAGAGTTACCTTATGGGAAGATCTTAGAGCTAGAAAACTGTTATTATATATCTAAGATCATTAGAAATATTATTTTTGTACTGTTGCTATTGCGACGAGATTATGAAATTAATGGAAAGAGCAATAGTTGCTCAATTTCTTTTTCTAATAAAATTCTTTGTCATAGTGTTATTAATAATGGTCTTCTGATTCTATCTAATGATAATATTTTTCATATTGATGAAAGCAAAAAGTAAAAGAGAGAAGAGATAAATAATATTTTACTTTGACATTGTCGACTTGGTCATATAAGTGAGACAAGAATTAACAAGTTATATAAAGAAGAGTTCTTTGATCCTTATGATTATGAATCATTAGGAACTTGTGAATCTTGTCTTATGAGAAAAATCACTAAAACTCCTTTAGTGGACATAGAGATAGAACAAGTGAGTTATTATGACTTATACATACTGATGTATATGATCCTATAACAACAGAAGCCAGAGGAGGATACTCTTATTTTATAACGTTCACTGATGATTTATCTAGGTTTGGATATATATATCTTATAAAATATAAATCTGAGGCCTTTAATAAATTGAAAGAGTATCAAAGTATGATCGAGAAACAAACTAAAAAAAATATTAAATTTTTTTGATCCAATCGAGAAGGAGAGTACTTATCCAATGAGTTTCTAGATCATCTTATAGAAAATAGAATTCTCTCAGAGTTGACCCCTCCTTATACACCACAGTTAAATGGTGTAGCAAAAAGAAAGAATCGCACTTTATTAGATATGATGTGGTCCATGATGTGCCTTATGGATTTGCCTATTTTTTTCTAGGGATATGCTCTAGAAACTGCTATCTTGTAGAGTTTCAGGGTGGGCATGCACAGTAGAAACATAATGGATTTCAAAATTTTAATAAAGAAATCTTAAATATTAAACCCTTAAACCAGCATCTCTTTGATGATTAACAATCATATATAACATAAATTCAAGATTAAATTTAAGTTATAGAAAAATACCTGCAGCGCTTAATCCAAATTTCGGCAGAACCTCCACCAGGCGCCCAAGTGTTCGCCCTCCAATGGTGATCCACACAGGGCTATGATCAGGACACCAACTCTTTGAGATATTTTCTCCTCCAAAATTCTCACTCTGAGAATTTTCTTAAACATCAAGACCTCAAGACCCTCTTCTTCTTCTTCTAGCCTTCCTATCCCTACCTTTCTTCTCTCTTCATTTTTCTTAATTTTTTTCCTAGACTCTTGTCCTAAAATCGAACTTGTCCTTTCTATTTTTGGACTTATCCTAACAAGAAAAGGAAGAGACTAATTGGACAATAGGGAGGAAATGTTAGAAAAAAAGGAGGAATTGGAAATCTGAATGAATCCAATCCCCCAGCGCACCCCCTTTAAATATTTAGCGATGGGTTGCCTTCGAGAATTTTTCACATCCCTTCCACATGCCATCTCGCATCCATCAAAAAATCTCATACCTCCTGATAAATTCTAATACCCATTTGAAAGTTTTTGACACATGAAAATCATCGAGAAAAAATTTAAGAGATGCTTCATGCAGAAGGACTCTTCGAAATGATTCTAACTAATGAATAATCAGGCCCAAGGATGGCTCGATCAACCCAACCATCATCAGATAGTATAACAGAGTCATCATATGATAAATGATAATTCCATCATTCAGAGAGAACATCAAACAAATGACGCCTACAATGTCAATCAGAAATAATGGATCCGTTACCATTCACCTTAATGAGAGGCTATGATCTAGCTATTTCCATAACTAGCTCATTTTATGGACCTAATAATTGAGAAGATTTAATTAATTTAAAGAAAAGAGAAGAAGAGATCAATCAGTAGATCACAATCCTCCCACTGACTTTATCAAGTCACTTAATCGGATTAAGGTCATGCTGATCGAACTGGCATCTAGATCAATCACACTGATCAACCTCAATGGCATGGGTCAACTTGAATCACTTAGCGATCTAATCAAAAGATAATTCACCAAATTGACCAGATAAGTGAGATCGATGGGAGGATCTGCTAAGCTTGCCTTAAACACCATCGAAATGGCCAGATAAGCCATTCCCAATAAAAAACCATTGGTCGAAATATCAAACTTACCTTAGACACCAGTTGATTAATTAGTTTTGATTTGACAAGCCTAATGATTCGAGTTCCACCACTAAGCTGTAGTCAAGATCTATTTGGTCTAATCAAAGACATGAACTTAATCATTTATAACTATTGTATTGGTTCTAGAGAAATCCTGATTTAATCTAATTCAATATTTGATTAGATTTAATCAATTTCTCTATATAGTCCATTAATTCTTTGATACTAATCTTAGGTCTAACCCAATTAGCCCCCATATTTTATGCGAATGATATTAGATCTTTAATTCATAATTCTAAATCTAATCAATTCTTCACTTAATTTTCAATTAAATTGAGCATCAACATGGGTTTAGGTTTAAGTTTGAAATAATTTTAATTTTTTATTTTATAAATAATTTACAACAAATATTATGGATAGATTTTCTATACTGAAATTGGGTCGACTTAATCAATATTGAACCGGCTACACAAGAGGACTGGATCAACTCAATTCAAAACTGGATCAGCTCAGTAATCGTGCAAGCATGTTTCAAATCTGAAAAAGCTTGCATAATTCTAAAATAAAATCAATCATAAATATCTTTTAGATTACCTCTAAAACTTTTTATGAATCGAGATTTTATTTTTTAATAATTAAAATAATTTTAATTATATGGATTAGATGTTTAATTTTTCATATAACTTTGTATCACATACAACAAAATTAGGGTTTCGAGATCTAGAATTTTACAGAAAAATAAATTCTTCCTTTCGTGTTCTTCTTTATGGGATCTAATCATATGGCATCCCTACATGCCATAAGAGCATCCCATCGAATAGGAAGAGAGGGCCTTTAAACCCTTCTTGCTCCTATAACCGAATGGCTTGGCGATCGACCTAATTCAAGTACTTGCTAATCGGACCATCTAATCTAATCACATATCATATATGCTTGAATTTATATCTAATCTAAATTATATCAGATCTGATCATAACTTTAGATCACATTTAAATCAGATCATAAATATCATATGCAACATAAAAAATCAGATTTTATCAAAGATCAGCACAAACTAGGATAACCTTTTCACGCTAAAGGATAAACCTTATAGTAGGACAACTTTATATCAGTTTGTGCAATCCACCATTAATTAAATTCAGATCTAAGATATCACATATCAGATCTAAATAAAATTAAAATTAAAATTTAATATACATATATAACATATCATAACGAACCTAGGCTTTAATACCACTATTGAAAAATATAGGCAATTTCATGTATATATTTTGAAATTTTTTTGAATAAATTATAGTGGAAGATAATTAGATTTAATCTAACATGCAATATGATCTAAACATCAAATTAACATACTCTAAGATCTATGGCATGATATGTTGCATATAAAATCTTAAAAATATTGAAAATAAAATCTGCATGCATGGATGTAAGTGATAGATCATATCTACACCTATCTGAGTTCAGAACTTGATACCTAAGTACAGGTCGATGATCGCCGCTATTGAGAGATATGGTAGAAATGATCTTTGCTAGTTGCTCATAGCCACACATGCATTCGGTCTCTATGAAAAGTTCACTCGAAGCCTCGATCTGATTGGTCTTCTCAGGAATGCTAGTTCGTACGAAGACCTTCTTCTTAGCTGATCTGGATCTTTTTTTCAAATCTCTGAAACTTTTTCAGAGGTTGAGATGGACTTTTAGAGGAGATGAAGAGGTGAAAGAAAGATGAAGAAGAAAATGATTTTTCTCTAATTTATTCTTTCTTCCCAAATCCTTAGGACCAAAAATCTAGAATTCAGATTTTTGCGCACACCCAAAGAGAAAGAGAAAGGACTCTCCTTCTCTTTTCACGTCATGAACTCATGTCCAAGAACTTCTCACCATGAAAGTCCTTTTCTCTATCCTCGTGCACACACAAAAGAGAAGAACAAACCCCTTTTTATTGGTATGTAATAAGTTAGGTGAAGAGTCTAAGAGATCTTGGACTCTTCCAAGAGATGTCGCATCCTCTCCCAATTCCATGCCAAAACATGCCCAAAAAAATATAGGACACCTCTTCCTATATTTTTCCATGGTAAATCATTTCTCCAACTAATTTTTCATGAAAAATCTCCTCAAAATGTCACGCACATAAGGAGAAAAAAATAAGTTGGCAACAAGGTCTTAGAGATAATGTCAAACATTATCTATATGGTATCCTATTTCAAATCAAATTTGAACATACCATTTAAAACCTGATCCTATCCAAATTTAGATATGAGATAGAGAAGAGAAAGATGGGGTCAAAGTGGGAGGCGCATGGGGAGGAAGAGTCCAATCCTATATGGACTCTAGATTTCTTTATTTGAATCTAAACCAAATCACATCTGGTTTAGCCCAAATAAAATAGATGAAATCTAATCTAATTAGGTTCATAAATTTTTAATCAAATTCTAATTAAATTAGAAATTGATTGAACCAAAGTCCTGATCAAATCAGGGATAATTCTTCCTTAGCAATTAGGTCATCTCATGACCTAATCGGATCAAATCTAATTGAATCTAATTCAATTAGATTTTATTTAATCATCTTTGCTCAATCAAATTGAGCTAATCAGTAATCTAATTACTAATTAATCCTCTATTAATTTACTAATACTTAGTGAATAAATTTATTATAACTTTTGTATAAGGTTAATCATTAATCGAATTAACGATTAAGCTCTTAAACGATTCTCAATCATTGATCAACCACATGATCAGTCAGAAACTTCTTTTGAGTGTGATCCCATAGATTCGAATCTAAATCAATAGCACAGGAATAAATTTTTAAACTAATCGATATAACCATCTAGCAATAGTGACCCAACATCCAGATAGGTCGAATGATGACCTATAGACGTATGGTTATCATATAATTTATCCCTTTGACCCTAATGCTTAAGGACGACCTAGGATTTAACTATCAATCCTAGATAAGTCATCTACAGTATATTTTAATTTTTCAAATTCATCACATGGATTATCCGAATTCAGATTTTGCTAAATTGAAATATATTGATACATTAACTTCTACTAATTCGAAGGGATCAATCCCGTCTTGACTCATGCACCAACTTCACAAGTACTTGACTGCACCTAGAAAACTTCTATCACTGAATTAGAAATTTAGTTAGTTCGGCACCAAAGTACAATGAGTTGCTTACAAGTCACCGTGGTAATCTCAGGTTGGAGGAACACTTATATCCATACCCTTCGCGAGCTATCATTGACAACAGAGTTCTTTGCATTTGATCATGTTCAGTGATGATGTACTCCTACATCTCACCTGCATGCTATACCAGTATCTCTATACCATTTGGTTATAAGGATAACCAATGCATATGACACACAATGACCTACACTTGATATTGTTGTCATTTTAGTAATAGCATATTGTTTGGTCACAAATCAATTTAAGGACTATGTGATAAATCCTCTTTTATCGATCAAAGTAGTCCTAAGAACTTCATCCCAACATATAAGTTCATTAGAAGATGTAACTTTATGATGAAAAAGATCAAATAATTTTTATTATTTATCAATTCATATATATTTATTATTAGCACATCGTCAAACGATTGATTTTAGGACATAATTTTCAATAGAACAGACATAATCTAGTAAACCCATAGAATCGGATTTGATGATGTCAAATTCGAAATCTATTGTAGAGGCACTGTTAAGAAGATCTGATAAAGTATCACATCAACTGAACAGATACTACAGTTTCTTGATTTGAGATGGGGATCCTGTTGAACTCAATAAAAATAATGACAACCCGATCACCTATATAGATGCAATGCAGAGGTCCGACTCTGATAAATGGCTTGAAACCATAAAATCTAAAATAGAGTTCATGAAAGTCAATGATGTATGGACATTAGTTGACCCACCTGAAGGGGTTAAACCCATAGGGTGTAAATGGGTCTTCAAAAGGAAGAGAGTGCAGATGGAAAGGTAGAAACCTATAAAGCCTGTTTGGTTGCCAAAGATTATTGTCAGCATTATGGTATTGATTATGATGAGATATTTTCTCCTATGGCAATACTCAAATTCATTCAGATTATGCTTGCAATAGCAGCAGACATAGACTATAAAATCTGACAAATGGATGTGAAAATATCTTTTCTAAATAAAGAGTTGGAAGAAGAGGTGTATATGATATAGACTGAAGGTTTCACATCCACAAATGAGTCCAAAGTATGTAAGCTTCAGAGATCAATCTATGGACTGAAGCAGGCATCTAGGAGTTGGAACATGTGTTTTGATAAAATTATCAGAACGTATGACTTCGTTAGGAATGGAGAAGAACCTTGCATTTACAAATGGGTAAATAACTCTGTGGTTGTATTTCTTGTTCTGTATGTGGATGATATTTTTTAAATCGGGAATGACATCTTTGAATTACAAGAAATAAAAGTCTGGTTATCATCTCAATTCTCTATGAAGGACTTGGGAGAAGCATCCTACATCCTTGAGATAAAGATCTATAGAGATAAATCAAAAAGGTTGCTTAGATTGTCCCAGTCTACGTACATAAACACCATACTGAAATAGTTCAGCATGAAGAATTTCAAGAAAGGCTATCTCCCGATAGGCCATAAAATTTTTCTCTCGAAGAAGAATTATCTGACAACTTCTCAAGAGAGAGAGCATATAAGTAAAATTTCATATACTTCGGCAGTGGATTCTATAATGTACGTCATGATATGTATAAGATCAGATGTGGCATACTCACTAGGAGTAGTGAGTAGACACCAGTCTAATCTAAAAGAGAACCACTAGAAGGTTGAAAAGACCATCCTTAAGTATTTGAGAAATACTAAGGATCTATGTCTTGTTTATGGTGAAACTGACTTGAAACTAGTGAGGTTCACCGACTCCAGCTTTCAATCAAACCATGACGATAGCAAAAGTGTGTCGGAATATATTTTTATCCTGAACAATGGAGCAATCACTAAAAAAATTTTAAGCAGCAAACCATGGCTGACTCTATTTGCGAGGTAGAGTATATCAAAGCATCGAAAGAAGTTGTGGCTGCGAAAGTTTATTGGTGAGCTCAAAGTGGCACCCTCCGTCGATGGCCCTATCCTTTTATACTGCGACAGCATTGGAGCCATTGCTCAAGCCAAGGAGCCAAAGTCCCATCAATGCCCAAGCATATTCTGCACCGTTACCACCTTATCCAAGAGATAATAGATCGAGGTGACGTCAACCTTCTATAGATCAATGAAAAGGAGAATTTGGCCGACCCTTTTACTAAAGCTCTCAGAATCAAAGAGTTCGATGATCATAAGTTGAAGATAGGTATACGATACTATATCGACTGGCTTTTGTCTAAGTGAAAGTTATTAGAAATTATATTCCAAAGCCAATCGTCAGCCTGTTGATTATTGTGCTCATATTTATAAATTGCATATGAATTTTTATTAATAAAAATTATTTGATCTTTTCATCATATTTTGTCCATCTTCTTTGAACTCCTATATTGTGATGAAGTCCTCAAGACATATTTAATCAACAAAAAAGATTTATCATTTAATCCTTAAAACGTGTTCGGGACTAAATGATATACTATTAAAAGGATGATAGCAATATCAAGTATAGGTCGTTGTATGCCATATGGATTGGTTGTCCTCTTAACCAAAGAGTGTGGAGATACTGGTATGGCATGCAAGTGGATGTAGGAGTTTATTTGTACCGAATGTGATTATTTGCCGAGCACTCTGATGTCAAGAGTAGTTCGTGAAGGGTATGAGTATAAGTATCCCTCCAACTTGAGATCACCAAGGTGACTTGTAAGTAACTCACCATACTTTAGTGCCAGACCAAGGTGACTTCATTACAATACAGGCATTCATATAAAAGATGTACAAAACTTTATAATAAAAAAATGATATATTTTTTATTATTGAAAATTTATATATAATTATTAAATGAGCACAACGATCAATACACTGATGATTGACTTTGAAACATAATTCCTAACAACTCCTACTAGGACTAAAGCCAGTCAGTATAGTATCGTATACCCATCTTCAATTTGTGATCATTGAACTCCTTGACACTGAGGACTTTTAGTGAATGGATTGGCCAGATTCTCTTTTTCATCGATCTTCTGAAGCTCGACGTCATCTTGATTCATGATCTTCCAGATCAGGTGGTAGCAACGCAGTATGTGCTTGGTATGCTAATGGGACTTCGATTTTTTCACTTGAGCAATGGCTCTAGTGCTATCGTAGTAAAGTAGGACCGAATCATTGATGAAGAGTGCCACTTCGAGCTCATCGATGAACCTCTGCAACCATATAGCTTCTTTCGCAGCATCGGATGCCGTGACATACTCCACCTCACAAACTAAGTCAGTCACGGTATATTGCTTGAAATTTTTTCATAAGACTGCTCCATTGTTCAGGGTAAACATGAATCCCCACACATTCTTGTTATCATCATGATCTAACTGAAAGTTGAAGTCGTATACCTCTTATTTCAAGTCAAATTTTTCATAAACGAGCCACCGGTCTTTAGTATTTCTCAAATACTTTATGATGGCTTTCACAATCTTCTGGTGGTTATCTTTCGGATCAGACTGATACCTGCTCACTACTCTTAGTGAGTAGGTAACATCCGATCTCATACATGCCATGGCATACATGATGGATTTCACTACCGAAGCATATGGAATTCTACTCATACACTCTCTTTCTTAAGGGATTATCGAACAATTCCTCTTCGAAAGAGAAATTTCATGGCCTATCGGAAGATAGTCTTTTTTTAAATTCTCCATGCTGAATCACTTCAGTACTGTATCGATGTATATGGAGTGGGATAATCCAAGTAACCTCTTTAATCTATCTTTATAGATCTTCATCCCAAGGATGTAAGATACTTCTCTCAAGTCTTCATGAAGAACTGAAATGATAACCAAACCTTTATTCCCTGTAATGTAGGGACATCATTCCTGATTAAGAGAATGTCATCCACATACAAAATAAGAAATACAACTATAGAACTACTTACCCACTTGTAGATGCAGGATTCTTTTCCATTTCTAATGAAGTCATACATTGTGATCATCTTATAAAAATGTATGTTTTAACTCCTGGATGCCTGCTTCAATCCATAAATAGATCTCTGAAGCTTGCACACCTTAGACTCATCTGTGGATGTAAAACCTTCAAGTTGTATAATATACACCTCTTCTTTCAGCTCTCCATTTATGAAAGTAGTTTTTACATTCATTTGCCAGATTTCACAATCCAGATGTGCCGCTATCACAAGTATAATCCGAATAGATTTGAGCATTACTATAGAAAAAATATCTCGTCATAATCAATACCATAACATTGATGATATCCCTTGGCAACCAGATGGGCATTATAGGTCTCCACCTTCTCGTTTGTGCCCCTCTTTCTCTTAAAGATCCACTTACACCCTATGGATTTTATCCCTTCAGATGGGTCAATCAATGTCCATACATTATTGATCTTCATAGATTCCATTTCGAATTTCATGGCTTCATGCCACTTATTGGAGTCGGATCTCTGCATTGCATCCATATAGATGATTGGATCCTCATTGTTCTCATCAAGTTTAATAAGATCACCATTCTGGATCAAGAAACCATAGTATCTGTCCAACTGATGCGGTACTCTATCGGATCTCCTTAATGGTGCATCTACAATGGACTCAAGATTTGATCCAATCAAATCTTATTCTGTAGGTTTACTAGATTGTGTCAGTTCATCTACCTATCGAACTTCATCAAGTACAACCTTAGAGGCATTAGTTCCTTCATCAAGAAACTTCTTTTCTAAAAAGATTGTCTTAAGGCTGACGAACATTTTTTATTCATCAGCAAGATAGAAATAATACCCCTTAGTTTTTTTCGAGTATCCTATAAAAATATACTTGTCAGATCTAGATCCGAGCTTATCTATTATTAAATACTTGACATAAGCTGGACATCTCCAGACCCTAAGGTGTAAGAGAACCAGCTTACACCCTATCCATATCTCATATGATATTTTGGTCACAGACTTACTTGAATCCTATTAAGTACATAGCAAGCCGACTCGAGTGCATATCCCCAAAAAGAGATCGGTAGACAAGCAAAGCCCATTATGGACCAAATCATATCCAATAGGGTTCGATTCCTCCTCTCAAATACACCATTATGCTGTGGCATCCTAGGAGGGATTCATTGCGAGAGAATCCCATTCTCTACCAAATATGTCAGAAATTCACTGGAGAGGTATTCACTCCCTCAATCAGACCAAAGAGTTTTAATATTTTTTTCAATTTATTTTTCTACCTCATTACGAAATCGTTTCATCATTTCAAATGATTTTGATTTGTGTTTCATCAAGTTGACATACCCATACTTAGATAAGTCATCTGTGAATATAATAAAATAGTGATATCCACCTCTGATACTTGTGCTCATGGATCTGCATACATCAGTATGTATTAGACCTAGAACATCACTAGTTCATTCATCTTTTTTAGTAAAAGTTGACTTAGTCATCTTCCCAAGAAGATAAAACTCATAGGTAGGCAATGATTCGCAATCATTGATTTTAAAGATTCTCTTTTGGGTCAATCTATTCATCCTATTCTTATTAATATGAACTAGCCTACAATGCCAAGGTAGGCATCCATGACATCATCTATCCTAGGATGTTTATTCGACGTGTACATTACACTAGGCCATGATACAATATAAATGCCATTATCTATTTATCACAGTAACACCATTCAAAATGATATTACAAGAACTTTTCTTTATTAAATCTCATAATTTTTTTTGGTCAAAAGGCCTACAGAAATTATAGGCAATAAAAATGAACGACAAAAGTGACAATCACTAAGAACAACAACATGAGAATTAAATATGTTGGGTATAAAATACCCCCAGCCGAAGTTTGTAAAAGCCGACCCTTCCAGGGCTTTTCCGGCTTCCGACCTTGTGTGGCGTCTTTCTGAACTCTCTCGACCGTCCGAGCTTCCATAATACCATCCGGACTTCTCCGATAGTGAGCTCTTCCATTCATATACCGGGCTGCTCCAAATGATTTTCGAGCTTCATTATCAGCCGACTTTCTACCGTGATTGGCTACCCTCTGAATCTCTTCCGGACTTCATCAATGTCCGAGCTTCTCCAACAGCAGGATGTCGATAGTAATCAGACTCCATCCAAGTTTCTACGATGGTCAACCGCCTTCCGAATTTCATCTGAGCTCCTACAAGAGTCGGACTCCATCCGAACTTCTACAATGGATGGATCACAGACGAACTCTTACAATGGACAGGCTCCACCAGCAGGA
Source organism: Elaeis guineensis (assembly GCF_000442705.2). NCBI lineage: Eukaryota > Viridiplantae > Streptophyta > Magnoliopsida > Arecales > Arecaceae > Elaeis > Elaeis guineensis. The sequence continues at coordinate 47,003,001 of NC_025994.2, forward strand.
TCTCTACACCAAACTTCTTTCGGACTTCGTCAATAACCGAGCTTCTCCAGCAGCGAGACTCCTACAATAAGAAGTCTCCATCCGAGCTTCCATGACAACTGGTCTTCGTCCGAGCTTCTACAATAAACGGACTCCTTTCAGACTCCTACAAGAGCCGGACTCCGTCCGAACTTCTACAGCAAAATTGAATCCCAGACGCCTCCAATGTTCGACCTTCCACAGTGTCCTCGAGACTCCTCCAGCAGATAAACCTCCACAACGCCATCCGAACTCCACTGTCGGATGACCCCCTGTCAGATTCCTCATGAAACTGGACCTCTCCGACGGACAATCTCCAGATGAGCTTCCACATCAGGCAAATCCCAAACGGACTTCTCTGGCAATCGAACTTCTACCAGACTTCACCAACAAAAAGTCTCCGTCCGAGCTTCTACAGCAGATGACTCCCGCCTGTAACATCAGCGCCCAAAGCATCCGACAACAGTATACTCATCAGCAACCTTGGAAACATCCGAGCTTCTCCTGAATTGCTGAGATAGAGAGCCATTCTGCTCTGTCAGACGTCCCAGTCGAGCTTCAGCCGTCAGGCCCAAACTCTCTGGCAAGTCACGACAATGGCCACTACCCTACTCCACTCTCTGTAATAGATTCTATGTGGCTCCACCACTCTCTGGCAAGTCGCGACAACGGACACCACTCCACTCTCCATAACAAACTCCACGTGGCCCTGAACGGCCCCCTAATGCCACTACTCTCTGTAACAAACTCCGTGTGGCCCCGAACGGCCCACTACCAGGCAGTTACAGACGTCGCTGTCAATCAGTTACGCTCTCCGTCTATAAAAAGGGACCCCCAAATACGTTCTTCTCTGAGCTCTAAACTCTATCTCGAAACTCTATTAATATCTCATTCGAGTGCTCCATTTCTGTTGAGGCAGAGTATTGACTTGAGCGTCGGAGGGTCTTGCCGGAGCACCCTCAACTTCGGTTTAGACTTCCTTTGTAGGTCCCAACGGCGAACGCAATCCCCTCGACTCCAGCTTCTCCGACATCGGCGAAATTCTGCACCAACAGAACTGGCGCTAGAGGAAGGGGCTGTCTTCGCAGTACCCTTGTTCTTAAAGGAGTACTCAATGGGACTGTCTTTAGTCATCTTCTTCGACACTTTCTCCTTCTTCTCCTATCAGATCTCCACCTGATGCCACCCCGAAAGGCATCCACCAGGTGATCCACGGCCTCCGTGGCCAGATCTCAGCGAGACCCGCAAGCTCCAGCCTTGTCACCAATTTTCTAGGCTCCTCCTCCGACAACAGCAGTCGGCATGGAGTAGTTTGACTTGCTGGTTCAACGGGTCAGGGGCTTCACCGAAGCAGTGCAGGCCATGCAGCGGCAGCCACAGCAGCCACAGGCATCAGTGCGGCTGGAAAGAGCATCGTCAGAGTTCCAGAATCCGATGATCGGGTGGGCTACTTGGGCCAGTCGCCCTATCTTTCCTAGAAAGGGGAAGCAGAAGGCGGAGAGCCCTCCATCCGATCATGATTCCACCCCCAGAGGGTCCCTACCTCCGTTCCACCAGAAGACCCTCGAGACTTGCAGTCGAGAGGACCTCCTGGATCAAAGATTCCAAGAGATGAACCGGTGGATTGAGGAGCTCATCAGATAAGATCAGCTCGACATATTCATCCAACTCCGATCTGAAGGTAGGGAGGATCGGCTAAGGGCCCTACCACGGCCAGAGCCATCAAGGAGGGAGGAACAGCCTGAAGATCGGCCTCCAACCGAGATCGTCAAGCAGCAGAGGATTGAAGAGTCTATAACCTTTACTGAAGAAGATGCCCGAAAGATTCAATTCCCCCATAATGATGCGGTTGTAGTTTCTTTAAATATTGCTGACTATGATGTATGTCGCATTCTTGTTGATAGTGAAAGCTCGGCCGATATTCTATTTTACGATGCATTCTCAAAAATGTCCATTCCGAATGGTCGATTAGGGCCGATAAACTCTCCGTTGGTAGGGTTCACTAGCGATGCTGTGCCACTAGAAGGGGTAATAACTTTAACTGTGGTTGCAGGTCGGTACCCAAGGCAATCAAGAGCGCAGGTGGATTTTCTTGTAGTAAGGGCGCCGTCTGCCTACAATGCAATACTCGGCCGACCTGGCCTCAACGCCCTCCGAGCTATGGTGTCGACCTACCATTTGAAGCTGAAATTTTCTACTAGCCAAGAAGTCGGAGAGGTCAGAGGAGATCAAGCCCTGGCAAGACACTGCTACAACATAGCCCTTCAGAGAAAGGGACGGTCCGACCCCTGTCCGATTGATGGATTGGACACCTGCGACGACCTTGCTGAAGAACAGGGTGAGCCAATTGAAGATCTTGTCTCAATTCCTTTGAACAATGGGAATGAGGAGCATGTGGTTAATATCGGCTCTAACCTAGGAGAAGAGGTACGGACACAGCTCATCAATTTCTTACAAAAGAATGCAGATGTTTTCGCTTGGGTTCCGGCGGACATGCCAGGGATTGATGCGGGAGTCATGGAACACCGCCTGGCTATTGATCCCAAACATCAGTCGATAAAGGAAAAAATCCGAAGTCATGCACCGGAAAGGCAAGTGGCAATAGCTGAGGAAGTTGATAAACTCCTGAAAGTCGAGTTCATCAGGGAAGTCGACTACCCGAACTGGGTCTCCAATGTGGTTCTCGTCAAGAAGGCGAACGACAAGTGGAGGATGTGTATAGACTTCAAAAACCTAAACAAAGCCTGCCCGAAGGATAGTTACCCTCTGCCCAGAATTGACCAATTAGTGGATACAACCTCGAGCCACGAGCTTCTCACTTTCATGGATGCATTTCTTGGCTACAATCAAATCAGGATGGCATCGGAGGATGAAGATAAAACTGTTTTTATTACTAACCGTGGTCTTTATTGTTACAGGATCATGCCTTTTGGCCTCAAAAATATAGGGGCGACCTATCAACGGCTAGTGAATAAGATCTTCAAAGAGCAGATCGGCCGCAACATGGAGGTCTACGTGGACGATATGCTTGTAAAAAGCAAATCCACAAAGAACCACATCACCGACCTTGAGGAGACCTTTAGCGCCCTCCGAAAATATAAGATGAAGCTGAACCCGGCCAAGTGTACTTTTAGAGTAACCTCAGAAAAATTCTTGAGCTTCATGGTATCGGGGCGCGAGATCGAAGCAAATCCAGAAAAGATTCGTGCCATCCAGAAAATGATCGCCCCAAAGTCAATAAAGGAAGTTCAGCACCTTATTGGGAGAGTAGCAGCTCTGAATCGCTTCGTCTCAAGGTCGGTCAAACGATGCCTGCCTTTCTTTCAGACCCTCAAGCAGCCGAAGAACTTATGTTGGACCACTGAATGTCAACAAGCATTTGAAAAATTAAAGAGCTACCTCGGCTCACCCCCGCTATTGGCAAAGCTCGAACCCGAAGAGGAGTTGTTCCTGTACCTGGCGGTCTCCCCTGTGGCTCTCAGAGCAGTCCTGGTTAAGGAAGAAGCAAAAATTCAACGGCCGATCTACTACATCAGCTCGAAGGCTCTGGCCTTACTTTCAAGGGCACACCATAACACTGCTCACCGACAAGCCGATCAAGGCGGTTCTGCATCGAGCGGATACTTCCGGAATGATAACGAAATGGGCAGTCGAGCTCACAGAATTCGACATCAACTATCAACCTCGACCAGCGATTAAAGCCCAGATATTAGCAAACTTCATAGTGGAGTGCACTATTCCGGAAGAGGCCGAACTTGAACGAGGTGAAGCCAACAACTCAGGGCTCCAGTCGAATTTCCCTGAAGAAAGAACAGATCTCCCTAATGGTTTTTGGGCCCTCTATGTGGACGGTTCCTCCAATATGTTAGACGCAGGCGTGGGCCTGATCTTGGTTAATCCAGAAGGAATTATTGCGGAGTACGTGCTGCACTTCAAATTTTTTGCAACAAATAATGGAGCAAAATATAAAGCTCTGATTGCAGGATTGAGGATCGCCAAAGAATTAGAAGTAGATCGGCTCCAATTCTACAGTGACTCCCAATTGGTGGTGGGACAAGTCAGCGAAAACTATGAAGCTCAGGAGGACAATATGGCCAAGTATCTCGAAAAGGTGAAAGAGATCGTCCCTACCTTCAATAGCTTTGACATCAAGCAAATTCCAAGAGCAGAAAATACCAAAGCCAACCTTCTCTCCAAGTTGGCTACACTGGCTCCGGCTGAACTACCCAAGGAAGTCTTCTTCGAAGTTCTGAAGTGCCCAAGTACGAAAGAACTGTAGCTTGTGATAGAGATCCACCATGAACCCAGCTGGATTGACCCACTGGTTGCATACCTTAAGGATGGGGTTCTTCCTCCTGATGCAAAAGAAGCTCGAAAGCTTAGGAACCAAGCCTCTCGATATATTCTTTATGAAGGCATGCTGTACAAAAGGTCATACTCTTTGCCCCTTCTAAAATATCTCCGGCCTTCTAAGGCCGACTTCGCCTTGTGGGAGGTGCATGAGGGAGTCTGCGGAAGTCACCTTGGGGCCAGTTCTTTATCCCACAAGCTGCTCCGACAAGGCTATTACTGGCCTACCATGTACCACGACTCCATCAAATATGTCAGAAGGTGTGATCGGTGTCAGAGATATGCAGATATCCAAAGGCAACCCGCCTCCGAACTTACACCCTTGAGTGCCCCATGGTCGTTTGCACAATGGGGGATGGATATTATCAGACCTTTTCCCATGGCATCCGGGCAGCGGAAGTTCCTCCTGGTGGCAATTGACTACTTCACCAAGTGGATCGAAGCTGAACCTTTGGCGAAAATTACAAAAGCTAAGGTTCAGGACTTCGTTTGAAAGTCAATTGTCTGCAGGTTCGGCCTACCCAGAACTCTCATTACTGATAATGGGCGACAATTTGCTGGGGCACAGTTTGCTGAATTTTGTGAGGACTTAAACATCTCCCATAACTTCACATCAGTAGCCCATCCGCAAGCAAATGGTGAAGCTGAGGTTACTAACAGGACTCTGCTACAAAGAATCAAGGCGAGACTTGAAAGAGCAAAGGGAACTTGGGCAGATGAGCTAAACATCATGTGTTGTGGGCATACCGATCTACCCAAAGACTGCCCACAGGGGAGACCCCCTTTGCCTTAGCCTTCAGAACAGAAGCCGTGATCCCGATCGAACTCAAACTCTCGTCGGTGCGAGTTGTGGCATCAACGAGCAGTGCAACTCACAGGATCTCAAAGCCAACCTCGACTTATTAGAAGAAAAGCGAAAGATAGCTCAAGTTCGGATGGCCGCCTACAAGCAGAAAGTGGTCCGCTACTACAACTCCCAGGTCAAGAGCAAGGCCTTCAGAGTGGGGGACTTAGTACTTCGGCGAGCGACTGTCTCACAACCTCAGAATCAAGGGAAACTCGCCCCTAACTGGGAAGGCCCGTACGAAGTCAGGGAGGTGGTTCGGCCTAGAACATACTATTTGAAAGAGCTCGGAGGAGCAGACCTTCCGCAACCATGGAATTCGAAAAATCTACGAATGTACTACCGATAACTTTGCCTTAAATAAAAGTTTCTTTCATATTCGCATATCTTTTCTTTTGGTATGAGCTTATAATGACAGGGAGTAGCTCCTTCAGACAATCAAAATTAAGCATGTCGGGAACAAGAGAAAAACTTCATCCTGACACGAATGAAGGCCCGATTATATAGAGACCGAATGGGGGGAGAGGCCCTTGCAACGGCCCTTATGTGCCCCCACAGCCATGTTAGGAACAGGAGAAAAACCTCATCCTAACATGAGCAAAGTCGAAAGCCCGATTATTTAGAGACCGGATAGGGGGAGAGGCCCTTGCAACGGCCCTTATGTGCCCCTACAGCCATGTTAGGAACAGGAGGAGAACCTCATCCTAACATGAGCAAAGTCGAAGGCCTGGTTATTTAGAGACCGGATGAGGGGAGAGGCCCTTGCAACGGCCCTTATGTTCCCCCACAGCCATGTTAGGAACAGAAGGAGAACCTCATCCTAACATGAGCAAAGTCGAAGGTCCGATTATTTAGAGACCGAATGGGGGGAGAGGCCCTTGCAACGGCCCTTATGTGCCTCCGCAGCCCTGTTAGGAACAGGAGGAAGACCTCATCCTAACATTAGCTAAAATTGATTGTGTCAGGAACAAGAGGAGAACCTCATCCTGACACAAACGAAGATCTGATCGTTTGAGACTGGATGAAGGGAAAAGTCCCTCAGCAACTTTACTACAACCCTACAATCCCGTTAGGAGCAGAAGGGAAAACCTTCACCCTAACACAAAAAAAGAAGAAGAAAAAGCGACGAGCTAACCAAAAAATAAATAAATAAATAAATGAACTACATCCAAGGTTCAAGGGACCTCGTCTCAACGAGGAAGAAAATCCTTGTCGAAAATTTTCAATCCCTAAGAGAGAATCAATATGGCGATGACCAGGAATCTTCAAACAACGTCGACATCGAATAAGACAGAAGACAAAAGAAGTTCAGTAAACGACAATTTAATGCAAGAAGGGACAAGGTAACGGAAAATTTTCTTTTCATTCATTAGTAAAGTATGCGTTACAAAGCCTTTGAAGGCCAAAAAAAAAAAGCAACAAGAAAGGAAAGGAATATATAGAATAAAAGGCAAAAAAGCTCTTAAGGAAGCTCAGCTTCTTCAGATTTCAAACTCTCGATTCCAGCCATCATCGAGGATTGCTTTAAGTACTTGACTTCTTCTTCCAGTCCCCCTTCTGCTTCCCCCTTCCACGGGATCAGGAAGTACTCGCGGTCGAAGATGTACCACAAGCGCGGGCTCTGGGCGATCAAGACGAAGCACAATCGGATCTGTCTCTTCTACCCTCGCTTTCTTTGTCGACCCAAAAGTTGCAGCGCCTTTCCTCTTGTGGGCCTTGAGACTCTTGGCTAACATCCGAGCCACGTCCGCATCCATATCTGCAACGAAGAAACACCGGCACAGTTTAGAAACAGAGCCGCGAAAAAAGACAGAGTTTCGGAGCTAACCTAGGCTGGTCTGAAGGATGCAGAGATGCAGAGATGGAGACGACTCGAAGAACGCCTAAGGTCGAGAAGGACGCTGGGGAAGAACGGAACTCTCAGGAAGAAGGAGGGACCGAAGAAACTCCCAAGCAAAGTGAGATCCCGAAGGAGGGAGGCGGGTTTAAATAGGCGACGGGATCCGGTGCAATAATGACTGTCTCCTCTGGCCGATCTATAACCGCCGCGTGGCCCACTTATCGTGGCAGGCGGCTGAAAGTGGCCGACAACTAACAGAGCCACTATTGCATCATACCTAGAGCAGCGCTTCAATGAGAATTCCGAAAAAACCTTTTCGGGTCGCCTCGATTTGAAAAGACTCCAGCACCAGCGCGCCAAACGCCAAAATATCTAGAAACAATCGAGTATGGAAATCAAGGGAGGCAACTTCGACTGTGAAAATTTCTCTATACTTCCTTCATTCGGAACCCGAACTCGGAAGTAGAGGGACTGGTGTTGGGTATAAAATATCCCCAGCCGAAGTTTGTAAAAGGCCGATCCTTCCACGGCTTTTCTGGCTTCCAACCTTGTGTGGCGTCTTTCTGAACTCCCTTGACCGTCCGAGCTTCCATAATAACATCCGGACTTCTCCGATAGTGAGCTCCTCCATTCATATACCGGGCTGCTCCAAACAATTTTCGAGCTTCATTATCAGCCGACTTTCTACAGTGATTGGCTACCCTCTGAATCTCATCCGGACTTCATCAATGTCCGAGCTTCTCCAACAGTAGGACGTCGATAGTAATCAGACTCCATTCAAGTTTCTACGGCAGTCGATCGCATTCCGAATTTCATCCGAGCTCCTACAAGAGTCGGACTCCATCCGAACTTCTACAGTGGATGGATCACAGACGAACTCCTACAACGGACAGGCTCCACCAATTGGATCTCTACTCCGAACTTCTTCCAGACTTCGTCAATAACCGAGCTTCTCCAGCAGCGGGACTTCTACAATAAGAAGTCTCTATCCGAGCTTTCATGACAACTGGTCTTTGTCCGAGCTTCTACAATAAGCGGACTCCTTTCAAACTTTTACAAGAGCCAGACTCCGTCTGAACTTCTACAGCAGAATTGAATCTCAGACTCCTTCCAACGTTCGACCTTCCACAGTATCCTCGAGACTCCTCCAGCGGACAAACCTCCACAACGCCATCCGAACTTCACTGTCGCACGACCCCCTGCCGGATTCATCATGAAACTGGACCTCTCCGGCGGACAATCTCCAGACGAGCTTCCACATCAGGCAAATCCCAGATGAACTTCTTTGGCAATCAAACTTCTACCAGACTTCACTAATAGAAAGTCCCCGTCCGAGCTTCTACAGCAGATGACTCCCGTCTGTAACATCAGCACCCAAAGCATCCGACAACAGTATACTCATCAGCAACCTCGAAAATATCTGAGCTTCTCCTGGATTGCTGAGACAGAGAGTCATTTCGCTCCATCAGACGTCCCAGTCGAGCTTCAGCCGTCAGGTCCGAACTCTCTGGCAAGTCACAACAATGGCCACTACCCTACTCTACTCTTTGTAACGGATTCTACGTGGCTCCACCACTCTCTGGCAAGTCGCGACAATGGACACCACTCCACTCTCCATAATTTGCTCCACGTGACCCTGAACGGCCCCCTGACGCCACTACTCTCCGTAACAAACTCTGCGTGGCCCCGAACGGCCCACTACCAGGCAGTTACAGACATCACTGTCAATCAGTTATGCTCTCTGTCTATAAAAAGGGACCCCCAGATACGTTCTTCTCTAAGCTCTAAACTCTATCTCGAAACTCTGCTAAAATCCCATTCGAGTGCTCCATTTCTGTTGAGGCAGAGTACTGACTTAAGCATCGGAGAGTCTTGCTGGAACACCCCCAACTCCAGTTTAGACTTCCTTTGCAGGTCCCGACGGCGGACGCGATCCCCTCGACTCCAGCTCTCCAGTGTCGGTGGAATTCTGCACCAACAAAATACAAGTTTGATAATTCCTAAAACTAGAACTGAAATTGATCTTCCATCTCCAACATTCAAAAATCTCTCACCATTCTCAAATCTCCTACTGACTTGAAGTCGCTGCAATGAATTATAAATATTAATAAGACTATTGGTATCTAATACTCAGGTCATAGTATCACAAATAGAGAAATTGTAAGGTGTTATCATATAATTACTATACCCAGCAACTGCTTACTTCTTCTTATTTAGCCTATTTGGATCAAGGAAAGCTTTGTATTGAGGATAATTTCTCTTCCAATGATCCTGCTTCTTACAGCAGAAGCACTCTATCTGACTTTGATTGGACTTAGACTTAGACTTCTTGGTCTGACCCCCAGCATGCTGCATCTTTTTATTTTTATTTTTCTTCTTCCCTTTCTTAAAGGGATGACACCCCACCTAGGATCCTCCCACTACATCCACCATCTCCTTGTGGAGCTGGTGATCATTCTCAAAAGTCTGTAGTAATTTCAGTAAACTGTGATAATTGACTACAGGCTTCATCATTCATAATGACTAAGAAATGATAGATAGGACTTTGGCAGAGAGTTCAGAATCACATCTTTCTCAAGCTGTTCATTCAAGAAAAAATCGAGCTTGCTCAGGCACTCAATCTATTCGATCATGTACAATACATGATCAGTGACCGACACCGCCTCCCTCAGCCAAGCATTGAAGATGGCATAATTAGTCTTATGTTGCTCAACATCGTCGGGAGTACCGAAGGACTCGTTCCACACTTGAAGCATATCCTCTGACTGAACACCCTCGAACACTTGTGACTAAACTCGTCATTCATCACAGTCCACATAATGCAACGCACTGTGATGCGGTCATTGATCTACTTTGGATAAGTATTTCAGACTGCACTGCATACGTTCGAAGCAGGCTCCTCCGATGTTGGATTTGTCAGACGTACAAGATCCACTCGTGCATGAGGATGATTTTCAATTTTCGATACCAGCTATCGAAATTAGATCCCATCATTTTATCACTATCCAACAGTGATCCGAGTGACAAGGTGGTAGCTATAACTGCACAAAAAAAAATCAAAATCTAATTAGTATATGAATTGTTAGGCCTAAAGATATAGACTTTAGTCTAAAGGTTCTCCCACTATTTTTATGAATTGGTAGCCTCTACTTTCAATCCGAAGAATTATACTAATTTCTTAGTGGATACTAGAATTCACATAGCCTACACACAAGCCCGACTTTGGCCAGCCCATCTATGTGCATCTATGGATAGGTTTTTAACCAATTATTTTTTCAAACAACTTCTAGTAATTAATTTTATCCTAAGAACCTAATCAGTAGGCTTTGGCCTTCACTATAAGGTTCTGGTTAGGTCTAACCATTAACATGACCACTCTTAAGAATCAACTAATGAATGATCAGGCCCGATTTTGGTCGACCAACCTAACTATTCATCAAAGAAATAGGATCTTATTTCTCTTTTCCTATCTGAAAGGAGAAATAGGACCCTATTAGATATGATCTGAGCCATGATGAGCTTCACTGATTTAGCTGTATTTCTTTGGAAATATATCTTACTTACCATGATGCATATTTTAAATAGAATTCCTTCTAAATCTGTTCCTACCACATCATATGAGATATGGAATGATAAGAAGCTGAGTCTGAGTTATCTTAAGACTTGAAGATGTCCAGCCTATGTCAAGAGATAAAAAGCTGAAAAGTTAAAGGATAGATCTATTGTAGCTCGATTTATAGGGTATCCTAAAAAATTCATGGGGCACTACTTTTATTTTTCACATGATCATAATGTGATTGTGAGTCGCAATGCCACATTTTTAAAAAAAAATAGTTTGTCCAGGACAATGGTAGTAGGAGGTTAGTTGAGCTCAACGAAAATATCTCTAAAGAGCAATGAGCTAGATCCTCAAAAAGCCATCCATAATAAGCTAGTAGTTCCACCTCGACCTCGTAGATCAAGTAGAATCTTTCATCATCCTGAAAGATTCATGGATATAGAGGAAGCATTCCTTATGAGAGATAGGGGTCATGGTGATGATCCTAGTACTTTTGATAAGGCAATGTTTGATATCGATTTCGAAAAATGGTTGATGCAATGAAGTTAGAAATTGATCAATACACTCGAATCAGGTATAGACCTTAGCGGATCCACTTGAGAGAATTATTTTCATTGGGTGTAAATGAATCTACAAAAGAAAAATAAGTATTGATGGTAAGGTAGAGACCTATAAGGTAAGGCTGTGGCGAAAGGTTATAGTTAGCGCAAAGACATTGACTATCATGACACATTTTCATCTGTAGCCATACTAAAATTCATCCGCATATTGCTTTCTGTTGCAGCTTACAATGATTATGAAATCTGGTAGATATATATAAAAACTGCTTTCTTAAATGGATATCTTGAGGAAGATATCTATATGTTGCATCCTCTAAGTTTCATATTTGGTGATCGTGATCATCGAGTCTGTAAGCTGTAAAGATCCATCTATGGACTAAAGCAGACTTCTCGAAGTTGGAATCTTCATTTCGATGATGCGATCAAATCATTTGGTTTTATAAAAAATAAAAAGAAATCTTGTGTTTACAAAAGGATCAATGGGAGCGCGTTTGTCTTCCTCACACTGTATGTGGATGATATCCTTCTTATTGAAAATGATATTCTCATATTGACTATGGTTAAAGCTTGGTTGTCTAAGAAATTCTTTATAAAAGACCTAGGAAAGCATCTTATATTCTTGGGATAAAGGTCTATAGAGATAGATTTAAAAGGTGTTTGACCTATCATAAAAGCTGCACATAGAGAAGTGCTAAAATAATTTAGCATGGAAAAATCCAAATGAGATTTGCTACCCCTTAGGTATGGTATTCAACTCTTCAAGATGATGTGTCCTACCACTTCTGAGGAGATCAAGTGCATGAGTAGGATCCCTTATGCTTCGACGATAGAAAGCCTCATGTACATCATGCTATGTACTCGACCTGATATTGTCCTTGCTGTGAGTGTCACGAGGAGATATCAGTCGAATTTAGGCAAGGAGTGAAGATAATTTGTGGTAGTGCAGTACATGCAATTTTAAAATTTTATGCAGTGAAAATAATAGATTAAAAGATTTAATCCTAATCATATGTATAAGATCCTATCTTAGACTACCACATCATGATCCTTGATATGAAAATATGCATTTTAGATCTGAAAATAAAAAATTGCATCGATCTCATCGATGCTGAAATTCTAGATCTAACTATTAGATCTGCCATAGGAATCAAAATAAGTTAGAGATCGTTACCAAACAAATTTGATCTTGATCTCCTCTGGTCTAATGGTTGGAGAAGGTGTTATTCAGATCGTTCACAGCCACACAGAGTCATCTGGCATCTACAGAAAGATCCACGCAAAGATAGGCTCAGATCAGAGACTTAGAGGTGCTAGCCTGCAAGCAACTTCGACAACTGATTTATTCCTCTTTCTTCAAATACCTTGGACACTCCAAAGTGAGAGAGAATCAAGAGGAAAAATAGAGGAGGAGGAGAAGAGGCTCTGAAAATAAAAAAAGAACCAAGAGAATGATCATAGGACGTCCAGGAGAGAGGACCCCTTTTATAGACTTGGAATTAGGGCTTTCTAAAGAAGGGCACCAAGAGTCAATACCAAAACCTCCTTTTGGTATCTCAAAAAATTCTAGAAAAATTATTAGAACATGATGAAAGATTTTGAAGTCTCACACATTAAAGGATTATCTAATAAAAATAAGAAAAAAATTAATATAGCACTAATAATATTCTATATATGAAAAATCTCTTTCCTAGTTTACTCTTATCTCTAATTCGGATCGCATTCAAATTAGACAAGAGATAATATTATGACTCATTAGCTATAGCCGCCCACCCTTATTGGATCCTCTATCATGATGCCAAAAATTACAACCCAAATCCAATTAGGCATGGAGAAATTGGTATGGATCCAAGTATGGTGCAACAGATAAGGATAGAGTCCTAGTTGACAAGGACTCTTCATTTTCAATTCTGATTCTAATCCAAATCAAATTTAGATTGAACCCACTAATAGAAATGAACCTAATCCAATTAGAAATCCAAATACTTCATTAAATTTCTAACCCAATTAGGAATTAGCCAAGTCAAAACCTCGAATCATGATCAATTTTTTCTTGCAATTGGGTTCGATCATATCAAACCCAATCAGACCCAAACTGAGTCTAATTCAATTAGACTTATTTCAAAGCTCTTTGCTCAATCAAATTGAGTCAATTAGTAATCTAATTACAAATTAATTCTCTAAAAATAATAGTCTCAATCTTAGTAGGACTCTCCCCTAGAGTCTTAGTCAGAGTAGGACTCTTCACCAGAGTTACAATCTAATTGGACTCTTCAGCCATTTGATCTGACCAAATCTTCTAATGCGTGTGACCCAATAAATTCGAACCTAAGCTGGTAGCATAAGAACAACTTCCTATACCAATCGATATAACCATCTAGTAATGATAATCCAACAACCGGATAGGTCGAAGTATTGCAAAGCAATCTTCTAAAACCTACTGGCGTATGGTTACCGTATAATTTATCCCTTTGACCCAAATGCTCAAGGCGATCTAGGGTTTAACTGTCAATCCTAATTTAGTCGACCACATTGTATTTCAACCTTACAAATCTATCTTATAGATTATCCTGGCTAAGGTTTTACTAAATTGAAATACGCTGATGCATATCTCCTACTAATTTAGAGGGATCAATTCCATCTTGACTCACACACTGACTTGACAAATACTTGACTGCACCTAGTAGCCTTTCGATGTTGAGTTGGAAACTCAGATAGTCTGATACTAAAATACAGTGAGTTACTTACAAGTCACCATGATGGTCTCAGATTGGAGGGATGCTTATATCCATACCCTTCACAAGCTACACTTAACAGTAGAGTGCTCGACACATGGTCACGTTCGATACGAATATACTTCTACATTCCATCTATATGCTATAACAGTGTCTCCACACTCTTTGGTTAAGAGGACAATTAACTCATATGACACACAACGACCTACACTTGATATCGCTATCGTCATAGTAATAGCATATCATTTGGTCACGAATATTTTTAAGGACTTAGCGATAAATTCTCTTTTGTCGATTAATCATAATCCTAAGGATTTCATTACAATATAGGAGTTCAAAGATAGACAATTTGTAATGAAAATATCAAATAATTTTATTAATAAAAATTTATATATAATTTAAAAGATGAGCACAATCGTCTGACGATTGGTTTTGGGATACATTTCCCAACAACTTTTACTTAGACTAAAGCCAATCGGTACAATATCGAATATCTATCTTCAACTTGTGGTCATCGAACTCCTAGATTCTGAGAGCTTTAGTAAATGAGTCAGCCAGGTTCTTCTTCTCGTTGATCTTTTGAAGGTCAACATCATCTCGATCCACGATCTCCCAGATAAGGTGATAGCAGCATAGAATATGTTTGGTATGCTGATGTGATCTCGGCTCCTTGGCTTGAGCAATAGCTCCAATATTGTCGCAGTATAACAAGATAGGGCTGTCAGTGGAGGATGTCACTTCGAGCTCGCCAATGAACTTTCACAACCATATAGCTTCCTTCACAGCATCAGATGCCACGATATACTCCACCTCGCAAATAGAGTCTGCCATAGTGTGTTGCTTGAAACTTTTCTGACAGATTGCTCCACCATTTAGGATAAAAATATAATCCGACACACTCTTGCTATCGTCATGGTCTGACTGAAAGCTGAAGTCAGTGAGCCCCACCAGTTTCAAGTCAGTTTCACCATGCATAAGCCACTGATCCTTAGTATTTCTCAAATATTTAAGAATGATCTTTACGACCTTTCAGTGATTTTCTCCTGGATCAGATTGGTATCTACTTACTACCCCTAGTGAGTATGCCACATCTGATCTCATACATGTCATGACATAAATAATAGAACTCATTATCAAAGCATATGGAACTCTATTGATACGCTCGCTCTCTTGAGGAGTTGTCGGACAATCTCTTTTCGAAAGAGAAATTTCTTGACCTATCGAAAGATAGCCTTTCTTGAAATTCTCCATGCTGAACCATTTTAGTATGGTATGCATGTACGTAAATTGTGAGAGCCCAAGCAGCCTCCTAGATCTATCCCTATAGATCTTCATCCCCAGGATGTAGGCTTCTTTTTCCAGATCTTTAATGGAGAATTGTGACAACGGCCATACTTTTATTCCTCGTAATGTAGGGATATCATTTCCGATTAAGAAAATATCATCCACATACAATACAAAAAATATAATTATTGAACCATTTGCCCACATATATATATGCAGGGTTTCTCTCTATTCCTAATGAAGCCATACGTTCTGATCATCTTATCAAAACATATGTTCCAACTCTGAGATGCTTGCTTCAATCTATAAATGGATCTCTGAAGCTTGCACACTTTGGACTCAACTGTAGATATGAACCTTTCAGGTTGTATTATATATATCTCTTTGTTCAACTCTCCATTTAAGAAAGCTGTCTTCACATCTATTTATCAGACATCATAGTCCAGATATGCTACTATCGTAAGCATAATCCGAATAGATTTGAGCATTGCCATAGGAGAAAATATCTCGTCATAGACAATACCATAATGCTGGCGATAATCCTTGACAACCAAATAGGCTTTATAGGTCTCCACCTTTTCGTCTGCACCCCTCTTCCTCTTGAAGACCTACTTACATCTTATGGGTTTAACCCCTTCAGGTGAGTCAACCAATGTCCATACATCATTGACCTTCATGGACTCCATTTCAGATTTCATGGCTTCAAGCCATTTGTCAAAGTCAGACCTCTGCATCATATCTATGTAGGTGATCGGATCCTCATTGTTCTCATTGAGTTCAACAGGATCTTCGTTCTGGACTAAGAAACCTAAGTATTTGTTCAGCTGACGCAGTACTCCACCAGATTGCCTTAAAGATGTTTGTGTGTTGGGCTTCGGGTTTGATCTCATCAAATCTGATTGAGATTCAATCATTGGTGTCGCTCTTCTACCTGTCGAACTTTATCAAGTTCGATTTTAGAGGCACTTATTCCTTTAGTAAAGAATTTTTTTTCAAAAAGTGTGCCTTACTGCTGACAAATATCTTTTGTTTAGCAGTCAGATAAAAGTAATATCCCCTTATTTTCTTAGGGTATCCTATGAAGTTTCATTTACCTGACCTAGGACTAAGCTTGTCAGTTTGTAATCATTTAACATAAGCCGGACACCCCCAGATCTTAAAGTAAGAGAGGTTCGGCCTACGTCCTGACCATATCTCATATGATGTCTTACTAACTAACTTGCTCAGTACATTATTGAGCACAAGACAGGCTGTTTCAAGTACATATCTCCAAAAAAAAATTGACAGAGTTGCAAACCCCATCATGGACTAAACCATGTCCAACAAAATTTGATTCCTCCTTTCCGAGATGCCATTATGCTGTAGTGTCTCTGGAGGAATCTATTAGGAGAGAATCTTATTCTTTCCTAGATATGTCAAAAATTCACTGATGAGGTATTCATCTCCTTGGTCAGATCGAAGAGTTTTAATACTTTTTTCTGTTTGTTTCTCTACTTCATTACGGAACCATTTAAACATTTCAAATAATTCGGACTTGTGTTTCATCAAGTACATGTATCCATATCTAGACAGGGCATCTGTAAACGTAATAAAATAGCTATACCCTTCTCTGGCACATGTGCTCATAGGTCCACATACATCAGTATGTATCAGACCTAGCACATCACTGGCTCGTTCACCTTTTTTAGTAAAAGGTGACTTGGTCATCTTTTCAAGCAAACAAAACTCACAGATAGGTAATAATTTATAATCATCTTTATCAAGAATCTCTTCTTGAGCTAACCTATTCATCCTGTTCTTGTTGATATGACCTAGCCTACAATGCCAAAAGTAGGCATTTGTGATATCATCTATTCTAGGGTGTTTATTTGAAATGTACATTATATTAGGCTAGATACAACATAAGTAGTATCGAACTACCTAAATTTTTAATTTATTGATGGAAGATTTCTAGGTGCAATCAAGTACTTGTCAAGTTGGTGTGTGAGTCAAGATGGGATTGATCCCTCTAGATTCAGGAGCTAATGTATTACTATATTTCAATTTAGCAAAATTTGGTCAGGATAATCCATGTGATGGATTTAAAAAGTTAAGATACAATGTGTTTGACTATTCCAGTATTGACAGTTAAACCTAGGTCACCTTGAGCATTAGGATCAAAGAGATGAATTATACGGTAACTATATGCCAGTAGCTTCTTGAATATTTTTTTGCAATCATTCGATCTATCCGGACGTCAGATCCTATTGCTACATGGTTACATCGATTAGTTCAAGAAGTTGTTCATACTTTACTAGCTTAGTTTCAAACCTATGGGGTCACACTCAAAAGAGTTTCTGTCTGATCAAGTGGCTGATCAATGATTGAGAATCATTCTGAGGTTTAATCATCAATTCGATTGATGATTAACTTGATGCAAAAGTTGCAATGTGCTAATTTACTAAGGGTTAGTGGATTAAAGGAGGATTGATAAGCAATTGGATTGCTGATTAGGTCAATTTGATTGAGCAATGTAATTTGATTCAAGTCTAATTGAATTGGATTCAATTTGATTTGACTCAATTAGGTTATGAGATGATCTAATTGCTAAGGATGATTGATTTCTGATTTGATTAGAAATTGCACTCAATCAAATTCTTATTTAATCAAGTTTGAAACCTAATTGGATTGAGTTTAAGTTATTTAATTGGGTCTTATCTAATTTGATTAGGTTGGAGACTTATTTGATAAATTCTAAGAGTCCAAAACAACTTGGACTCTCCTAGCCGCCGACCACCCTTGTGCGCACACCAATATCTCAATGCAAATTCAGATTTACGTGAGTGTTTGCATGCCTCTCAAAGCTCTATCGCCTCATCTCAACGCCCACTCTTAATAAGGATCAAAAGGTGGATAGGTTGAATTCAAATTTGATTCGAATAGGAGATTAGATGAGAATTTGTTCTCATCCATCCAACTTCCGTGCCATCTATAAAAACCCCTCCCTTTTGTGTGACAAAAGAGAGTTGAAATCAGTGTGAGATTAGGATTTTGAGCAAGAGGTCTACGGGTTGGGCGGCCATCTTTGGCATGTGAGCATAGAGGAGTTCTTCCTCCTCTTGGGTGTGCAAAAACCTAAATCTGATCTAAGGTTTTTTGGTGAGGAAAAAATAAAGAGAGAAGAAAGTTCTCTTCTATCTTTTCCACCACCACATCCTCCTCCATCTTCAGATCTGAAGGAGTTTGGGAGATCTGAAGAGAGGAGCAGATCAGCCATCCAGTAGATCTTCACATAAACTAGTACTTTTAAGGAGATCAATCAGTGCAGGACTTCGAGTGGACCAACCATAGAGTCTGGACATCCTATGCGGCTGTGATCATCCTTCGAGTCCTTGTGATTCAAATGTGGAGACCTTCTACCCATGCTCAGATATCAAGTTCTGAACTGGATCTGTATGTAGATGTGATCTATAGATGCATGTATGATGCAATCATACATGCAGATTTTATTTTTAGATCTTTGTATGCATATATGACATGTTATAGATCCTAGTGTAGGTGTTAAGATTAGATCTTAAGTATGTGTTGTAGATTAAATTGTTTAATCTCATATTTTCACTGCATAAAAAATTTAAAAATTCATGCTATGCTCCTATCGATTTTCCTTCAGGGCCCGTACAACTACAATGGTGGAAGACTGCTAGACTTAATATTTTATTAGAAAGATTTGATTTAGGTCTCTTTCTTAATTAGTCATAATAGTTGTAACTAATCTAGTGGCATAGGCTAGCAAGAGTTCAGCAAAGTAACCTAATACAAAACATAATCTCTCAAAATGGTCGGTAAGTTAAGATGGGTGGGAATCCTCCCATTGTTTTTCTTAAACACCAACGAATTGATCAGGTTAGATAACAAAACTAATTAAAGAACCACCATCTATGTACTTACCTTAGACACTAAATTGGTTGACAAGAATTGATCAGGTTAGCCTATTGATCCATGCTCAAACCACTGAGCTGAATTAGGTCTTAAGTTGATCGATAACATATGGTTGTTAAACGATCTGATCAAACAACAAGTACTTGGATTGGTCATGAACATATTTGATTCTTTTCTAACCAATATTTAATTCAATTTAATCAACTGCTCAAACTAGATCTAATTGAGCTACCCACATCCTGAACCCATGTGTTATGAAATTGACTTAGATCTTGAATTCTCAATTTTTAGATCTGTTAAATTTTATTTCTTAAATTTTAATTAAGTCCATGGATCCTAATTAGATGTCCAAACAATTTGAACTTAATTGTATCATATACAAAAAGCCATTGGATGGTTCCACTGTCGACATCCTGATCTGACTCAAGATCAATTTCTGAAGGATGGAGTGGACAAAGGATGGCCAGAAACTGAGGCCAAAGACCTCATCATTCCCTCTACCGCCCATCTGGACCTCAGCCAACTGGTGCTCGATCTTGTGGATCTTCTGCTCGAGATCCTCTGTCCGACAAGATCGTTGGGGTGAATTGCCCATCGTCGAGTCTCTACCAAAAGAAATGGGGGATCGTCGGCATCTTCTGCCATGGACAGACCAACAGCAGGATGGCAATCATTGATCAACTCAGGTCAATTGGTGGTTCCTCAAGGAGGTTTCTCTAAGACTGAAGATTGATCCCAACGGATGTGTCGAGATGGCATCGCCTGAGTGAGGTGAAGTAGCTTCCACTACTCTATAACTTACTGTAGGCACTGCGTGCCATTCGTTAGTGCCTAGACCGGATGGCCTAGGTCGTTGAATTGTTCAGGGTCCACCATCATGGGTGGTTGTAGTGGTTCTGCTGGCCTGTGAGAGGTGGTCAGCTGGATGGCTCCGCCTTGACTCTTTCGAGTAGACTGTCGATGAGAAGTGATGGAGTACTTGTGGTGTGGCATTCTCTCTCTCTTTTTGGGTTGTTGGGTCCTTCTTCTAGCACCAAACTATTACGTCAAGGCTCCAAAAGAGCTAATAAGGTGGAGGAAGGACATCTATCGAGTCACTGAGATGTCACGGAAGACCTACAAAAGAAGTCCACTTGTGCTGAAGGGGGGGTGCTTTAGTGGGGGGACCCCCCAATTGAAGGATCATGTTGGCGCATAGAACGATTTGGATCATGTTGGTGCACAGAACGATTCGGATCAGATGCAGCGAAATTAAAAAAAAATTTCACCGACCCGACATGCCTTGCATAGATCTAAATCAGATTTATTAAGCATATTTTATATCATCATATAAAATAAAAATCAATATGCAAAAAGAGAGGAGTGATCTCATCACCTTGCATGGATAGATGAACACCGCAATACAAAAAATGTGGATCTAAAAGAGATTTGTTGGTTGAGTTGTACAAGTGTCCGACCTCTATAGGTATCCATCGAGATCAACCTCGGATCATCCTTCTCGAGAGCCTTTCTAGATCAACTCTTGATCTCCTTCTCTTGATCTCAACCCTTAAGATTTTCTTGGCATAATAGGGATTTGCCTAACAACTTTAGGTATGTGGGAATGTAGTCACCCAACTCTTGGGCATTGGGATCAAGAATAGACGTGAAGACAAGAGGAGGGTGCATGAAAATCAGATTTTCATGTAACCTTTGAACCTAAGAAGAAAGCTCTTAAATAGAATCCATTCATAAGTTCAAATTCAAATCCATTCGGGGTTTAAAAGGATAGATATTATCAAATAATAATTCTTCTTTTTATTCTGATTTTCTTTCCAAGATAAATCAACCCAAATGGAATGTAATCACCCCAAAGAAAGAAAGAAAAGTGGGCGCCAACACTTGGCAGCCACTTGTCCTATGCAAGAGAGAGGGGGCGTGTGCCCTCTATACCTCCTCCTCATGCTGAAATCAGAGAGAGGCATGTGCCCCTTTCATTCCTCCACACAATTTCATGTGAAGAGCACATAAGGACATTCCAAGGGAGAGAGGAGGCGTGTGTTCCACTAATCTCTTTCCAAAAATTCTGCGCCAAGTATGGATAGGTTTAGAAAGAAAAAATGGAAAATAAGCAAACTAATTTGGCTCGACCCAATCTCATCGAGGTGCCCCATGTGGTGCCCCCTAAACCCAAATAGATTAGGTGATTGACTAACTTAAACCTTATCAAATAAGGAATCAAGTCCCGAGAAAAATTTGGGTTTAACCATGTGCTAGCATGGTGTACCTAAACCCAATAGGATTTCAGCAAATCCTAATCCAATTGTAACTTCACAAGTCCAATTGGATCAATCCAAGATTAAATCTTTTATTGTGTGATCCCATAGGTTCAATTCTGTCTGGTAGTGAGATATACCATGATCTCTATCATAGTATCATTGAAACTCTTTTCAATAGATTGAAACAATTCTAACTCACACCTATCTAGAATCATCGATCTACCATGATCCTAGTGAGCTCTCACAATCCACTAGTGACATCTAATAATATGTGGTGACAAGCTAACAGAACTGAAGAGATGAATCTCTAGGTGCAGTTATCATTTGATCTGATTCTTCTATCGTGAGTCTGGACAAGATCGAGGTCAGGATTAACTCATCAAACCTCATCACTATCATATGATAGAATCATTCGATTCGAGTCTGATGTGAAATTCAATAGAAACATCTTTCTATCTTTCACAGTGCCATAGCCATGAGCTTATGGACTCAATCTCATGATCTACATAGGACTACTCCTCTATCGAAGTCGATAGATCTCATATTGGTGTAACCAAATCCTACAATGAACATACTGCAGCCAACATATACCTTAAGGCTCTGTATGGCTAAAAGATCGAGTTATGATGTAGTCAAACTATAGCAGCCTCAAGGTGAATAGCTGATACACCTCAAGTCAAAGAACTAAACACACAATTATAGCTATGAACATATCACTGACGAGAAGGTAGATTTTTTTATGACTGTTCGAAAATACTCATGCTCAGTACCCTTATTCTTAACAAGTATGTATACTTTTGCTCTGATATCTCCACACCATAGATTCAAGACTCATCTATCCGAAAGAAGTAATTATACACCAATCTTCTAAATCGATCATCATCTCCGTGATGATCCCACAATCGAAAATAATTTATGAGTTCACTACAATAATATATATTTTAAATTTTTAACTCTTAAGAATATGTGTTATCATTACCATTAACCCAATGGACAAGTCACAGACACTATAAAACACAATGTGAATGGAAATAATCCAATTTTATTAATATCAAAGCCAAATTACAAATTATGCCCAAAGAATATTTTACAAGTATCAGCCAATCTGACTCTTAGGGCATACATCCAACACCAATGTCTAAGTTAGCTGGAGCTTGAGCATATTAAGAGAGAGAGGGCACTAGCTTAGTATGGCATTGTGTCTATATCTTTTAGGGATCCCCTTATTATCTTTATATAAAGGAGTGCCAGAGTTTATTATACCGGTAGAGTTAGAAGGGTGCTAATGAAGTGTCACAACCCATTCCAAATGCATATCTGAAAGTCTCTTATCAGATTTGATAAGACCCTTGGCAGAAGGACTCTGAAGAGGCATATACGGCATTTCAGGTTTCTCCCATGCATGCACCCAGAAAGGGCGTTTTAGGCATCATTCGCTGATCAAAAAAATTTAAAAAATTACCATGTAGAATCTTCTTTCAAAGATGATTCAAAAAAAATAAGATCTCTGATCAGAAGATGCCTCCATCCGCTTAAAATAGAAGGAGAATCGCGACCCTATGCATGACCAATAAATCTTGCATGCACACTTGCTGAAGAGATGCCTTTCTTGTGACCTTTCCTTAATCAGATTCAATTCAGATTTGGCACATGGAATTATCATTTAAAATTAATCTAGATAAGTCAAGAAACTAATTAAGAAGACACTTCTTTCTGCTTAAGGTGGAAGGAGTCTTCACATCCCTTCGCACATCCAAGAATTTTTTGCGTGCATAGGTCAACATTCCTAGCATCCCACATCAAATCCAGAAGCCATTAAAATCCTCAAAAATAGTGCTGATGAAGATCAACCACTGATCTTCATGCCACATGAGTTTTAAATCCACCAAAGAAGGATTTCTAATCCTTCTCATGCCAAAAACCTTGTCATGCATGCCTTGGAATTTGGGCGCCTAGAGTCCCACTTGATTGGGTCTCTTGATTATGGCGTGTGTCTAAGAATTTGGATGCCTTATTTGGCTATCCTGTGGAGGGTAACTCAGATCCAAACCCTAATTAACCATTAGGTCAATTAGGTTTGATCAATTTGCAAGATTCAAGCCCAAATCGTAACCGATTCAAGGAGCAAGGGTTTCTGCATATGCTAGCATGCTTACTGGAAGCTCTGATTGGATCCAAATTTTCAATCAACTATATCAAATGGGTCCTTAGCCTTCCTTAATATGTGTGACCCTTTGGATTCTTATCTAGCCAATAGTAGGTTCAGGTACTAGTTAACCTAATTCGATTAGATCACTTCCAATCGATTAATGTCCAAACTATGCCAACCCACGTTATCAAATTAGAACCCTTTCTAATTTACTCATTGTCACGCCCCCGACCCGAGATTTTGAATCGAGGGTCATGGCAACCGCCGCATACTCATAGAAAACTCTTCCCATAAGCATGCAAGGCATCTTATCATACTATCCTAAAACAACAGCGGAATAATTAGTCAATAATTTAAATCCAAAATATAACGATCTAAATTTTTTCTTTAATATCTTAATAAATTCAACAATGATTCATAGGTCTTACACCAAATTCAATAAGACTTTCAACCTAAAATAAAAGTATAAGGATTCTGCTTCTGATCACTCTTCCATTCATATCTTGTATCATCTTAATTCCTCAACATCTGTAAAAACAGTAAAATAGAAGGTAATGAGCTAGACAGCCCAGTAAGCAATGATCACTTCTCAACAGATTTCATTAGGCATATAAGTAAATAATCATTTATAGAAAATAAGCTTATATAGTTCATTAATTCAAAATCAATTTCAATTATGCAATATAATTCATGCCAAATTTATTTCTTTTTTTTTTCAAAAATTCAAGTTTCTTTCCAGATTTCAATTTCTTTTGTTCTTCAATTCTTTTCGTCAACCATGAGCTATGACCACATTTTTCCTGTGGCAGGGTCATAATACCACGTATCTGCTTGCGGTAAGCTGCAAATCATCTGGCAGCAAAGTCCTTCGGAACCGCTGGTCTCTCTGGCGGTTTGTCGCTGGTCTCTCTGGCGACATGTCGCTGGTCTCGCTGGCGACATAAACCCTCAGGACAATCAATTGCCAACGTATATGCCTCCATTGGCAGGGTCCTTTACATAGTCAGGTTGTCAATTCATAATGTTTCTTATATCATGATTCTTCATAAATCATGCTTTCATATTCTAATTTCGATAATAAAACATATAAATATGTAGTATCGAAATTAATCAATATAATGCATCATGAAATCAATATGTTCAATCATGCTTCATCATATATTTCAAATAAGATATTTTCATAATAAAATACCATTCATCCAATTCATGCATCGTTTCACAAATCATGTCAGAAAAATACATTATAATTTATCGATAAATCTAGAAAAAATGAAACATTACTTACCTCGAACGCATTCCAATAAATCCACATAATTCTATAAATTTTCTTCCAAAAATTCTATTCGTAGATCATATCGCGATATCCTATGATCAAACATCCACAATCCTATACAGAATCAATTTCAATAATTAGAAAGAATACGAACATCATATTTCAACGGTTTAGATTGGGTCCGATCATCTAATTTCATCTAATCAAAATCTAATTAGAACCTAAACGATCCAAAGTTTGACTATCAGATCAAATCGGATTCGAAATGATAGGATCAAGGTTTCTTCATCGATTTCATAAAATCAAGTAGAGAGAGAAAATCAGAGGAGAGAGAATTCATGAGGTATAATTTGAATTGATCAGGTGACACAATCCAACATTACGATTGGTCCAATATCTCGAGTGATGAAATCAACATGATCAAATCAAGTCATGACTAGATCGGGATCATGGATGATCAAATCTAAAGATTCATGTTCTGATCAAGGTGGGTGCCAGTACGCTGTCTGACAATCATGGATCAGGGTTCTTCATTAGAATCGGATCATAATTATTAAAAAAAATTTCTTCATTTACTAACCTTTTTAGAGAGAGAATCAATCAAGAGAGAGAATATTTTAGAGAGAAAAAATTCTAGAGAGAGAAAATTTTAGAGAGAGAAAACTCATCTTGAACTCAGACGATATGATTCAACAAATTCGATCGATCAGATCAAATCATCCTAAGATTATCATGTGGATAATTTAATAAAATTATAGAAATTAAAATCTTAAAAATACCTAATCTGATCAAAGTGGATGTCGGTGTACCGTCCGACGATCACAGATTAAAAATTCATCACGAGGATCATTTAAATTCATCATCATTCTTCTCAAAATTCTAAAAAAAATCTTAGGAGAGAGAAATAATCTAGAGAGAGAAAGTAGAGAGAGAAAGTTCAATTTTAGAGAGAAAAAATACTAGTTCAGACTGAAGAGAGAGAGGGAAGAGAGAGAAACTCCCTTTCTCTTATTTTATTATTTATATCATTATTTATTAATTAATTTAATGATTTTTCTTTTCTTTTCTTTTCTCTCTCTTTCTTTTTTCTTTTTCTTCACGGAAGAGAGAGGAGAAAATTCTATTTATTATTATTATATTATTATTATATTATTATTATTTTATTTTTCTTTTTTTTTTCCTTTTCCTTTTCCTTTTTCTTTTCTTTTTCTTCTTTTTCTTTTCTTTTTCTTTTCTTTTCCTTCTTCTTCTTTTCTTTTTTTTCTTCTCCCGTGGGTTCTTTTGGGCCAAAACAGGGGATCGTGAGGTCCCCTTGTTGGTTGGCCGGTCGGCGGCGCAACCGGCGTGGGGCGGCCATCGACAGGAGGGGAGACGATCCGGCGGCAAGAGGAGGCCAAACCGGTGGTCGGCGGTGACCACCGACGTCGGAATCAAAGGAAAACGGTCAAAAAATGAAGGTTACTTTCGCAACAAAATTCGGTGACTCCGGTCGCCGGTGAGCATGCACATCAGCACGGAAAGGAAGGGGGAGAAGAGAGGAAGGGGAGGAGGCTTACCTCCGTCGCCGGTGAAGCTTTTCCGACGAGAAATTGGACGACACAGTGACGGGTCTCCGTGAGAAATTTTCGGCGATTGCCGCAGTTTGAGCTTAGGATTTTCGGTGGAAAGGAGAGAGGAGGGTTCTCCTCCTTAAATAGAGCCGGAGGGAACTCGTCTCCGACTCCAATTGGGAGCCGGCGAGAGGAGGAAGAAGACTCCCGAAGGGAGTCTTCTCCCCTATTTTCTATTTTTTTTTTTTGGGGCTGGCTGGGATTCTGACATGGGTTGGGCCGTCACATTCTTCCCCTCTAAAAGAAATTTCATCTTTGAAATTTTTCTTGCTTGAGTCTTCATAGTTTCTTACTTGAATCTCATCCTCAAATATTTCAAAATTCTAATTCTTAATATAAATTCATTTTAAATCATTTCATAAGGAAAAGTCAATACATTAATATCGATCTGATATGGAACCATTTATTTTCTTATTTATCAAGATCAACATCTCAAAGATTTTTAATATTTCAAGATTTCGAAATTATGATCTCATTTCCTGTAAAAATCATATTCAATATCTCATGACTCAAATTAAAATCAAATCTATCTCTTGTGAATAGAAGAGGATCAATGTCTCTATTCTTGCATAAGAACTTCATTCATCATCATCATTCATTTTTTTTTATATATTATCCACTTTTAATTTCAACCCATCATAAGATAGGAAAAACATACTTCTTATGAATTATTTGATGACATCCTAATCAATCAAAATTCAAAAATATTTTTTCTTATTCGTACTTTCAAAGGTTGAAGATTTATCATTTCAATCTCATTCTCGAGCTTTTGATATTTTAATTCTCGATACAACTTCATCATTAAGTTATTTCATAAAGATCAATATCACCATTGTTGATTGAATCAATATCACTATTTCTAGTCATCGAAATTTTCTTACTCAAACCCTCAAACTCTTAAATATTCTAATTCTTGAAGTAAATTTTTTATCATTAAGTCATTCCATAATAAAAATCAATAACTCAAAAATTGATCTAAATCAAAACTATATTTTTTCTTATAATCAAAATCAATGTCTCTATTCTAAGTAAGTATATCAATTTTCTTTATCTAAACATTAACAACTCTTAATTAATCGATTCATTATCAAATTAAATTATAAATAACTCCAATCCATCTTTTGTACAACAATCATCAATATCAATAGATAATCTCAATCTTTTTCATTTAGTCAGAGAAATAATAATGATCAAAAGAGTCCAAACTTCAAATTTTATTATACCCTGAAAATAAATATTTGAGTATAATAATCTAAGATCGAAATCATCATTCGATAAACAATCTCAAATTCTTCCTAATAAATAGAGAATTATAAAATTTAATTCTAGAATAGAAAAAATTTATCTCTAAATATTCTAA
Organism: Elaeis guineensis; assembly: GCF_000442705.2. NCBI lineage: Eukaryota > Viridiplantae > Streptophyta > Magnoliopsida > Arecales > Arecaceae > Elaeis > Elaeis guineensis. The sequence continues at coordinate 47,030,756 of NC_025994.2, forward strand.
ATCTAAAATCAAAGGTCCACTCATCCTAGGATTAGGATGCTAATTATTTTTTGTAGCATAGTAGGTGGAAGCTCTACTTTTGAAAATCACATTAGGGATATCCAAATTTTTTTTTTAATATTATTCTTTCTAACATCAATGAATTTCTTGTATCAAATCATATTATCTATCATAATTCTTTGACTCAAAGAATCAACATTCCTGACTTACTCAAAGTAATCCAGATTACCATGCTTCCGCTGCGCACTCTGATCTAACAATCAAAATTTCTTAGGTTTACCAAAAAAGTTTGATCAAATTATTTCTTTATCCTAAAATTTCAAATTTCAATTGAAATCAAAGATTAACTTTTGATTCTCATTCATACCTTTACTGATATACAATAATCTTGATTAACTCTTGAATCCAATATCATATTTAAACCATCATATAGATTTACTATAATCAATATGAATCAAATCTCAATTCTCATATCAATTCAATTCGATAATTTTCAAACCAAAAATCTTTATAAGTCAAATTAATGAAGAAAAAAAATACTTCGATGCTCCATCAAATTTGGACATAATCTTAATATATAAGAACTTCAAATCATTATTTTTTTTTAAAATTTCTATCATCAGGATCTTTAATATCTATCAAATATCCTTTCATAATAATCATACAAGCTTCAAAAAAATCAAATCTCTATTTAATAGTAGATTTAATTAGGGACCTCATTAACAAAAGCAAAAGAACTCCATATCAATTCTTAAATCCAAAATTTTTAAATTGTAAATTCACATAGATCCCTTAATCTGAAATATAAATCAGATCTTTTATCTTAATCTAAAGATATCAATTTTTCATTAACAACCTCAATAATAATATCAGAAAATCTCTTGATCAAGTTAGATACAAAATCTTTAAATTGAAATTTCATACACATCATGTAGTCTCCAAGAGACATAATAAGATCTATTTTCTAGATCTAAAGATGATGATTAAAGATTCCAGTATGATGAATATTCTACAACCTCATAATCGATTTTATCAATAGATTTCTTTGCAATATCCTCAAATATGCATTCATCCTAATATGCCACTTTATATATGATCCACATACCAAATTCAATTTCGATAAATATTTCAATCAAGCATCATAAAAGATTTTTCTTAGTCCATTCTGAAACAATATTTTATCATCAAATCTTTATCTTGTCAATAATAGTCAACTTTTCAACTAGAAATAATATCATAGTATTATTCTCACATCAAATTTGAACTTACAATTCACTTGAATAACCAATGATCAAATTAATAACTACAATGCATAATAAAATTTTATGTCAATCCTTTTATAATTACTTTCAATCAGAATCTAACTAATCATATCATGATCTATAGATTATCCATCATATTTCAAACTCCATATGTCATAATCTCTTGCAATCTTTTTATACATAATCTTAATGTTAAATCAAAAATTATAAAGATTTCTTCCACTACAATCATCAAAGATCTACACTATAATATTTCTGATGTTTATCCACTTACACCCATTCTATATCTGATTCTATATTTCATAATTCATCCACTTATGCTCTGATACCACTTGAATTGTCACGCCCTCGATCCGAGATTTTGAATCGAGGGTCATGGCAACCACCGCATACTCATAGAAAACTCTTCCCATAAGCATGCAAGGCATCTTATCATACTATCCTAAAACAACAGCGAAATAATTAGTCAATAATTTAAATCCAAAATATAACGATCTAAATTTCTTCTTTAATATCTTAATAAATTCAACAATGATTCATAGGTCTTACACCAAATTCAATAAGACTTTCAACCTAAAATAAAAGTATAAGGATTCTGCTTCTGATCACTCTTCCATTCATATCTTGTATCATCTTAATTCCTCAATATCTGTAAAAACAGTAAAATAAAAGGTAATGAGCTAGACAGCCCAATAAGCAATGATCACTTCTCAACAGATTTCATTAGGCATATAAGTAAATAATAATTTATAGAAAATAAGCTTATATAGTTCATTAATTCGAAATCAATTTCAATTATGCAATATAATTCATGCCAAATTCATTTCTTTTTTTTTTTCGAAAATTCAAGTTTCTTTCAGATTTCAATTTCTTTTGTTTCTTAAATTCT